>NC_090931.1:1436572965-1436930465 GCF_040938575.1 Ambystoma mexicanum
CAGGCCCAGAGGACAAAGGAGTTCCGTCGATGACTTCCACGGGCAGAGCAGTGGATCTGGACAAGAGTGGAATCCGATTCACAGAGGCAAATGTTTCATCAATATAATTGCCGGAAGCCCCGCTATCCAACAGAGCAAACACCTCCAAACTTCTGCCAGGCAACTTTATTCGGATCTTCAGAGTCTGTAGCACCGCGGGTTGCATGGGATGTAGAACTGAACAGAACGTGGAAAGGACTGAAGAAAGAGGGGGACCTGTTGCTGCCTTCCCAATACACGACAGGTCCACTAGTTTTCCGCCTTCTTCTTCTGGGATCGAAAAGGGCACGTACCCAGAAAATGCCCAGCAGCTCCACAATAGAGACATAGACGTAACGTTCTTCTTCGTCTTCTCTCTTCCTCTGATAAAGGAACCCTCATAGCTCCTAGTTGCATAGGCTCTGGTCCGGATTCAGTAGGCCCAAATGATCCGGCAGGTAAACTGGTCGTTCTGGAACTGCCCCTCTCGAACCGACGTCTCTCTGCCTTCCGTTCTGCCAGCCTCTGATCAATTCGGAGCACCTGCTCGATTAGGTATTGAAGAGTCTCTGGTTCGGGTATATGGAGTAACTCATCCTTGAACTCCTCTCTTAGCCCACGACGAAACAGAGTTTTTTGTGTGATTTCTGGCCATTGGGAATCGGTTGCCAGTAGACGGAAGCGACTAATGTATGTTATTATGTCAGCGTTCCCCTGTTTCAAATCCATCAACTGGTTCTGCGCAGCGGAGGCCAGGTTGGGCGTCTGGAAAACCTCAAGGAATGCTTTTTCAAAAGCTGCAAAGTCATTCAAAATTGGGCTATTGGTAACCACAAACGGAGTTGCCCAGGCCAAAGCATTACCAGTCAAATTCCCCAAGATATAACCAATCTTGGCCTTATCATTGTTGAAATGAGTCGACCTGAAAAGAAAATGGATTCGACAATGATTACAGAATTCCGCTACTCGTCGCGGATCTCCATCAAACTTGATGGGCGCTGTGTGTGCCAAGGATCCTTCCGCCTGTGAGGTACTCGGAACCCCTTGGGTTATCATTTGGCGTAGAGTTTGATTTTCCTTGCGTAAGGCGATCATCTCCGCCCTGAGTGCTTGTAACTCATTCCGCACTTCTTGCGAATCCTCCATCTCAAGGTCTGAAGGCAGGCATCTCAATCTGTCAAGCTGGGATGTACGTGAAGACTGCGTATCTGTTTTCTTTGATGTGGATCTGGTTGGGGCCGCCAGGCTGTAGCCAGCTGAAAGACGAGTGTGTGACTCGGGGAACCCGCCTCTCCACCACCCAAATGGTACAGGGTGCAGGATGGACAGACTCCCAGCGTCACGGAAGGCACTCTCCTGATTAACGTGATGGTGGGACTGTGCAAGCACAGACAGGAGAGGCAGCAGTCAGGTTGAAGATTCGGAACAAGGTGAAGTCCAAGGTGAACGCGGGATCACACCAAACAAGGACTAAGTCGGGGCACCAATCCGCAGGAAGACACTTTCAGGCGAACTTCAGGTAGCTGGTTTGGAGATGGCTGACTAGCCCGATGGTCTGTAGATCCAAAAAGGACGAGGCACCAGGCAGGTCCAGACAGGAAAAGGGGAACCAGATTGGGAAGGGAAACCAACAAGGGAGAGCCCAAGGAATAGGGAAAAAGACAAAGGCCCAATTGGTCCCAGGGGAGTCAGAGGGGAAACTGGAGCCAAGGGAACCCAGGGCGAGAAAAAGGAACCCAGACAACTGGAGGTCAAGTAGGGCAAGTGGGACCAAAGAGACCCTTGGGCAAAACTGGGCACCCAGGCAGGCAGAAGGCAAGCAGGACAGACAGGACCCGGGGTTGAACAGGGCACCCAGGCAGGCGGGAGGCAAGGCAAGGCAAAAGGGCCCAAGAGGACCCTGGGTAGAGCAGGGCACCAAGGCAGGCTGGAGGCAAGACAAGGTGGAAACAGGGATCACAGGAATCCAAGAGCGAGCAACACGAACAAAGCTTCCGCGTTGAGACGCGGTTAACTTCTGCTTGTGGTTCCCTTTTATGGACCGCCGGCACCTGCGAGGCCTGAAACGCAAGCCGTTTCGTCTCCGGGTGCCGGCGGACCCGAATCGAGGCTTGGAAGGCAAGCCCTTCCCAAAGCGCAGGCCCAATCTACGGCGCATGCGCGGAACCGAGACAGCGGTTTCCCGCGCATGCGCCGCAACCCTCCAGCAGCGGTTCCAGAAGCTCCCCTCCTGGCGGCTCCCCAGGCGCGAAAGCGCGGGTAGATCCGCCAGGAGGGAGAAGGGAGAGCGATCGCAACGGACCTCGGTCTCCCCAAAAGTGGCGTGACAACTGGGGACCTAAATTATGAGTGCATTTCTACAGCTCTCAGCCCAAAGTGTCTTGGGGACCTGACTTCAGGGTGCATTTCTCTGTTTCCCCTGCTTTCACTCCCATGTGCCTTGGGGACATGAACTATGGGTGCATTTCTGCAGATCTGCGTCCCAAGTGTCTTGGGGACCTGACTTCTGGGTGTATTCCTCCGTTTCCCCTGCTTTCACTCCAATTTGCCTTGGGGACCTGAATTATTAGTGCATTTCTGAAGCTCTCTGTCCCAAGTGTCTTGGGGACTTGACTTCTGGGTGAATTCCTCCGTTTCCCCTGCTTTGACACCAATTTGCCTTGGGGACCTGAATTATGAGTGCATTTCTGCAGCTCTCTGACCTAAGTGTATTGAGGGACTGACTTCTGGTTGCATTCTACGTGTCTCCTGGTTTCACTCCAATTTGCATTAGCGCTTTGAATTATGAGTGCATTTCTGCAGCTCTCCGTCCCAAGTTCGGTGCTCCCACTAGGGTTTTTAATTATTGTTGCAAAATTATTAAGTAAATAACTCTCTTTGGATTGGACCTATGCCACATAAGATGAAAACATTCCTTAAAAATTGAACCTGTTTTGTGATACTCCTCTCTTTGTCTGACTTCACACAGGGACAAGTTTGACGTCCCCTTTTCTTCATGTTGTCGCCCTGAGGAAGGCTCTATTATAAATGCACATGCCCAGCAGGGGGCTGATCCGAAACGTGATATGGATGTTTGAACCTTCTTCATTGACTGGAAAACTCTATTTCGTGACTCAATTGAAAGTCCTATTCCAAAATTAATGTTGAAACATTGTTCATGCACAAATGTTTTTGTGCCTTTGTTTAAAAGTTTTCCTTTTCATCAAACACCGACACGTCGGCAGACCTGCATCTTTTTATTTATTAAAACAGTGGCACCTGTCTATTGAAATGTGGGCCGCTTAAAGTTCCCCTCTAGTCGAGGGTATTTGGCCTCGTTTTGTTTGTTCTGTCCTTTTAGGCAGATCTGCCTCGATTTATTGATTAAAGCAGCGGCACTTGTATACTGAAATTTGGGCCGTTGATAGTCTCCCTCTAGTTGAGGGTACTTGGCCTCTTTATGTTTGCTTTGTTATTATATATGTTTTTGTATTTGGTTCATTCATTGTGTGTATTCATCTACTTGTAAAAAGTGCATTAATCTGTTTCTCTGTCAAATCTCCTTCTAATTTGTAGTTTTGCCTTGAATTGTTTTACCTTTACTTTATAATGCACCTCAAACCTTTTGTATTTATAAACTCAATCCTTTTGAAAATACAAAATACATTATTTTATCAAAATAAGGAATGTTTTCAGAGTATAAATACTGTGGCTAAACAACATTTGTGATTTCCTTGCTTTAGGTTACACTACTAACATTGTTTAAACAAAAACATTTTTTGAGAAAAACTTTTTGCACTTCAGCTGAGTGGATATCTTTGGCATATAGATATTTCTTACATTAGTCCCAATCCACCTCATGCTCTAAGGGACGACCTCGACATATCTTTTGTAGAAGGCCAAGTTCGGTGAGGACCTGACCTTTGGGTGCATTCCTCCATTTCCTCTGCCTTCACTCCCATGTGCCTTGGGGACCTGAATTGTTAGTGCATTTCTGTAGCTCTCTGACCCAAGTTCCTTGGGGACCTGACTTCTGTTGCATTCCTCCATTTCCCCTGCTTTCTCTCCAATGTGCACTGGGGACCTGAATTATGAGTGCATATCTGCAGCTCGCCGTCCCAAAATCCTTGGGTAACTGACATCCGGGTACATTCCTCTGTTTCCCTTACCACCTCTCCCAAATGCCTTGGGGACATGAATTATAAATGTTTTTCCTCAGCTCTGCGTCTCAAGTTGCTTGGGGAACTGACTTCTGAGTGCATTACTCCATTTGCCCTTCTTTCACTCCAATGTGCCTTGAGGACCTGAATTATGAATGCATTCCTCCATTTCTCAAGCTCTCCGTACCCAGTACCTTGGGGGCCTGACTTCTGGGTGCATTCCTCCGTTTCCCCTGCTTTAACTCCCATATGCCTTGGGGACCTGAATTATGAGTGTATTTCTGCATTCCTCAAGCTCTCCGTACCCAGTACCTTGGGGGCCTGACTTCTGGGTGCAGTCCTCCATTTATTCAGCTCTGTCCCAAGTACCTTGGGGGCCTGATTTATGGGTTCATTCTTCTGTTTTCACTGATCTCCTTCCCAGGGGACTTGGGGACTTGACTTCTGTGAATATTCCTCCATTTCTCCAACTCTGTGTGTTCACACACCGGGTCACAGAACAAAGGTCAAGCAGTTTCTCGTTTATGGTAGACGTGTGCATGTTTGTATTGGGTTTTCTATAGTGTGGCACCTGTTGGGAAGCGATGGCTCTCGGTACAATAAGAGGATACAGTAATGGAACATACGATGGATAGAATTAGCAGGATAAGTTATTAAGGGTACATTTAGAAGGATGGGGGAGAGACCGACTACAGTGAGTTAGAGGTGCAACATACAGGTAAGGGAGCAGGACAGGACCTGGAGAGAAATCTAAGAGGTTAGTGCCCTGTGCTGATGTGCTGTGTATGTGTTCGAAACCCGTTTGCCACCAATGTTACCAAGAAGTGGGTCCACAGACAGAACCACCCCACCCCCCAGAATATTGCGGCATTGATTTCCTAACTTTGCGGCAAGAAAAATGAGATATTGCGGCACACATTTGTCAAATTTGCCAATTTCTCAAAGGCACTTCCTTCAAGAAAATTATGTGTGGAGCTTTGGGCCGCTGGTGTTGTACGCACTGGATGTCAGAAATTGACAAGTATTTCTTGATAAGACTCGTTGTAATAAGTGGCACATGGCTAAACTGTGATGGGCCTGATTCATGGAATTGTTTGCATGGTGCAACGTGACTTTTCACCACTGCAAAGGCACTTTGCACTGCCAACACTCACCTTGATTCATTGAGCTGTGCAAAGTGCATTTTTGCAGTGCACTGCAACAATACACTTTGCACTGGTCCACCCTGATTCATGGAACTGTGCAAAGTGTATTTTTTCAGTGCAAAGTCAGTGCAAAGTCACTTTGTACTGCACAAATGACTTTGCAATGACTTTGAACTGCAAACATATGCTTTGCACAGTTCCATGAATCAGGACATTTGCACTGTGCTTAAAATTCCATGAATCAGTCCCTATATGTTGTGCCTTTTTAATGTAAAATAAAAAATATTGCGCCACATTTAATAATGCTGCATTTTGCACTCTTTTGTTGCACGCACGCAATCGCTACAAGCGAGGCTGTCTGCATAGAGAAAAGAGTGGCTTGAATATCACCATAAGGACCGTTTGCAACACGGACTGCCCCTGAAGTGACTCCGCCTTTCAAGTGTCACGTGAAACCATTTTGTAATGTTGACCACCCTGAACAATGTTGATCATGGGAAAGACCCTTTGAGAACCTTTCTGTAAATCAGGCCCTTGGACTTCATCTACTTGGCTTTGGCAAGTGGTTCCCTCTGGGAGTCAGTCCACAGCCAGCTTCTCTTATCAAAAGCCCAAAAAGACCCTTCCAAGTTAAATATTTTCTGCAGATTCTGCAAGTGATGAAAGACATAAGAATGATGCCTTATACTGAGGGCTGGCAAAAAGAACCCACAGGCTTTAAAAGACATGCATATTCACTCAATCACTGCAATATACCTATGGTAAAATTGCCCTAGCGAACCCACCTCTGAAGCGCTTTGAAGTGGCTAAAATGGATGTAAGTGCTATGCAAACGACCCAAATAAATTTAATAAAAAACTAAATTCTGTCTTCTTCATCACCCTTTTGTTCTATGGAATTTCATGTTATTCACATACTTACTTTGTCATCATGCTAGATATATATACTTTTGGGGGTACCCTTGCCCCCCAGCCCTCCACCAGCTCATTTTGAGTTCAGAACAGCACTGGAAGATTTGGGATCATTGTGCTTGGGATTACATATCGTTGATTCAGCCAATCAGGGGCATGCCACGCAAAGGGATCAACCTTATTCCAGGATCCTCATTTCTCGGGTTGTCAACAAACCTGGTGCAGCTGGCATGGACCAACGACTTCAGAAACTGTCTGGGGTACGGTGAAAAGGCGTAGTGCACCCCAAAGGGAATCAGGCTCCCAGCTGGAGTGTCTTCGGCCTTGCTGGTGTGCGAGGGGGTGAACGGAGTACTCTATGGGCCAAAGTCATTGAAAAAGAGATAACTCTACACAAACTGCTTTGCGCCATGGATAACACTGTGCCTACTTTCGCCTGCGAAAGGTTTAGCGCAGTTCGCTGATTCATGGAATCAAAAGGGCAAAGTAACCTGCAGCGCTTAGAACAACCAGTTTCGCATGGAATACCCACAACACACCCCTCATGCGAACAAAAACTAGCACCAACAAACAACCTTTGTGCCTTACTTTGCACCACCATCCAGTACGCTAGTGAAACTGCAGACCGTCCACCGCAACGCAAGCCAGTCCCCCCACCCACTCCCCCAGCGAAACTGCAAAATGTCCCCCGCAGTGGAACCGTCTCCTGTAATTGAAAGCCCATGGCGAAACTGCGAACCGTCCCTCGTAACTGAAGGCACGCGACGAAACTACGAACTGTCCCCCGTACCGGAAAGCAGCACCCAGGCGAAACTGCGAAACGTCCCCTGCAACACAAGGCGGCACCCCGGAGAAACTGCAAACTGTGCCTGTAACTGAAAGCAGCACCCCGGCGAATCTGCATAACTTCACCCATAGGTTCAAGGCACCTAAACTGCAGGCCTACACGCCTATTCATAGCAGCCCCTTCAAGTCCTGCCACCTCCCACCACTCCCACTACCCCACAGGCAGCCCCCTGCTAGCCTGCCCTCCTCCCACTATCACTGACCAATACCCACTACCCAAGCAGTCCCCTCAAGTCCTCACACCACTCCTACTCACCTATGCCCACCACCCCAGGCAGCCCCCTGCTAGTCCACCCTCCTCCCACCACCCCTACCGACCTAGGGCCACTACCGCAGGCAGCTCCCTCAAGTCCTCACAATTACCAGCAACCACACTCACCTACGCTCCCACCTCAGGTATCCCCCTGCTAGTCTGTCCTCCTCCCACCACAACCCCACTGACCTTGGCTCACTAACCCCAGGCAGCCCCCTTAAGACTGCACACCTTCGACCACCATCACTGACCTTGGTCCACCACCCCAGGAAGCCCGCTCAAGTGCTCACACCTCCCACCATCCCCACAGACCTGTGCCCAGCACCCCAGGCAGCCCCCTGCTTGACCACCCACCTCCCACCACCCCACTCACCTCAGACCACTACCCTAGGCAGCCCCTCAAGTCCTCCCACCTCCCACCACTCCCACTTCACCACAGGCAGCCCCCTGCTAGCCTGCCCTCCACCCACTACCACTGACCAATACCCACTACCCAGGCAGTCCCCTCAAGTCCTCACACCACCCCCACTCACCTATGCCCACCACCACAGGCAGCCCCCTGCTAGTCTACCCTTCTCCCACCACCCCTACTGACCTCGGCCCACTACCCCAGGCAGCTCCCTCAATTTTTTACAACTACCAGCAACCACACTCACCTATGCCACCACCCCAGGCAGACCCTGCTAGTCTGTCCTCCTCCCACCACAACCCCACTGACCTTGGCTCACTAACCTCCGGCAGCCTCCTCAAGTCTGCACACCTATGACCACCCCACTGACCTTGGCCCACCACCCCAAGCAGCCCCATTAGGTCTGCACACTTCCGACCACCGTCACTGACCTTGGCCCACCACCCCAGGTAGCCCCGTCAAGTGCTCACACCTCCCACCACCCCCAAACACCTATGCCCAGCACCCCAGGCAGCCCCCTGCTTGTCCACCTTCCTCCCATGACCCCCACTGTCCTCTGCCCACTACCCCAGACAACCCTATCAAGTCCTCCCACCACCCCACTCAACAAAGTCCACTACCCTAGGCAGCCCCTCAAATCCTCACACCTCCCCCTACCTCCACTCACCTATGCCCACCACCCCAGGCACCCCATGCTAGTCCGCCCTCCTCCCAACACCCCCACTGACCTCAGCCTACTACCCCAGGCAGCCCCCTCAAGTCCTCCCACAACACCCACTGACCTCTGCACACTATCCAGAGCAGCCACCTGCTAGTCCACCCTCCTCCCACCACCCCCACTGGCCACTTCCCACTACCCAAGCAGCCCACTTATGTCCTCCCACCACCCCGTTGCCCTCTGCCCACTACCTCAGCCAGTGCCCTCAAGTCCTCACACCACCCACCACCCCACTCACCTATGCCCACCAGCCCAGGCAGCCCCCTGCAGGTCTGCCCTCCTCCCACCACCCCCACTGACCTCAGCCCATTACTCCAGACAGCCCCCTCAAATCCTCCCACCACCCCACTGACCTCTGCACACTACCTCAAGCAGCCCTCTGCTACTCCACCCTCCTCCCACCACCCCCACTGACCTGGGGGCTGCCTGAATCCCCCACTGCTGTTGAATCCGGGTCCATAGCTCCTTACAGGACTTCCTGTACATCACATGCAGTTGCACATCAACAGGACAGAATGATGTAGCACCAGCTACACCTTGAACACTCCA
This sequence comes from Ambystoma mexicanum, assembly GCF_040938575.1. Taxonomy (NCBI): domain Eukaryota; kingdom Metazoa; phylum Chordata; class Amphibia; order Caudata; family Ambystomatidae; genus Ambystoma; species Ambystoma mexicanum. The sequence continues at coordinate 1,436,581,954 of NC_090931.1, forward strand.
TTTACTTGTGACATAGTGATGCAATGGAATGCAATCTTGCGTATCATTGTGCCCATGTGCCATTACAATGGCCTCAAAACACTCTAGGTGAATGCCCTTGGAGCACCCAAGGCTGACCTATCAGAGATTGTTCTGAGTCATTTTGAATGCATGTGTGCATTATAGCCTGTAGAAAGGAAGGAAGGTAGGTAGGTAGGGATGGCAGAGTCCCTGCAAGTGACATAAGTATAACAGACTTGTTGGGTGATAGGAAGGCTGTCAGAGAGTCTGCGAGTCAAGGAGATGGATAATGTGTACAGCAAGACAGACTCATCAATCATGTGAATGTGCAGCATTTGAGTGGCAGATGTGCAGCACAACATGAGAGCAGGTTGTGTGTGATTTCAGATGAGTGTGGGTGGGTGGCCATGCTTTGGGAGGGATACAGCTACCGAATATCGAGTGCACAAGTAATGATTGTAGCCCACACATCCACAGTGAGGCCACATCCCTCCTCAACACCTACAATGCAAAATACCCATACTAGTGAATGAAGTGTGGTCAGATCCAAATTGTCAAGCAAGTGCCAAATGAACACATAAACATCAGTGGGTCAGATAGGAACTTAACGCACAGTGATGTCAACCTTCAGTAGCGAATGTGCAGAGGTTCATGAGCTGTCACCACATACAGCACACTACTAAACCATGTTGATCATGTTACAATATACATGAACAAGTCAGTATCCATCACCAATTAGAGACCCACAAACACCATCATGATACATGTCACACATCACCACAATCATCCCTGTATGCACACCATTACACACACAACAAAAAGTGTCACTCCCACAGCACAAACATACCAACACCAAACACACAGTGCCCCTGCACAAGGAATGGAGTTAGATAAACAGCCATTGCCACCTCCAGCCATCTGATGGCCCCACTCCTACATGTGAAACACATATGCACGTGTTCAAATCAATCCAAAGAATGCAACATGTCAAGCACACATAACACACATCACCAAATACACACAATTCAACAACATGCCTGTAATGCAAAGCATGCAAGTAGGCAAGCAACGCATGTGCATGTCAAAGCCGTCAAAAAAATTCTATACCAAAGAACATCACCTGCCCACATCTACAAGAGATGACACATGGTCACTGAGCATGGATGCAACATCCATCAAACAAAGGGAGCATGAGCACATGTGCCACAGCAAACAATACAGTAACAACATGACACACACACTGAGGCCCCAACCCACGTGACAGTCATAGAACAAATGCATTTGGATAATATGGAAAAAGTGAATTTGCACATGAATAAAGAGACTGCAAGAAGTGTGGTATCAAGCTTCATTAAACTTGTATTCAAAATAGGTACACTATAACATTCTAAAAAATGGGTAAGGGTACAAATGGCCAGGGATTAAAATAAAATAAATGTCCAAAATGAAACATAGAACTATACAACTATATACGCTGGCAGCAGGCTACTCCATTCCAATGTTTGCCAATGCTTCCAGCAGGGCCGGGTCACTCTCCTCATCCTCTGTCTGTAGGCGGGCCTCTGTTCTTGCCTGGAGAGCTTGCAGGCCTTCAACCATCCTCCTCTCCTCCTCCCCTGCATCCCTTCAACTATCCTTCAGTATGGCTGCCCACCTCCCTGCCTCCCCTCTTCGCCATGTCGGCCCTGGTCCTGGTAAGGACTGCCTCCCTAGCCACAGACACACACCATCTCCCTCAGACACCTTTGTTCCACCTGCCAGATGTTTGCCATTTCTCCATCACTATGCCTCTTCGGGGTGGAATGGACCTGCACGAACTGCCTCTTCACACTCCTCATCTGCTGCTGCCTGGCAGAGTGTAAGCTGTGTAGGTACCCCCTCTGACTGGATGACACTTGTTGGGGTAGTACAGCACGTCCACTTCCCTGAAGTGCCAGCTGTCCCCCCACTGCCTGTTCCTGTGTATGCGCCTGGGCGGGCACAGTGACCAACTCATGTGGCGTTCTTGGGACTTCCACCTCAGTCAAGGACATAGGCACAACCTGGGTGGTGTTAGTGGGACTGGTGCCCAGGGGGTCCGTGGTGCTATGTGGCATGGAAGGCTCCCTGGAGGATGACTGGGGCACAGAGGAGGAGGTGGAGGAGAAGACGATTCCATGGGACATTGCAGAGAGACTACTCAAGAGCAGTGCTTTTGCCAGCTGGCCTAGGAAGCGGCTCATTTGCTCATGCTGCTGAACAAGCTCCACGTAAGAAGTTTTAACAGCATCACAAATAGACAAGGTCTGCCTCACGAGACCAGATAGCAGGGGCTGCACCACATCTCTGATGGCCACCTCGGTCTCACGCAGGACCTTGGAAATTTGGGGCTATTGCTCTTTGACTGCACTCGATAGAACTTAGAATAGATTTTTGAAGAGCTTACTGCTGTTGCCAGTAAGTGCTCCATCCACTATGACACACTTAGAACTAGATGTAATCCTGTTTGAAGAGTCACTTGCTTTCAACCCTGTATTTTATTGGTGGTGACTATGGTCCACTGAGAGTTTGGGCAAGTATTATTTCACATCACATCCCCTTGTGAGCTTGGAAGGGAGGGTGGTCATCCATCCCATGGGTTACAGATGTTAAGAAAAAGATACCTGAATTGAATTTGGGAATTTCCAGTAAACATCAGAAAAAATGCTTTAGCCAAGACTAATCAAGCTGCATTATCAAGGAAAAATGGACTGATAATCCAAGCTGCAAGAAAACTCTTCTTGGGTTTTGATTACCTGAGTGGTAAATCAACCACTGGGTGCAAACATTTCTTGGATTATATTTATCCCCCATATGAGAGATGTACATTAGGTTTAGGCTGGGAATATTCAAACTCACATTTTTTAGAAAATCTTGGAAGTATGGGACTTGTCCCCTCTGTGGAATAGGGACGGAAACAATTATACTTTTTTAGCTTATTTGCCCAGCAGTAGGGGCCTTAAGAGTTTCCTACTGAAGACCTATTTTTAAAGGTGGAAGTATACGGCTGACGTCTGAAGCTTCAAAGCTAAACTTTGGTTACGGGAACAAGACATCTTGTAAATTTGTAACTGCTCACAGCGCGTACCCTTCTACTGTAACCTTGGGTACTGCTACTTTGTTGTTATTATCTATGTCATTTTCACCCGTTATGTTATACTGTATCATTGCTTATGTCATTTTCACCGTTCATGTTATACTGTATCACTGCCTATGTAACTGTTAACCTCTTCTCCTGGAACATGTAACTTCTCCTCTGCAACTTGTAACTGCCTACTAAACATGCGCCCGCAAGCCTCCGGGCAAGGTGCGCAATACAAATAAATAAATACAAATACAAATACAAATACTCTGTAGAAATTCCTCTGAGCAATATGTTGTGTTTACTGTGGCCCGTTATATTCGCAGGGCCTGGCTGCTCAGAGCCAAACTATTAAAGAGAATCGATAGAAATGCCATTATAAAAGTCATCTCATAGTAATGTTTCTATGTAAGGCTGTTGAATAATTATTTATTTTTTGAGGCCGCGATCTTGCTCTCCTCTTGCTCTAGATGATTATCTTTTGCTATTTATATGGCTTTTATTCTGTGGTCTAGTCTTTTATAATAGGTACCAATATTTAATGTAACTTTGATGATGCTCTAATTACATATTCAATTTGTATTGTACTTTAACTTCCTTTTTATCAAATCGTCTTTTTTATATTGCTTTTATGTCTCAGAGCCGAAGTAAAGATGAATTGAATTGAATCGAATGGCCTCCTCCACCACCTCCATCAACCCTGATGACTCCATAGAGTTTTCCACCCTTCATTGACCATGTGTGGCTGCATTCTGTCCCACAGCTGCTGATGTGTCCCCCACCACAATCCCTTCCAGGGACTTATCATCAACAGCCTTGCCTGATGGTACTGACCTGCACCCGGGTATGGAGGCCCTGTCCCTACTTCTCCACTCCACAGTACTGCTTCCTCCCTCTTCACCAGCAGCAGCAACTGTGGAAAAGTGGAGAAAGAACAATGACATCAGTCAACAGTGACAATGCATGTGTGGCATACACAAAATAAACAGTACCCTTAAGTCATCAAGGGATAAGGGTACACCAGCAAATGCAACACACCTCCCATGAAATCAGCATGAATACTGACACACGATTGTAGGAACAATGATGAGTTAAGGTAATGCACACACTCATGTCAACCCAGTGCATTGACATATTGCCACAAACACATTGCAAGAGATCATGAAATGGCACAATACCAATGCCAAAGTGACCCAAGTGTAACCCACAGCCAGCACCATGGGAAATGCACCTGGGCACATGTCTCACCAACACCATTGCATGCCTTGCATAATCACCATGTCCACTCACATAGACATGCAGCATGGGAAAGGCTCCACACAGGACGGCCACAAGGAGTCACGCATCGGACTGGGAAACTTGATGGCCATGGCCTACACAGTGGCACACAAGTGTGTGTCCACAATGTGCACAAATGGGTCCATGCCATTGATGCTGTAGATTGGAACCCTCTTGAGAGGCCTTGGGATCCCAACTGCCTCATGAAGCCCCACTAACAGCTCCCTGGGACAGCTACTGGGGCCCTTGTCCATACCGGACCTTTAACTGCTAGCCTTGCCCAGCAATTCACACAGCATCCAGACCTGTAGTCACACACCTGCTCTGGTGGCCTGGTACAACCTGAAGCAATATCTTCTCACGTGACTCACTGTACACCCCGGATCCCCCTCTTCCAGGCTCAGATCCCCTTTTATACAATTAGTCTCCCTCAGCCGGGCTCAGACCAATTACAGTTCGTAATAGCAATTAAAGACTTTCGAATGTGCCTAGGGTTTGCTGGACCCGTTGCAGGACCACTTCAATTTCACAGTTCACAATTTTACACTCTCAGTTGGATGCCTAAAAGAGTCCTTCGAATGAGCACCCATGTGACGCCGGACCACTCTATATGGTACCTACTTCAGTTTCATAAAGTTCAACCACATGCGCGTCATCTTTCTTCATACAATGTTGGCGCTTACAACATTGATCGTAACACAGTCCGGTCTGCTCTCAGTCTCTCGACTCACCGGCTGTGATGACTTCATTGGCGCTGCTTTGTTGTCAGAGTCAAGGACAGTACCACAACGGCAATTGCTTCTCACTGCCTTGGATATCAATGCAGGATGGCCCTATGTACTTTCAACACACAATGCACCGGTTTTCAGCTGTTATGTTATGTTATATAGATTAATAAAGCGCAGCATATGCCAAAGGCATCTTGGAGCTAGGTGATAGCAGGTGAGAAAAGAGTACTAGAAAAGAAGAGTCTTCAGAGCGCATCTGAAGGCCAGATGATTAGCATTAGCATGGAGAGCCAAAGGAAGTTGGTTCCATGCTTTGGCTGCGGCCACCGAGAAGGCACGGCCACCAGTTCGAGCGCATTTGCAGTGGTGAACCAGAAGAAGTAGTGCAGTCTGGAAGCTCAGGGGGCAGTTAGGCACATAGTGGACAAACTTCTCCTGCAAATACTCAGCTCCAGCCTTATAAAAGGCCTGGTGAAAAAGGCACATAGATTTAAATAGGATCTGTTGTTCAATAGGGAGCCAGTGTAACTGTTGCAGGAGGGGGGCCATATGTGAGCATGCTGGCGGGCGCATTATTGCACGAGCAGAAGCATTTTGAAGCCTTCGGATCCGCTTGAGCAGTTAGTGTGGTTGGCCATAGTACGGCGAGTTACAATAATCCACTTTACTAAGAACCAGTGCTCCAACCACTGGGGCGTAAAAATGGCCCGGGATGAAAGGGAGAACCTTTCTCAGAGTCCGCTGTTTGAAATGGCCGGCTTTGCAGATAGCGCCCACTTGCTCAGTCATCATCAGAAAGGATGAAAACTTAACTCCCAGATTTCTCACCGTAAGAGAAGGGAAAGGGCCAAAAGACGTGGGCCAGAAGTCCGGAGTCCAGTAGTTAGGGGGGGTATTCGTCCCTACCACCAGGACTTCTGTTTTACTACCATTAAGCTTGAGAGAGATGGTAGCCATCCATGCACCTAAATCTTCAAGGCAGTTCCTAAGACGGGCTGCAGTGTCAGACCAGGAGAGATCCAGACGTACCAGGATCTTCGTGTCATCTACGTAGGAATAGAATTGAAAACCATGAGCTAGGATGAGAAGGAGCAGTGAACGGATGTAGATATTAAAAAGATGGGCGATAGAGCCGACCCCTGTGGAACTCCACAGAACGACTGATTTCGAGCAGTAGGGAGGCAGGAAGGCCGATTGAGACCAATCGGTCAGAAAATCTGCGAACCAGTTCAACACCTGGCCCCCCAGACCCGTGTCTGACAAACGGGATATCGGTGTAGAATGATCAACCATGTCAAATGCGGCTAAGAGGTCAAGTAAAAGCAAGGCTCCCACCCCGCACTGATCAACTAGCTGGGTGAGGTCATCGAATACAGAATTAAGGACTGATTCAGTGACTCTCCTGGGACGGAATCCCGGTTGGAAAATAGAAAAAAAAAACTTAGGATTCCATATAAGAGGAAAGGAGGGGAGAGACCAACGCCTCCACCGTTTTCATCATGGATGGAAGAAGGGAGATGGGACAGAAATATGCTAGGAGAGCAAGGTCCAGAGAGCGCTTCTTCAGAAGCAGAAGCACCTGAGCGTGTTTCAGGAAGCCAGGTATCAGCCCTTCTTGAAAAAATGCATTGATGGCTGTTGTGATTTCTGTGATGATATCAGTGGAGATGGCTTTGAGCATGTCTAGAGGGATGGCATTAGCAGGAGATGCCGACTTGAGGCCATGAATGGGTTTCAAAATATTCTGCTCAGAGACCACAGCAAAAGATACCCAAGAAGCAGTAGGAGTAGGAGGATCAGGGAAAGATTTGTTTTTTGCTGAAGCATCCAGTTTGACTTTGATATCTTCACATATAGCGATGATCTTGGAATGGAAGAAAGAGGAAGGAGATTTGCACAGAGCTTGTGAGGGCTCGATCGAAGGGCCAGAGTTGGAAGGCATGGAGAGAGACTGCACTAGCTCAAAAAGCAAGCACCTTGGGCTTCTTGGCTGCATCCTCGATCTTCCCACCCAAAAAGATTTTTTTTTGCAGCTAGAATAGCTTTTTGATAAGTTGTTAGAGCACAGTGAAAGATTACTCTCATATCCTTCGTATAACTGGCCCTCCACTTTCGTTCAGCTTGGCGGCAGCTAAGTTTGAGTGCTCTGAGCCCATCCGAAAACCAAAGTTCGGACACATGGGCTCTTTCCTTACCGAACTTGGCCGGCGCAAGTTGGTCAGCAACGGCCAGGAAGGACGCACCCAGGTTCTGCAAAGGGCAGGAGTTAGGGGGAGCACAGTGAGAGAGAAGTGAAGCTGATAGTGTGGAGAGATCGACCTTGCGCCTATTCCTTTTCAAGGTGGGCAGCTTGAGGGCATGATGGACAGGGCTAGGAAGAACAGCAGTGAAGGAAATCAAATAGTTTTCAGACCAGAGTACAGGGCAAGAGGAACTAATGGTAATGGGTGACTTGGGGCACAAATAAAATCAAGTGTATTACCCAACTGATGAGTGGGTGCTTGAATCTGTTGAGTGAGATTGAGATCGCTCATAAGAGAGAGAATGTGTTCAACCTGGCTAGCCGAAGTGGAGTTGGCAGGCATATTGAAATCACCTAACACCCATAGATTAGGGTGGTCAACTTGGAGAGCTGATACAAAGTCAGGGAAGTCAGTATAGAACGTGGCATCTGTACCAGGGGGGCGGTATACCAATCGGACAATAAGTGTCATTGAAGCCGATATGGATATGGTAGCAAGAAGACATTCCATCTTAAGTGAGTGTATTGGTACCAGATAGGAGATGTTGAGGGAGTCTTCATATATAATTCCAACACCCCCACCAGCATGTATAGAAGGGCGGTAAACCTGAACAAAACTGTAGTTGTTGGGGAGGGCTTGTACAACAGAAGGGCCTGAGGAGTCACAGAGCCAAGTTTCATTGAGAAACAGTAAATCAGCTGTAATTCCCGGTCTTATTTTTCTTTTCCTCAAGGCCTCTTGAAAGTTGCTGTTCTTCTCCAAAAAGGTCAAGGCTAGTTCCCTCCATGAAACCCTCTCTGGTCTTGCCGCCTTTCTCCTCGGTTTAAACTGCCATCTCGGCATTGCTGCTTCCTTGTGCGTTTTGCCTTGCTCAGAGTGTGCTTTCATGCTCCGCATTTTATCCGTGTGCGGATGTGTTTTGGAATTCAGATGTTTGTAATTATCAGTATTTGCTTGACTCTGCCTGACTCCCATGTTGGGACATGTCAGGTATACGGTTTGGGTGTTAGTCCGTTGTCGCTTACAATGAACTGTCTGTGAGAAAATGTTTGTGTCAGGAAAGGTGTGCGGGGGGTTGAGCTTCTAGGTATCCTACCTGGTAGGATGAGGAAAAGGTGTACCGGGAAGGGGATAGTGGGTGAGACAGTTTCATGTTTCTCACAGGTGCCAACCCTCCCGTCACAACACTGGTGGTGGTGTGTGGCGTGATCCTGCCCACTTTCTGTTGTGCTTGAGGCCAGTCTCTCCAATTCCACCCCCATCCCACAGTGCAGGCTGGCCTGCCGGTGCACATGTGGTTGACCTGTCCACCCCGCAGGTGTTGGGGCTTTGCATGTTCTGTTGCTTCTGTTCCACAGATGCCCTCGAGGGCATCTATGCTTGTCTCAATGAGTGAGCCATACACGTGTTTGTACACATGGCTAGTACGATGATAGTACAAATGGCACATTGAGTTAGTGATGTCCCCTTTGATTGTTGGCTCTGTACATTCATTTCCATGGTGGATGCACAGCCTATACATGCCTGCAGACGCTGGCCTCCTGGGATACATGCATTAATCAGACCTAGAACAATTTGGTATATCATGACCGCTTCAGTGACTGTAGCTACACTTGTTCAGTCTGCACCTCCCCGTGATGACAATCATACACAGTGATGTCTAGTCAGTCAACTTATTGTGCCTACCATGGTGCTCACAGGTAAGGGTGAATCATTTTTCAGTTAAAGTGAGTGAGCATGACAAGCAGTCAACACATCCAGGGAGGGCAACAGGCATGCTATTTGTCAAATCTCCCAATTTGGGGAGGTAGTGACTTGAACCAATGTCACAGGATTCTTTTGAGTCCCTGCGAATGGAATGTGTTCAGTTCACATCCTTTAACAGGGAATCAATGGGGGCAAGTCTGGTGGCAGCAGCCATGGTGAGTCCAGGTCCACATGCGTATGTTACAGTTCCTGCACTTGTAATTGGCACTAGTTGGATGTTGTGATCGGGCTGGTGGTCTTGCACAAGGCACACATATGCCTGTATCAGCCTCGGCCACCGTCACCATGTGAATGGCCATCATGCTGCCAGAGGACCGCAAGCAAACTTAGAGGTCAGTGCACCAGGCACATTTGTTGTGTTCCACGATGGACTTGTTGGACTCACAAGTACATATGCTGAAAAGGGCATGGGACAGGACGGCTGCCACTACCTTCCCCAACCTCTTCAGCAGCAGCAGGTTCTGTCTGGCATCTGGATGAAAGGAAATTGTCTGTGACTCTTGTTGGTGGAACACTCAGCTCATGCATCAATGAAGAACAAAGCAGTAGCTGTAATTTAAATGTCTGATTTGTAGGACACATTATCATCACTTCAATCTCACCATGCAACTCTGGGTTCCTCCTGAGGCTACACCGGTCTGTGGGTCACTTTGATGTCAATTGCCCCATGGTCCTCCCTGGGGTGCAACTGGGGCTGGCACAGGGTCCCTGTTACCTTTGTCCCCCCATGCTCAGACCCCGATCAGCACTGTCACTGGATCCATGGACCTGGTGCAGTTAGTTGTTTCCGGGGCCTCCTGGTCTTCCAGTTTAACACCTTGTGGGGTCATTTGAGGCACGCCCACAGCATGCTCCTGGTGGTGGTGGGCTGAACCCCCCAACACACATTCCCCTATAGAAAGGCAGCTGACTGTGCCACATGTGGCTGTTTGTGGTGTTCCACAGCTGCCAGCATGGGATGGGTGTGGGATGCAGGTCTTGCAACCATGTCCATATGACAAGTACTCCCAGATGGTGTTTGTTGCAGATCAGGACAGCACACAATTGACAACTCAAGAGGTACAATTCTGTGGCAACACCCCAACAGGACCAGGCTCAATCCCAGCCCCCCGTGTTTTTATCTCACCCAGTATGGCCTCAAAGTAGGTGTGGGGAGACATTGATTGTGACCATCTCACTAGGTGGGGATGAGGTCAATGACCAGGATTCCCTCAGTAACAGCAATGGAGAGGGAAGAGCCCAGCACTGCATACACATCCAGCGGCGGGTTCAGGAAATGTGGACCAACTCCCTAGCATCACCCAGAGGGCCCAAGTCCTTCGGTTCAGGGTACATCACTTGGATGAAGTTAGGCTGGTAGCGTCCACCGGCTTGGTGGGATCAGGTCAACTCTGAGTCAGGTACTTGGGAATGCAACACAAGGTGGGTGAATGACTCCATCCAAGGAGGAGTATGGTCCTGAGACCAATATTCAACAAGTACTGTGAATGACAGATGAAGTGTACTTTGAAGAATGAGTTGAAGAGGACATGATTCCATCTAGAGATCAACATGTGGCGAGTTGACACAGTGGGCAGACTGGTCACCTGACACAGTGGATACCACCCAGGTACATCCAGCCAACACAGGGCACATTACCTCAATTGTGGTGCACCCCAACTGGCTCCAGGTTGGCTGAGAAAGACCCGGGGGACAGGTGGCTATCCACTCTGGTCAGGGACGTTAATTACCCAAAATGCCAGGGTAGCAGAAGTGACATCACACGACCATTGACCTTTGGTGACACCACTGGAAGTGATGTAATTTGACCCAACCCCGAAGTGACATCATAGGAAGTGATGGAACACAACCTTTCACCCCTTGAAAAAACAGTAAGGAGCATCACATAGCGGTTTTCCTTAGTACACTACGAAAAATATGGTTACAATATTACTGTAATGTGATACACATTTCATGCAAGAATGGATGACCATATGTATCGTTAAGATCAGTGTGTATAATCCCATATGACGAAATTACTGTGAATTCAAGCAAACATTCAAGACCAAATAATAATTATGTGTTATTATAATATAAAACACTTACGCTTAAGCGCTTTATAAAGAACAAATATACATATAATGCCACCCAACTTGTGTTGGTACACATTTATCGACTTCAAAAGAATGTAAGTATGAGTTGAGGTGTTTCAGAACTAAGAACAGACTAAATCAGTCACTCACCCACTGAAGTGTGCCTGAAATAAACCTGTAGAGGAGGTCCCAGACATGGCCTGCATCCCTGCCCCTCATTTCGAGGTACCAGGAACGGTCTCACCAAGGTATGTGACGTTTGAGGAGCAGATGAACCAACAAAGAGCTGCACTGGGACTCTGCCCCTTGTACGTAAGGAGATCAATACCGGTTGAAGCAGCCATAACGCGTCAACCCTGGGCAGCACAATACCCTATCAGACAGCCGTAGCAGCCTCTGAGACAAAATGAAGAGTACCTACAGACGGTCCATGAAGAGACCCAAAGAGCTGTAATGGAAGGCCAGTGGAAATTACACAAGGGCCTGAACAGACTTGCGAATGAACGAAAGCAGCTATCGAAGATAGCACGCCTGTGCGAGTAGCTATGAAAATAGATGTAATAGACACAGGAAAGAGACAATGTTAAAACGCGAGGAAACGTTGCTATGAGACAAGATGGAAGTAACCAACCAGTTAAACGCGTGTAAATAGGCTTGGAACGCAAGAAGCTAAGAAAACGATACTGCTTGCAATGCTTAGTAGAAGAATAGAGCGGCAAGCGCCAACTCTATCTACCTCAATAAGGCACGCTATACAAGTGCGACTCCATTTTGTAAAAGCAGAAGTATGCCCAGGCGGCCAGAGGCCTAACAGGCCTGGTTTCATATCTCAGCCAAAGCCAGGAGAAGGAACAGAATCAAAACTCAACAAAGAGCAGTTCATGCCTGAGAAATCAAGGTCAACCAGAGAAAGGGAGGAGAGCGTCAGCTAACAGGAATCAAAACTTCAGAGCATACCAGCCTGCCCCATGAAGGTCAAGATAAGGGAGGCCCATGCCGGTGGCGAGGCCGAAAACAGAATTAAATACACTAAAAGCTGGAAACTGAAGCAGATTCATGGTGAACAGACATGTGACCAAGACAGGCGCAAAGAATTACCAACGTCTGATGTCACCCAGATCCAAGGGTGCCATAACTTCTCCAGATAAGAGGCTACATTTTCGAGGCCATGCCCAGCCAACTAATTGACACACAGCCCCAAGATACTGATTGATGGAAGGGAGGCAGGGTGAAACTTGGGACACCAGGCACCTGAGTGTCCATTCTGCATGCTGCTAATTAAAAGTGGAAATGTATGTCTAGGGGTGTAACCTGCCCAATCACAATGGACCAAGTTATCTAGATTCCTATATATCGTAGAACCAATGAGACGTCGTACCTGTAGTGACGTCTATCACATGTGATGTAGAGTGAGAGGTGTAGATGCCCACCCGATAAGAGTTATCCAATCCGCATGCTCCATTATCATATACAGATATAGCACCTATACTTAAGTTACCTTTCCTAACCAATTATATTGCATGACAGGTTTTGGAGAATTAGACATCAATGATGACGTGTTTTATGCATAAAGGTTACTGTTCAACTGAAGTTCGAGGAAGTCGGAGCGAGACAGGTGATCGCAACGATGCTGATTCCTAACTGCTTCCCTGTTTGATGTACTTGTCATTAAACTGACTTCCCTTTGCCAAATTACTGAGTCCTCATTATTGAGTTGTGTTGGAGTAAGTGAATCCTGCACCCCATCCCTCACATGGTGCAGCTATCTTGTCTTAAAGGTACTAGAGGGTGAGCACTGACCTATGGGCCCGTCGGTGGATATCTTATCCTCTTGTACACTTGGTAGCAGAGGATGGTTTTGGCCATCGATTATGGATTATTGATTAATATAGTTATAAGACACCTATAGACCGACGGTACGAAGTAACTCTAGGCCTTCGGCAATATTACGAGTCCTTTCGCCATTCTGGCTGAGTAGGCTGAGAAGCATCCCGTGGACAATGATAGAGTAAGTCCATAAAAAATCTGCATTGGGTCTGAAGGAACCTGCCTTTCCAAGCATAACCCTTCTCATTCCCATGGGCAGCCAATCGGACGAAAAGCTTGCAAGAGGCTGAAAAGGAGGGGCAGTGATCCCGAAGCTCCAGAGAGGAAAAGATGCAATCGGTGAGTGAAACAACAAACTCTTTACTTTGGCAAATGTCTTGTAGGCATTAGAACAAGCAAGGGAAAGGTAACATAGGGTGGCGGAGAAAAAATAAAATAGTCAGAAGTAGAGAAGACTGTATATATATAAGGGGTTAATAACTCGAGTATAAAAGAGAAAATGTAAGGTTACCGGGGGGCGGGGGGCACCCGAGAGAAAAACGTAAGGTTACCGGGGTGGCACCCTAGAGAAAAACATAAGGATACCGGGGGGGCACGCGAGAGAAAAACGTAAGGTTACCGGGGGGGGCACCCGAGAGAAAAACGTAAGGATACCGGGGGGTACCCGAGAGAAAAACGTAAGGATACCGGGAGGGCACCCGAGAGAAAAACGTAAGGATACCGGGGGGGCACCCGAGAGAAAAACATACGGATACCGGGGGGGGCACCCGAGAGAAAAATGTAAGGATTCGCCTTGTTCCTGCGCTTTATTACAGCTGTCAGAAGAAACGTGAACTCATAGCCCATATAATAAGGGACAATTAGACTACGATGACGTTTAAAGAAACATTAAAGGAGTTTGTTTAAACTCCATGACGGGGTATTGATTAGAAGGCAGGTATATGTATGACCAGCTGGTGTCCGTCTTGTCTGTCAAGTGTCTGTCCTATGTGTTCTGTTGTGTGTTGAATGTAAGAGAACCGTATTGATGATTGTTTGAAATGAAATTGAGTTTTACGTGATTTTGTGAAGAAGAGGGAATCGCCAATGAGTTGATGGTTTGGAGTTAATTGATAGTATACATTTTGGCAGGAAAAGATTGGATTGGAGCTTGCATATCTGGTGCTCGCTCATACTAGTAGAAGGATAACAAACTGTATAAATATTTTTGGTAACGGAATTGAAAATGGAGGAGGTCACCCCACTTGCGCATCTATGCAAGCAACTACCTAAGCATGCGCCTAAATTAAAAAAGTATAGCACAGAATGGGTTAAGGGTACCGCCCACAAGATGTTTATGCCCTGGCCACAGAATGGGTCCCTATCAAAAGCCGTCCTACAGCACATGATGACTTATCTACATGCCACATATACAGGCAAGAAGCTAGAGAAACTTCTTGCTGTTCTAGAACTATGGAAGATGTGTGAGCAGACGAAGGAGGAAGAGCCTCCTGCAGATTGGATATTAAACGTATGCACGGAGGGGTTGAGATACCTACTGCGCCACCGGCCCCGCTGGAGCCAGCCATCGAGGAAAGTAAGACAGAGGGGCTCTACCCGCTAAGAGAACTAAAGGCAGGTACGGGGTATAGCAACCCCGCATATGAGTCACCTATGTATAGTAGCAACGACAATAAAGAAAAGGACCAGGAAATTAATCTTGCCTCTGCAGTCCCGAGGGATAAGGGGAGACGCAATGACGTAGGAAAGGATCAGGCACAGAGTTGTGCATCTCTTGTTAAGGAGAGAGAGGGAAAGAAACAAAAGGAAAATGAAGATAGAACTGATGAGATAACATTTGCATCAGACGAACGGATGGGAGGCAGATATTTCTGAAATTAGATGGAAAATGAAGTGATGATGAAAGGCCGAGAGAGAGGTCTTATGAGACGCCAAGAAGAGAAAGAGAAAAAGGAAAAGGAAATAAGGGATGAAAGGACAAGAAGGAAGGATAGGCTAAAGCGAGAACAACTATATCGCCAAGAGCAAGAGAAACAGCTCGATCGCAAACAGAAGGCAGCCTATGACCAGTACAAACAGAATAAGCAAAGGTTGGAAGAAGAGCAAAGGGTACGTGAGAGGAGAGTGAAGAGAAGAGAAGATGAGGAAATGAGAAGGGCAAAGGAACGTAGAAACGAAAGGATGAGGGAAGTAGACAAGGCTAGAGAATAAGCGAGGAAGCGCAAGGGAATAGATGAGGAAGCAGAACGTATGCGCAGACAGAGGGCACGAGATCTTGAATATTTGGAGCTGGAAGTTAAAAAACCCAATCCTGTTGTAGAATGGGAAGACATAGAAGAATTCTTTCCTGCACATGACTCGGTACCAGGTACGAGTGGAGCAAATATTGAGGATGACTTCGACACCAGAAGCATCGGGTAAATGATTGATAAGATATGCGATGAGATGGGACTAGAAGAGAGATCCCATGGGGGAAGGGAAGATGAGCACTCGGAGAGCACTATGACACAGAGGATCAGAGGATGTCATCCGAAGTAGTGGGAACAGGGGACTGTCCCTAGACAGACTGGATATTGGGCAGGACGAAGAAGATGCAAGGAGTTGTGTGAACTGGGAGTATTCAGAATCTGACTCCGGTGGGGAAACGGAGGATGAGGCACACGAGGAAGGGAGACAGTGCGGAAAATGGCTCCCAGGGGACTGAGGGGTACGATGGTCAGATGCTAGAGAGTCCACAAGTAGGACACCGAAGTCTGCCACGCAGTCCAGCCGACATGAAGGAACACCCCATGGTCAGAGGGGGGCGTCAGCACCTGCTTATGCAGATAGATTAAGGGCATTGCCAGGGAGACGGCAAGGCGGAAATGCCACCCCAGCGATTGACCGGGAAGCTATGGGGAAAGAAAACGAAGACTGCGCATTCCAATTCCTGCTGCTAGAAAAGGGGGGAGCAAGACCACAATATATTCCATGGCCACACATGGACCGAGAGAACCTAAAAAAATAAGCTTCCAATGCTGACATCGGGAGCCGGGAAGTGGATACATGAGTTAGAGAAAATGACGGGGGGTGTCACCTTAGCAATAGGGGACATTAAGGGCCTCCTAATTGCCATACTTGGTGAAAGAGCAGACAATGTATGGAAACGGGCAGGCTACCCTAGGCTAACCCTAATTAACACCTCCCATGATGGAGCTCCATTTAATACTTGTAGAGCAGCAGTGTGGAAAGCACTGCAAACGCTATATCCAGACACTTCTGATATGGGGGCTATAATGACTCGGAAATTGAAAAGAGTCAGAGGATCCTTTAATTTATATCCAGAATTTTAAAGACGCATGGGTGCTCGAAACGCATGAGTCTTGGATGAAATCTATCCCTGTATTCTACCATACATTATGCCAAGGGTTGCCTGAGCCAGTGCAAAAACAGCTCAAGAAATTGGTAGGAATAGAAGCTAAACCATGGGCTGAAATACAGTTGACAATTGCACAATACTGTAGATGGTTGCAAGAAAAGAATCGTAAAAAGGAAGAAACTCGTAAAGGTGCGGAGGCGAAGCTGGTGCAAAAGAAAGTATCAAAGTATGCTCTCGAGGGAGCAATGCTGACAAGCCCAGCTGAACCGCATGCACAGCAAGCGACTAACCCATCACTGAATAATCAGGGTAGCGCGGGAATTTACCCGAGGGGAAGGGGTTTTGGAGGAAGAGGATGGCAGAGTAATCATGGTGGGTTTCGAGGTAACCAAGGTGGCTTTCGGAATAATCAAGGTGGCTTTCAGAATGCGCAGATGGGCAGTCCAGCTACGCCAGATGGACAGATGGCCCGACCACCGCCAGTGTGTTGGCTGTGTGGAATGACAGGACATGTGCGGAAGCCAAGGCATGTGGTAAAGCAGCCAAGGAATGGGAATAGGCATGGTGAATCAGCCTGCCATCCCATGCCAGGGCAGTGCACAAAATCACACAGTGCAGCAGCAGCCAGTAGGCTTGCAGCAAGTGGTTTAACCCTCGCACATAGGAAACTTACCGCAGGGACAATCCGTGCAAGCACCACCGCAAATGTCGCAGGCACAAGCTTCGGAGGGGGAGTCAACCCTGGAAATGGGGGAAATCAGCAAGTATACAGTGAGCCGAACATATATATGAAACAGGACAGCTCACGGGGGACTCTGATGTGTTCTATCCTATCAGTGACACCAGAACCTAATAGTAAACCTAGGGTGAATGTTGTCATAGGGGGTAAAGAATATTCCTTCTTACTTGACACGGATGCGACGCGCTCGTGCATACGAGAAGGCACATTTTCCTTGTCCGGCGAGGCCATAGATACTCAGAGTTTCACGGGAGTTCACAGTAGAGTTCCATTTACAGACGCGCTCCCAGTCTCTGTGGGAGAGCGTAAAATGAATGTACCCTTATTATATTCACGTCAGACCCCAGTAAATATCCTGGTTCGGGACTTAATGACTAAGTTGAATATGACAATCTCGTTTACCGAGAATGGTATAGTGTGCTCCACTCCAGGAATGCATTATTCAAATGTGTGCAAAATGATCAGAGCATACTCTGGACGTATAGCCATGAGAGCTATACCATTAGAGCCGGAAGTCTTCGAATATGGTGTGCGGAAGCTCATGGTGGGATTGGCAGGCCTCGCTGATAGAAATATGAGGACACCTGATGAGTTCCTATTCAGACCAAGAATACCTATGCATGAAGAAGAGGGACAAGTATTTCCCTTAATGATACAATCTGCCACAGTGCGAGGGAAAGTGGTATTGGTCGAAGGATATGACGATGAAGGCAGACAATGGTGTGCGATTATCGCCATCAAAGAAGGGTATCGAATGGCTGACGTCACCGATGACGATCTGTTCCAAGAACACCCTGACCTAGAAGAGACAAGGGTGGAAGTGAGTCTCATATTTTGGGTCAAAATGATCAAACGGGAGGTGCCACAGAGAATGATGTTGGTGCTGATACATCCAGAATACTTTGATGACGACATAGTCCAAGTGCCTGTCGCGGTATGGACTACAGGGCCCTATGATGTAGGTCTCCTGAAGGGGGCAGGTGAAATGAAAATTAAACTGAAACCAGGAGCAGTTTTACCAAGAGCACAACAATATCCTATGTCCAGAGAGGCAGATGAAGGGATAGCAAAGACAATTTCCGCCATGATGGAGAAGGGCATCCTAGTGACGTCAGAATCACCTTGCAATACGGTGATTCACCCTGTCAAGAAATCAAAAGGAGGGTCTTGGTGTTTAATCCAAGATCTAAGATCATTAAACGATATAGTTGAAGCCGAGTTCCCTCTCGTCCCTAATCCATTCGCAATTCTATGCAACATACCCACTGAGGCAAAATATTTCACAGTGATTTACTTGAAAAATCAGTTTTTCTCAATCCCGTTGCACCGTGACTTACAAGACCTGACGTCATTTACTTTCAGGCAAATGCACCTGAAAAGCACGAGGCTGCCACAATGGTACTGTGAGTCTCCATCCATATTCAACAGAGTCCTGCAGATGGACCTAAGCAATATTGCAGTAGACAGTGTTGTTTTGCAGTATGTGGATGACATTCTGATCTGCATCGTCACTGAGGAACAATGCAGGCACGATTCTGTCCAGCTATTGACTATCCTGGCTGAGAAAGGACATAAAGTTGACAAGGAAAAGCTACAATACTGTCAGCGGGAGGTGCTCTACATAGGACAGCTAATCTCACACGAAGGGAAAAAGGTAACCCCAGAAAGGGCTGAAGCTATCATGAACACGGCTAAAAAGCTCACGATAACACAAATGCAAAGCTTCTTAGGCCTGTGCAATTATGTCAGAGCATGGGTCTTCAACTACAGCTTGTATACCAAGCACTTGCTTCAGGCCCTAAAGAAGGCCCAGGCGACAAGCGAAAAATTAAATGGACTGAGGCAATGGAAAAGGGATTTGCAGAACTCAAGGGTGCGATTTGTAAGGCCCCAGTTCTCGGGATTCCTAATTATGCAGAGGTATTCTACCTGTTCTCACATACCGATGGCAATTTTATGACGGCAGTGCTCGCTCAGCGAACCTCACTGGGGTACAAGCCCCTAGCATATTACAGCAGGAGTCTGGACCCGGTTATGAAGGGCCACTTCCCATGCGAACAAAATCTAGCTGCTGCCGTGTTCGCCATTGAAAAGGCGTCATCCATTGTGATGGGGTGCTCTATGACATTGTACGTCGAGCACACGTTATTTGCCATACTAGAGAAGCCAAAGTGCACGCTGACATCTCAGAGAGCATCCGCATATGAACATATGAAGTGATTATCTCCAACCCATCGATCAAGATGTAAAACTGTGAATCCAGCTACTTTCATAGCTGAACCAGTCACAGAGGGAGAACCCGTACATGACTGCGCAAATTATGAGGAATTCTATGATGAAATCCCCAGGGTAAAGGAAAATGCCCTGGCAGGTGGTGAGATCATGTTTATTGACGGCTCATCTAGAATCGACCAAGAAGATGGACAAAGATACACAGGCATGGCCGTGATAAAACACCTAGCGAATGGAGTGTTCCAGGTAC
Source organism: Ambystoma mexicanum (assembly GCF_040938575.1). Classification (NCBI taxonomy): domain Eukaryota; kingdom Metazoa; phylum Chordata; class Amphibia; order Caudata; family Ambystomatidae; genus Ambystoma; species Ambystoma mexicanum. The sequence continues at coordinate 1,436,601,548 of NC_090931.1, forward strand.
TCGTCAGTGCAGGAATACCACCTCACTATTCTGCGCAAGCTGCAGAACTATTGGCGCTGATACTCGCCATTGAGAATCATGCAGACCAGGAAGTAACGGTGTACAGTGACTCTGCCTATGTGACATCTACCGTGTACGCAGGCTTAGCACGCTGGAAAAGGAGGGGCTACCTCCGAGCGGATGGCACACCAGTGCAACATGCAGCCTTATTGGACAGGTTGAGGATATGATGGTAGCTCGAGCCACACCAGAGGCCTATAGCAACATGGGACAGACTCAGCTAATGGAACTCCAAGAGGAGGCACCTCAGGAGGAGAAAAATGTGTGGAAATGTCGAGGGTGTTCCTTAAACCCCTCTGACGGGTTGTGGAGGCAAGACAGCACTGGTAAACCAGTAATGCCTGTTGCCCTACTGAAAGTAGCATTGGAGCAATTACACTACCCTATACATATGTCAAATGAAAATCTCGCTGCAACACTCGCAGAAGACTGGTTTACACCAAATTTATCAGAGCATGTTGCGTTCTTCATGGTGAACTGCATAATCTGCCAGCAATTCACTGCTGGACACACACTAAAAGTAGTAAGAGCACTTATCCCTGGCCAAATGGGCCATTCCAGCACTTGCATATCGACTATGTCGACTTGATTCAAGTGTGCAATGGGTACAGATATTCAATTGTGGTGGTGTGTCCATTCTCTAGATGGATAGAAGCCGGTCCCTGTGCACACCCAGACTCTACCTGTGCTTCCAAATTTCTAATGAGGGAAGTGTTCCCTAGATGGGGGGTGTGCAAGGTAATGAGATCAGACAACGGGGCTCACTTTGTGAATAAAGTTTTCGAACAGATCAGCTTGTTGCTTGGTATAAAGCACAAGTTCTCGTCGGCGTATCATCCGGAGGGGAATGGTATATGTGAGTGGTTCAATGGCCTGTTAAAGGAGAGGATAGCCAAGTTGAAGCTCACACTAAAAAAGGGATGGCGGCACTGTCTACCACTGGCATTGTATGCACTTCGGAACCAACCAGGCTCCGACCATCATCTCACGCCGCACGAGATAGTGACAGGCAGAAGGATGAGGACCCCTCTTACCCCCCGAGATAGAGCTAGATGTGATGCCCAGCCAACAAAAGAGGTTTTGGGGACAGAGATGCAGGACTAATTGAATTGTATGACATCCAGCATCTCTGTCATTTCAGGCCAGCTGCAGCGACAAAGAAATGGGTGCAGCGCAGAACAAAATACAACAGGAAGTGCTGAAACAGACTCCGCTCAAAGTCTATGTGCGCCACCCGTCTTCCCTGGTGACGCTGTTCTCATGAGGAACTTTACAAGGAAGAAGTGGGATGAGCCACGATTCAATGGCTCTTTCATCGTAGAGGACTGCACTCCTTCAGCCGGCAAAGTACAGGGCAGAAGGGCATGGCTCTTCCTGAATGACATTAAACCTTATATAGGAGAGAGCCCTCCAGCTGCATCCAACCACAAAGAAGCCACAGACAACGGGGATGAACCTCAGCACATGCAGACACGATCCATGGTGAGGAAGAAGGACGCATGAGCAGCAACACAATGACAAAGAACTCTGTTTTAATTTGTGACTTTTGAATTAGAACATTTCCCCAAACCAGACAAAGGTGATAAAGAACAATAATACAGACACTCTGGGCACCACAGTTGCAGGATAAAGAAGAGAACTACATACACAAAGCCACAACAACGTTGATAAAACGAACTTTTGAAATAATGTCACGCTCAAGTAGTATATAGAATCAAGACTCTGATAGACTGGAAAAAAAGGAGAAGGACAGTTCTTGAGAGCGTAACACAGCATCCTGAAAGCAACCAGTGTCAAGACTTTGTTTACAGAACTTATGGTATCTCCCAGCAGAGACCTCAAGTGGGATGTGCTAACCTACTTCCAGTTGGTGGTAATATCATATCCGACACTGATAGGGAGAGAAACCAGTGTCACAGACTTTATTCAAGATCCTGCAAACGAGAAAATAATCTCGCAACTGCTGGCTGTCATCACGGAAGCCTTTGCCGAGCTACCCGAGCACAGCGAAGAGGACACAAATGCTTCCGCCGCCGGTAGACATTGATGAAATCACATTCACTTTGTTCTTTCAAATAATCGAGAAATGCCCATGACTTATCGGGAGAACAACTGACACACGTACTTTCATCAGAGACCCAAGAAACCTAGCTCAGTTGAACCAGCTGTGGACTAAACTAAAGCACCTTGTGGTAGTCCACGCAACAGGAAGGTGCAGAGACTGTGCAAATCAAAAGTTAAGCTCATGAACAGGACCCAGCCAAACAGGACAAATGTCCCTATCACCCAAGGACACCCGGCTGGCGCACAACATCCTTCATAGACTAGTCACAGACTATCTGGAAATGGTGAAGAGGCCTACAGATGTTGACGTCATCACCTTCCTTAGAGATCCAGCCAACATGTCACACATGGGCACACTCCTCCACGGCATAATGCTCCAGGTGGAGCTATCTAACTTCCAGCGAGAATACCTAAGGAGGTTCCAGTGAGGCTTACCGCTGTGGGACAGTTCGAGGCAACAGAGAGGCAGTGCTTATCTTTCCACTGTGGGACAGATCGAAGGGACAGAGACACAGTTCTTCAATTTTCCACCGTGGGACAGGCCGAGAGAAAGAGACAGAGTGCCATATTTTCCGCCGAAGTACAGATCGAAAAGAGCAGAAACAAGAAAGTTCACCATCTTATTTTTTCTTTTTACTTTTTCCTCTAGTTTTCCTTATTTTTATTCTTATTTTTCCATGTTCACTTTTATTTTTATTTTTGTTTTTATTTTTATGTCATTTTATTTTTGTGTGATTTTTGGCAGTTCCGTCTTTTCATTCCTTCGCATTGAACAGGTTCCAGCATGTCCTCAGGACCAAGGCAAATTCAAGGAGTGCACTGGGACTTTACCTACTCTAGATATGCATTATGAATGTGATGCACCTGTTGATGCTAGCCTAATCCTTTTTCCATAGTCTAGCAAAAAGAACTGTACTGCATACTCAGAGATAACTGACATCACCCGCAAGAGGGGGGACACTTGAAAAGCACTTGTCACTCTAAGTAGTAATGAACGCTTGAGCTACGAGATCAAAGCAAGAGAAGGAATAAATAACTGACTATGGACTTGTTCGAAATGGGGGCCCAGAACAGTAACTTAGTTTTACCACAAGCAGAGGGGGGCCCCTGCTTCCCTGGGAGGAAATGCTGCCAGATGTCCTACAAGTCTATCATGTGTATATGCTTAGTAATTATCATTTTCTTTCTGTCGTTGACTATCAGAACTGCTTTCTTTATTGGTGCACGAAGCGTCCCAATTTCAGTGCATCCACCAGATAACGAACGTCTGGGGCCTATGAAAGCACCCAGACCCTATATAGTGATCCCAGTCCCCAGAAAAGCTGATGGTAAAACAAACGAGATAAAACTAAATGTAATTAGCAGTGATTCATACACACTTGAGGTAATGAACGAAGAAAAAGGCTGGAGACAGGGTCAGCATGGAGTGACTGAAAACGTAGCACTGACCACCGCACACACACATACACTGGACGCACACAAAGAAGGGCAAGTGTCAATGGCAACAGGGTCTCAAACAAGGGCAACAGAGAAAGGGAAACTGCCTACAGAACGAACAGCTCCAGAAAATAGTGGAAGTAACCAAGAGGAGCCAAGTGAGAAACCAAAGGGAGAGAGCATAGCAAAATCCCTCAAAAGAACAGAAGTAGCCACAAAGGAACTCACAGAGAAAACACAAATGCTAATGCACCATCTGTTCCCGTTCATAGTCAGAGCTAAGAAACTACACGAGGAACTGAAAACTAGAAATACAGAGACTATAACAGTAAGCACGCCAGCTCAGACGCAAGGAACAAGCACCAGACCTACGACACAGCCACGCATTGGGGAGTTGGTGAGCCAACAGCGGTTAGAGAACATCTATGAAAGATTACAAAAGGAAAGGAAAAGAAACTCAAAACCTTCTCCTACCACAGTGATACGGGTAATGAAACCCGCTTTGCTAACAAGCATGCCCAAGAATCCTCCAGCAAGAAGGAGTCATATAGACGCATTTAGAGACGTGGTTATAGCTAACTACAAAAGGACATTGAGGATCAAGAGAAACTCACATGAAGACAACAATGAACTCAATGATTACCTGGACAGCACAGCCCATCTCGGAAACAACATATGGTATCAACACATGAAGGAAGTAGGACGAAGTAAATCAGAAGGAGAATGTTTCGTCTGCACGCTCCTACCGTACAGCATGGGAAATTCCAAGATCTTCTTGGCTGTAGAAATTGATGTCCCCATAGCACACTGTATGTCACACGTAGCAATGTGCAACACCAGAGGACAATTTAAGGGACGAGACACTTCACTGATATGGGCCACCGAAAAAGGACTACCCAGATGAAGATGGCTACGTCCAGGACATTAAAGCAAGAAACAGGGCGCACACCAGGAATCACATGATCAGATACGAGAATCCTGACGTCAAAGGATCAGGAACACGATGGGTAAAAAACCCGAGACGGAACATTCAAGGAAAAACTGCAGAAGAGGCACAAATCTGGAAGAACAGAGGCCAAATGCAGATCTGGGCAACAGTGGATGGGAAGAAGGAGTAGTGATCTGCTGAGCTTGGATGGTCCTTGGAGCCTGCAAGGAAGCAATAGAAAACTCTCAAAAACTGTGCAAATCCCTATGGCCAAAGCTAGTAAAGTTACTAACATGGGTCTAAGATAGAGGGGGACCCCTGCAGATAGTGCCACTGGAGAGCCCGAAACTATTCTTCAGAAACAATGGCACAAGGAAGATGGGAGAGAATCTAAACTGCGGACGAATCTTTGAAGCCCCAGGAATGACACAAGGGACCACAGTTATTATGGACCATTACTAGGCGTGTGGATCTAAGGCATACATAATGCTGCTGAAAAATTTGGGAGGCATATGCACACTGGTGAACGTCCATGTTCCCGAGCTAGTGATCCCTAAGAATGACCTAAAGTTGGACAGTTTCCCGAAAGCAGATGCTCATCTAAGGACAAGGAGATCTGTGGAACTGGTATCCAGAATGAAGAGAGAAAATTACTTTTCTACCAAATCAGAAGAAGCATTCCATACAATCCCATACGAGCATAGACTGTTTAGCACAGTATTCACAACACTACTCCTTCCCCACATCCAAATTGGAGTGAATGCTAAATGGTTGCAGACAACCAGATGGGAGTTATTGCAGACCATCAACTCTACTATAAAGGGATTTAACACGATCAAAGAAGAACTAAGAGCAATCCGACTGATGACCCTCCAGAACAGATATGTACTAGACATGATCACAGCAATGGATGGAGGTGTTTGTGCAAAAATCAGAGAATCATGTTGCACATTTATACCATCACACGATGAAGAAAATGGAACCCTAACAGAGGCCATAAGTATGTTGACAAACTTGAAAAACTAGATGATCGATGAAAGTGATGAAGTGGACGATGACAGCTGGTTTGGAGCCCTGTTCTCATGGGTCCCACAATGGATGGTAGATATATTCAAGTTTCTGGGAGCCCTACTAGCAATGGTACTGCTAGGATTCTGTGTTATCAAGATAATCATTACACAGTGCCAGAAAACTGCAAAAAAGCCATAGGGATGAAGATAATAGTTGATGTCGAACCAGGATGGAAACCCAGAGACCTGACTGATGAAGAAATAAGAGACTTTGTGAAGGCCAGCAAATTAGTGCCAGAAGGAACAAAGTTCACACATCTTAAGAAACGAAGAAGGTATGAAGGAAAATGGATCTACTGCAGCCCAAATGGACAATGTCAGCTAATGACATGGAACAAAGACGAACACGTGAAAACAGCAGGGAGTTTGAAAGGGGTGATAAAAATATGGACTCCAAAGACTCACACATTCACACCATCATGTACAAACCCTGAAGACGATGAACATGACACCGAAGAATCAAAGGAAATAAATGCAAAAGAGATTGCAGAAGTGGTCGATGAACCGAACAGAGGGTGGAGTGTAGAGGAGGTCCCAGATATGGCCTGCACCCCTGCCCCTCATTTCGAGGTACCAGGAACGGACTCACCAAGGTATGTGACGTATGAGGAGCAGATGAACCAACAAAGAGCTGCACTGGGACTCTGCTCAGTGTACATCAGAAGATCCACACCTGTTGAAGCGCCCGTAACCAGACAGCCCTGGCCAGCACTGTACCCTATCAGACAGCCGTACCAGCCACTGAGACGAAATGAAGAGTACCTACAGACGGTCCATGAAGAGACCCAAAGAGCTGTAATGGAAGGCCAGTGGAAATGACACAAGGGCCTGGACAGACTCGTGAATGAACGAAAGCAGCTATCGAAGATAGCACGCCTGTGCGAGTAGCTATGAAATTAGATGTAATAGACACAGGAAAGAGACGATGTTAAAACGTGAGGAAACGTTGCTATGAGACAAGATGGAAGTAACCAACCAGTTAAACGCGTGTAAATAGGCTTGGAACGCAAGAAGCTAAGAAAATGATACTGCTTGCAATGCTTAGTATAGAGCGGCAAGCGCCAACTATATCTACATCAATAAGGCACTCTATACAAGTCCGACTCCATTTTGTAAAAGCAGAAGTATGCCCAGGCGGCCAGAGGCCTAACAGGCCTGGTTTCATATCCCAGCCAAAGCCAGAAGAAGGAGCAGAATCGAAACTCAACAAAGAGCAGCTTATGCCTAAGAAATCGATGTCAACCAGAGAAAGGGAGGAGAGCGTTAGTTTACAGAAATCGAAACTTCAGAGAATACCAGCCTGCCCCGTGAAAGTCATGCAGGTGGCGAGGCCAAAAACAGAATTAAATACACTAAAAGCTGGAAACTGAAGCAGATTCACAGTGAACAGACATGTGACCAAGAGAGGTGCACAGAATTACTAATGTCTGATGTCACCCAGATCCAAGGGTGCCATAACTTCTCCAGATAAGAGGCTACAGTTTCGAGGCCATGCCCAGCCAACTAATTGACACACAGCCCCAAGATACTGATTGATGGAAGGGAGGCAGGGTGAAACTTGGTACACCAGGCACCTGGGTGTCCATTCTGCATGCTGCTAATTAAATGTGGAAATGTATGTCTAGGGGTGTAACCTACCCAATCACAATGGACCAAGTTATCTAGGGTCCTATATATCGTAGAACCAATGAGATGTCATACTTGTAGTGACGTCTATCACGCGTGATGTAGAAGGAGGGGTGTAGACTCCCACCCGATAAGAGTTATCCAATCCGAATGTTCCATTATCATATACAGATATAGCACCTATACTTAAGTTATCTTTCCTAACCAATTATATTGCATGACAAGTTTTGTAGAATTAGACGTCAATGATGACGTGTTTTATGCATAAAGGTTGCTGTTCAACTGAAGTTCGAGGAAGTCGGAGCGAGACAGGTGATCGTAACGATGCTGATTCCCAACTGCTTCCCTGTTTCATGTACTTGTCATTAAACGGACTTCCCTTTGCCAAATTACTGAGTCCTCATTATTGAGTTGTGTTGGAGAAAGTGAATCCTGCACTCCCATCACTCACATGGTGCAGCTATCTTGTCTTAAAGGTACTAGAGGGTGAGCACTGACCTTTGGGCCCGTCAGTGGATATCTCGTCCTCTTGTACAAACCTTTAATGATTCTAGCAATTATTGTATTTAATTCCAGAAAGACAAATTATTTGTTATTCCTTTTCTTTCTTATTTAGAGTCACTGCTCAACGTGTTACACTTTTGCAACCCCCCCGTTTTTAAGAGGCCTGAACAAGAAAGTCAGCCACTCCAGAAACAAAGAGCCACATGGCGTTTGCCACAGCCCAGGAGCTTACATTAAAAAACTAAATTAAAAAAAAACGTTTTTTATTCTTTTTTTAGGGGTAGCAAGGGAGGCCACAGGGGTAGCAAGGGAGACCTCACGGGTAGCAGTTGTGAACCCTGGCAACCCTCAAATGATGTCTCTGTCTCTGGTGAAGTGTGTTACTGAAACCTGGCTCCAGTTCCAACATGTCCACATGGCCACGGGTGATTGACCACAAGCACACACTCCCCTGGCAACCATCCCAGTGTCTTTCAGGGTCACCAGGGAAGAGGCAGGGAAAAGAGGACCAAACTCCCAGTGCGATTGTCAACTGAGGTGGACTGTCCTCAGTGTACCCCAACTATGTTGAACCGCCAGGTAGGGAGGACCACAAATGTGTCTGGGGTCTGCAGTGATGTCAGTTACCCACCCTACCCATCTTGTGACACAGACCAATGTGTAAATGTTGGTGAACCAAACCAAAGCCTGTGGCACTATGTAGGTGAGTTCAAGAGTACACAAGCTAACGTGTGTTCCCATTGCACTGTGCATACCACCTGCACCTCTCATTCACTCTGTTGTGGAGGTGTATCATGACTGTGTGGGACAGGACCTGAGACAAGGTGCAATATGCCTGGCCAGGGTGATGGCAGAGGGTACTGCTGTGGTGATCCATAGCGGTCCTGACATGCTAATCATTTGGCCTTCATGGGTATGGGCCCAGATGAACATTTAGACCATCTAGTGTCTGGTTCCCTGTGAAGTTTCACCCAGAATAGCCGGCATATTATTCAACTACGTGTGAAGATGAGTTAAAAGATTTGAAGAAAGCAAAATGGAAATGCATGTCAGTAAAATAAGGATTTAACATGATGACCCTTGTGCAGTTCATTGATATACATGGATGACCTCACAGGAAGAAAAGGTGTTTTGGAAAAGCAGCACTGTTCTTTATCCCCCACTGAGGCAATTTGTAGGCAGAATAGCACAGGAAAGCAAGTTATGCCTCTAGCTTTATTGAGAGAAGCATTGGAGCAGCTCCACTACACTGTGCATGTGACTCAAGAGAGTCTAGATGCTACTATAGCAGGAGACTGGTTCATACCGAACCTCAGTGAGCATGTGGCACAGTTCATTTTAAACTGTATTGTGTGCCAAAAATGTACAGCAGGGCACACACTGCGACCGGTGAGAGGACAAATCCACAGACCTATTGGCCCCTTCCAACATTTGACCATAGACTATGTGGATATGTTGCAAACATGTAATGGCTATCGATACAAGATAGTCGTAGTTTGTACCTTTTCCAGATGGATTGAGGCAGGTCCATGCATGCATCCTGATGCTGCATGTGCTTTAAAGGTTTTGGTCCACAAGGTCTTTCCAAGATGGGGGTGTGCAAAGTTTTGCGATACGACAATGGACCACATTTAGTGAATGAACTCTGAATATATAGCTTTATTATTAGGCATTAAGCAGAAGTTTGCTTTGGCCTATCACCCGCAAGCCAACAGCATATGTGAGCAATTAAATTGACTTTTGAAGGAAAGGATAGCAGAGTTATAGTTAACACTAAAGAAAGGATGGCTACATTGCCTACCTCTTGCATTATATGCACTGATGAATCAATCTGATTCAGATCACCATTAAACCCCATGAGTTGGTGACTGGACACCGGATGAGGATTCCTCTCACCCCTCTTTACCCCCGACAAGGGCAAATGCAGACACCCACAGTGTAGCAAGGGCACTAGGTGACAAAATGCATGATTATTTAAAAAAAAAAATTCAACAGATCGAGCATCAACAGCGGGGGTCAAATGTAAACAAAGAGTACAATTTGCCTAACATTTTGGGAAATGCATTAAAGGCATTGCCAATATAAATGGGGGACCAAGTGTTAGTACGCAAATTTGTACGCACCAGGAGTACCCCTCGATTTGAAGGCCCATGTGAGGTGGAAGACATAAGCCCTTCCACTGTTGAATTGAAAGGAAGAAGGGCTTGGATCCACCTGCACAATGTCAAACCTTATAAGAGTGAAGCAACATTGACCTCTCCTGCACCCGTTTCCACTGAAGCAAGCATTTCCAGTGAAGCAAGTCCCTACAGAGAAACAAGCGAAGAATAGAATAGGATGACAACAAGATCAATGATCAAAAACTTGGATAAAGGAAACAAAACCCTTTTAGCATATAATTATTATGGATTAATTCAGCTGCAGTAACATTGAAATATCCTCTCTAGAACTGGAATAAAGAAAACTATGGAATAATCAAAAAGAGAAAACAATATTTGAGCTTTTATGTTGCTGATCGTCCATACATTCTTACTTGCTGTTTTCTTTTATACTTCAGTCTTATCCAGCATTGATGAGAAGAAATATGATCAAAGTGACATTTTGCAGGGATCCAAAAAATGGATTCATCATTTTAAGTATTTTTTTGGCAATCATTTTACAGTTCTTGTTATAAATCTATGACTTGCAATTAAAATGATAAAAACTGACATATAGCAAAAATAAAGTGGTGACAATGGAAATGTTTCAAGTGGTGAGAGCTGTAGGTCCAAGAAAAAGATGTACGAAACACAGAATAATGTGTGGGATTTTTTGTGGCATTCTGATCTTGACTATTTTCCTCATAACATTGTCGTTCACAAATATTATAAGCAGTCTGAAACCAGGAAATACGACATCCCCACCAGTCGCATTATTCCTATTTTTCAGATTAAGAGAGCAAGAACCCCATTACGTTCTGATAATTAAAAAAAATAAAAATTCCCATATAAAAAGAGATGCTGGAGAAGATAATGAATGTATTAACTCATATTTAGACTAATCGGTTTAGTTGGCAAATCATTTATGGTGTTAGCACATGAAAGAGGTTGGAGAGAGTATATCAGAAGTTACTATGCATGTTCCTTAATGCTGTATGCCATGAAACAGCTTGCACTAAAAGAGAACAATTTCAAAGGAAAGTGGGCAACTTTAAGATGGCGATCAAGACAAACTTTTCCATATGAAGATACATATGTAAAGACAAAAAGGATGGAGGGTGGATTAGGGTGGACAAACAAAACACATATGTGCCCATCCCAATTTGGAGAGAAGATACAAGTTGTTGATATGAAGAGAATGAATTGCTCTGACAAGACTGAAACATTGGGAGAGCCAGGATGCTGGAAAATAACACAGCTCTTGGTGTATGGGCGCATAGCAACAAGCACTGGATGGGAAGATGTCCTAATATCATGCCCTGCACACTTATTGAAGAAAGAAGGAATCTGTTAGTTGCAGAGGTGAATGATGAATGCCTAGAATCATGGGCCAAGCATGCAAGACTACTAACCTGGGTTGAGAATGAAGCAGGACCAGTGCATATATTTCAAGTGAAGAATGCAACAAGAAGGATCTATGAGATTTGGCCATGGCAGAATTGTTTGCAGCGGAATTGACCATAGTGAATTCTGCCACAAAACAAATTTTGCCATGACAAATGACACAAATATGTGCCGCTTCACCCCCAATTCATCCCCTCACCCCCACCTCACTTAGCTTTTCTCCGTCCGCTTCCCTCTGAGCCTGCAGCGTCAGTTCCGTCCCTCTTATGTGGGTCAGCATGACGCTGCAGGATCCCCTTTTCCCTTTTTTCCCATCCTCCACCTCCAATCCTCAGGAAGTGGGGGACACCCCCGGCATCCCCAAGGCCATTAAACCCCTGCTCACCATATCCGAAGCATTTTCTTGGTAATTCCATCCAGCACAACAAAGGCTTCAAGGTGCTAAAGCAAAACTGGAAGGAGCTGGAGCAGATTCTCAAGGGAAAAAGCAGAGGTGCAGTGGGAATCTTTATTGAATTGAACATGCACTTTTCTCAGTCTGTATGACTATTTTAATGTAGATGTGTTTTATGAACTGTCTTGTTGGCATGACATGGAATAGCCACTCCGCCTATATATTAAATTAATGTGAGACACTCCTAGGGTGGCCGAAGCAGTCCTCACACATGTTTGTTCCTGCTTGCATAATATGCTGTGCTTTTATACATGTGTTATCGTGGCTGTTGTTGGGTGTCAGAGTGCACATTTGTTGGTGGGGAGCATGTTAAAGTGTTAACAGATTTAACTGATTGTGTTGTGTGCTTTGTGTGAGCAACAGGGATACTGTTGTTTCCACTTGCTGTGACTGTGTCAGTGGTTTGTATACTTGATTTGATGGCCATGAACACACACAGTTTGCCTCTCCTAGACACACATGCTCAGGGTGTTGTTATGGGCAATGTGGATTAGCCCATATTCATCATTAAAGAGCACCAGGAATGTGGCCTCACTGTGTGTGCTCCACAGGTGCTGCTATTCAGGTGAAGTAGGTTTCCACAACCTGATTGCGTAAATCCTGTCCCTGTGCCCTTTGGCCTGCCAAAGGGAACGGTAGTGCCTGCGGCTAAGGGCGATGTACCTCCTGCAACTCTACTGGGTATACCACACCATGTGGCAACATTGTGCCGGACACAAGATGCCATGATGATCTTGCATACTACAGGTGGGAAATATAGCAATAAATTGCCAGAGTGGTCAAGAGTGCAGAAGCGTGACTTGAGCAACCCCCGGAATGTGCATTCCAATAGTCCCAAGTGGCTATGTATGCTGCGTTATACCTTTCCTCAGCTGGGGTAGCAGGATTGCTGAATGACGCAAGCAGGAATGGTGACACTGGTTAGGTATTGTCCCCTACAAATGGGGAAATGGTTGTTGTTAGCATTGATTGTCAAGGGCTGTTATTCTGCATGTCATGTGACTGCTTGCATGTGCGTGATAGTTGATACTCAGCGATGAGCCAGGTGTTGCCAAAGGTTCCTGATGCCATGGCCTGGTATAGTGGTGAACGGTGGTAAATGAAGCTATCATGTCTGCTCCGGGGGAAATGTGCATTCACATGCATGACTCCCTTTGCATCACTGATAGCCTGTGAATTGATTGAATGCCAATGCTTCTGGTTGTGGTACATGTGCTTGCTTGCTCGGGGTGGGGGGGGGGGGCTCTAGCAGGACATGCGTGAAATCAGTGACTCCTAGTACCTGTGAAAAGTGTGCTATGCCATACAACTCCTGGCACACTCGCTGCCTTACCTGTGTTGTGCGTGGCATGTATATGTGCCTACACACAAGTAATGTAATGCAGCACAATGCCTGGTGTAGGCACCGGGATTGCGTGGTCTGTTATTTGGCCCCAATAATGACAGAGGTGTGCTGGAAAGAGCCTGTAGCCAAACAATGTAGTGCTGTCAGCACCTTCTCCAGGGGCATGAGTGCATGGGAGAAGATGGTGGGTGATGCAAGATCTTCCACTCCCTGACCAGGTGTAGGACGGCATGGGGAGGGTATCTGTATCTTGCATACACCGCCTCATCTGGCATCCCAAAAAGCATTGTGCTAGGGTGGAAAATCCTGTCCCTCGCCAACCTCCTCCTTTTTCCATGAACATGTACAATTCCTGCAACTACAGCAGAATTCATCCTGGAAGTGCAATTTTGCAATGGTGTGCATTGCATGCTTTTATATTTTGCATATCATGTGGGCGGTGGGATCACAAGGTTTGCATGTGCCTTTTCTCTCTATTTGTGGTTAGGAATCCATGAATTGGGCTATATGTGCATGTGTCTTGTCGTGTTTGTTTTTTATGTGGCAAGTCCCTCAACACGCCCAAGTTATCCCTTGTTCTTCCTCATTTTGCGCAAGAATGGGGAATATGCATGTTCCGCCCCCTATTTGTTTCTTTGCGCATGCCCTTCCCACACTTTTCACTGTGTTGCGCAAAGCGCTCAGCGCCGCAAAAAGTAGGTGGGAACCTGAGCAATGTGATTACAGCCCCACACATAGGCCTCATTACGAGGTTGGAGGAATGGGTTTGGTGCCGGTATTACCAGGTTCCCTTGCGGGACCCGCTCAGAACGTCTGGTCCGACCAGACCCCCTTAGCAGGTCCTGCAAGAGGACCAAGGAGCTAATAATGGGCCCGTTATTAGCAGGTCCGTTATTAGCTCCATCCCCATTCCCATTGAGCCTTATGGGGGCTCAGTGGGAATGGGGATTGGTTTTGTGAATGAGGAAATACCGGGTCCTCCAAGGTTGGAATGACCCGGTAATTCCTCATTCACAGGACCCGGACATGATTTTGAAGGCAGCCATGGCGTTAATAGCACCATGGCTACCTCCAAACTCGTAATGAGGCCCATAGTCTGATACATGAATCGGCAACATGTTTTGCGTGCCACAAAGTGCACTTTTTTGGCACAAAGTGCCTTTGCAGCACCCACAACTTTCTATGAATTGGGCAGTAAGCATCTAAAACACCACAAACACGCATATAATAATATGCATGCACGCACACTTGCACACTCTCTCCCTGTCATCTTTTGGGGGCCTGTAAAGCAGTTTCGAGTGCTTTGCTGATATTCAGGGAGAGCCCTTGTGAAGTCTTAGAGACATGTCCCAAACTACACCATGGGGATCTTAGAACTGTTGTACCTAAACCCCCTAATACACCCACTATCATTAGGCACTGTAGAACCTCCACAATATCAGATCTGAAAATCACATATTTCAATGTGTTTCAGTTATATCATTTCAATTACATTTTTCTGCAGGCCTTTGCCCCACTGTGTAAAGGCTCGGCATGCCAACAGAACTATAATTTTATTCAGATGATCCTAAGGGACGCTGTCATAAAACAAATGTATTTTAAACCATTGAAGTGTTCATCAGTAGCACCTTGAACAACAACAACTTGTAAACAAGACTTGTAAAAAATGTTAACCTTATTAAATAGCCTTGCCGTTGGCTCTTAGAGGCAGCCATCTTTTCCACCTCCTCAGATGAAACCATGGTGGCTATTACAAAGTATCCATGATAGACATGACTAAACATTGCCGGACACAGTCAACAACTCTGTAAGGCAATGGTTTATGTTACAAAGTATCAATTTTAGGCATGAGTGATCTTTCCCGGACAAGCTCTACAACTCAGTGAGGCAATGGCTCCTGATACAAAGTACCAATGATAGACATGAGAGATCGTTGCAGGATGTGCTATGCCACTCTGTGAGGCAATGGTTCCTGTTGGAAAATATCAGTGATAGGCATGGCTGATCACTGCAGGACAAGCTCTAGAACCTGGTTAGGCAATTGCTCCTGTTACAAAGTATCACTGATAGACATGACTGATCATTGCAGGGCCTGCTTTGCCACTCTTTGAGGTAAGGGTTCCTGTTATAAAATATCAATGATAGACATGACCTATAATTGCAGGATGTGCTATACAACTCTGTGAGGTAATGGTTTATGTTACCAAGTATCAATTTTAGGCATGAGTGATCTTTCCCAGACAAGCTCTACAACTCTGTGAGGCAATGGCTCCTGATACAAAGTATCACTGATAGACATGAGAGATCATTGCAGGATGTGCTATGCCACTCTGTGAGGCAATGGCTCCTGATACAAAGTATCACTGATAGACATGAGAGATCATGCAGGATGTGCTATGCCACTCTGTGAGGCAATGGTTCCTGATACAAAGTATCAATGATAGACATGAGAGATCATTGCAGGATGTGCTATGCCACTGTGTGAGGCAATGGCTCCTGTTACAAAGTATCAATGATAGACATGAGAGATCATTGCAGGATGTGCTATGCCACTCTGTGAGGCAATGGTTCCTGTTGGAAAATATCAGTGATAGACATGGCTGATCACTGCAGGACTAGCTCTAGAACCTGGTTAGGCAATTGCTCCTGTTACAATGTATCACTGATAGACATGGGCCTGCTTTGCCACTCTTTGAGGTAAGGGTTCCTGTTATAAAATATCAATGATAGACATGACCTATAATTGCAGGATGTGCTATACAACTCTGTGAGGTAATGGTTTATGTTACAAGGTATCAATGACAGACATGTCAGATGATTGAAGGACTTGCTCTACAACTCGGCAATGGTTCCTGTTACAAATTATCAGTGATAGCCATGACTGATCATTGTAGGAGGTGCCTACAACTCAGTGAGGGAATTGCTACTGTTACAAATTATCAGTGATAGCCATGACTGATCATTGTAGGAGGTGCCTACAACTCAGTGAGGGAATGGCTACTGTTACAAAGTATCAATGATAGACATGACTGATCATTGCAGGGCATGATCTGCATATCTATGAGGCAATGGTTTCTGTTCGAATGTATGAATGATAGGCATAGCAGATCATTATAGGAAGCAATATACACCTCTGTGAGGCAATTGCTCCTATTACTAAGTATCAATGCCAGTCGTGACTGATCATTGCAGGGCCTGCTTTACAACGCGTTGAGGCGATGGTTCCTGTCACAAAGTAACAATAACGGACTTCACTGACAGAAAACATGTTCAATTCTGAAGTCCAGTGATACATTTCTAAAACTGAAGCAATTCATAGTTTTTATATATATATATATATATATATATATATATATATATATATATATATATATAACCGATTGTGCAAGGATATTTTAACCATCTTTCTGTTTAATTCATTCTTTCTTGTACTTTTCTTTTTTAACTTTCCACCATTCTTTATTTTGTTGTTTACTATTTACTATACTTTCCTTTCATTTGTATATTTCTGTTCCTTCTGTTTTTTTTCTCTCTGACCAGATCTTTTATTTCATTCTCACGTTTCCTTCTTTTTCTCCTTTCTTCATTCTTTTGTTCTCTCATTTCTTGTGTATGTCTTTCTTGCGTCCTTTCTTTCATTCCTCCTTTCTTTCGTTCCTTATCTTTTTCCTCGTTCTTTCTTTTTCGTTTTTCTGCCCTACCTTCCTTCTCCCTTTCCTGCTTTCCTTGCTCAGGTCAGCAGATGAGCAACACTAACTGTACCCGGTTCTTCTCATTCCCTGTTTTGATCACCTGTGCAAGGCTCTGGTGAATAAGGTTAGAAAACCTGAAACTCGAAATCAAATAATTTGCAATATTGCCTCAAAAAGGATTGTGCTTAATGTTCATAACTGCAGTGCACATACAGTTTGGTCTAATGTGCAGACTGACACGCGACAGTGTACAGCTGTTCTCGCACTTCTTTACATTGAGAAGTAAAAGCCCATAGGGAAACAATACCAAATGTACAGGATTCCCCTAGTTAAATTAAGCAGCAATGCAAAAAAAAAACACACAGAAAACAAAAGAGCAATTCACAACGTGTTGATATTTCTCCATTTCCATCCCATTCCTCCCCTGCACCCCTCGTTCATTGCGACTTCAACTGTGGCTAGTCCAAAAAGTCAAAAGGGAGTGTCGTTGATAGTTGCGCATTTCAAAGCGCATCCCATTTGTGAATACGAGATGGACATTCACATGTGCAGAAATTACCCCCTCCCCCTTTATCGGCGCAAATACGCACAAGGAGTGGAAATAGACATCTAAAGGTGCGCATCCAATATGCGCAAGTTCAGATGCTCTTTATGGACTGGAATGCGCCTTATTTCGGCGCAATTGAATATACGCGCTACCACATATCAACATTCGATTTTAGAATCTGACCCTTAGTCCCCAGACACGGAAGTGCAAAGCTCTGCCATAAGAATTTCCCTGTCAGCAGGGTCAATATTTGCATCCTTATTCCCAAAGGAAATCATTACTTTCCCGGCAGTGAAAGGGTTATGCAACTGCAGGTCAGTCTCTCCTGGCATTAGGCTCTGGAGAGAGGCCTGAATAGGAAGGAGAAGGGACGGAAATCGGATACATTGTAAGCTGTAGAACAATGGTCCCATAATCCCGGCTTCCCCACTTGGTCATGTAGTGTGATCCTGGGGGGAAAGCTGTTCCTCCCTGTGCCTCATTTGCTTTGCCTGCCCACACATTGCAGGCCTTTGTAGATGGGCTGAACCACAAGATGAAACAAGTGAACATTTGCCTGTAGTGCAAGGTTTGGGGGTTCAACGGGCTCAACCCCTTGCTCAGATCCGCACAGGTGTCTCCAAGCATGCAATTACCTCTTAATGCGTCTGCTTGGCAGGGTTCCGAAAATGAAACTGTTTTGAAGGCGGCCTGTGATCTCTGCAGCGCTGTTCCAAGCAGGCATTTATTTATCCGTTCAAAGGGTCTTTGGGGACAGCAGGCGATTAGCCGTTGCCACTCCCTCCTCTCCCGGCTACTAATCACGCCGCTGCTGAGGTCCAACATCTGCCGCTCTGCCTGCAGAGGGTGCCCACCTGTGCCCGGGGACGCAGGGCCCGGCTTCCCCTGCTTGATGTGGGTGCGCGTGAGGGGTGCAGGTGAGGGCCCGAACGAGCACTGGCAGGTTGTCTGTCCTAGATCCAGGACAGAAGGGGCGGAGGGGGGCTTCAGACACAGTTCATTTGCATAGGGGCTCAGGGTCGTGCAATCTGACAGGTCCGGGCACAGCAGACACGCCAGGCTCCGCCGGGCTATACAGCTGCGTACCGCATAGAAACACCCCTTAGGCCTCGCAGCACTCTGATCCTACACCCCAGCGCAGTCCCACTCAAGCCAACATAACTGGTCTTGTGCACTCCAATTGATTCGCACTCCTTCCCACTTTAGTCGACTAATGCAACAATAGAGTCGTACTCAATCCTACATCAGACCCACACACTTCAATGGAGTCTCACTGACTCACTGTCCTTACATAGTGCATAGAAGAAGTTCATTTTTCCTGCAGCGCCAGCCTCATACAATTCACCGGAGACTAACTTCAGAAAACATATTGCTGGGCTCATACAATTCAGCCGTGTCTCAATAATGACCCGGTTACAATGGAGCCTTACTCAATTCCCCGGCCATAGGGGTATTCACTTCAGCAGCGTCTCACTCATCCGCTGGAGTCTCCCTTAATCAGTAGGCCCATACACTTCAATGGAATCCCACTCATTCCCTACTCACTGACCTCATATACTGCACTGAAGTCTCCCCTGTCCTCCACCTCAATGGCCTCATAGACTTCAACAGAGCCGATATCTGTTGGGTATTGGTGGATAGGAGTGTTGTTGTGTTTGTGTCCGTTTTTCTGTGCACCTATCGAGAGAACAGAGTGCTACAGGGTTTCAAGAGGAGGGAGGGAAAAGCCAAGTTTTGAGTACCTTTCTGACTGCCAGGTGATTGTCGATATTCCGAATGCGCAGGGGTAGGGAGTTCCAGATGATACGCGCTTGGACGAAGAAAGAGGGTCTGTCCAGTCTGGAGTAGTTGTAATATGGGACAACTAAGAGAGATGCTGTGCAAGTCCTTGAGGGGTGGTAGCGAGTGACTTTGTCCGGGCCGGTGTTTTGGATGGCCCGGTGGGTGATGCACATGGCTTTAAAGGTAATGCGTCCACCAACAGGGAGCCAATGGAGGACTCTTAGTGTTGGGCTGATGTGTTCTCTGGGAGGTAGGTTAATAGGCTGGCGGGCTGTAGCATTTTGGATTCTTTGCAGTTACCTTAGCTGAAACGCTGGTGCAATTAAGTAAAGGCAATTTGCATTGTCTAAGCGGCAGAGGATGATGGAGATGAAGGTGGAGAAACAGTGAGGATAGGTGAGGTAAGGGAAAATACACCTGAGGATGCGTAGAGGGAAGAACCAGGTTCTGGATATGCAGTTAATGTGTTGGGAGAGGGATAGATCTGTGTCCAGTGTGCATCCAAGGTTTTTCTACTGAGGAGGAGGTTGCCGGTGGGGGGACCTAGAGATGGTGCCCAGGCAATAGGTTGGGGGAGGAGCGCTGTTTTCCCAGGATTGAGGATGAGGTGGTTGGTCATCATCTAGTAGTCAATATCCGAGAGACATGATGAAAGATACCGACAGTCGAGGCCTGATGATTTGGGGAGCGTAGTTGTAGCAGGTATGATTGTGGGAGAGGATGAGTGCGGGCAGAGGGCTTAGATAGATATTGAAGAGCAGAGGAGATAGGGATGCTCCTTGTGGGACCCCTTTGTTACTGATCATAAGGTGCAGATGAACGGGTGGAAGAGCATGATTTGTGCGCGATTAGAGATGAAAGAGAAAATCCAAGAGAGGGTTGTGTCTTTGATTCCTAATGAGTGCAGCCTGTCTAAGAGGATGGTGTGATCGATATTATCGAAGGTGGCAGAGAGGTCAAGAAGGATGGTACAGCGCAGCCTTCTGCACTAGCTGTTCCTTTTAGGTTGTCCCAGGTAGACACCATGAAGGATTCTATCCCTCAGAGCGGTCTGGAGCCAGATTGCACAGGGTCCAGGAGGTTGTTGACTTCAGTGAAAATGCCAAACTGTTTGTGTGCAGTGCAGTCCATGAGTTTGGCCATGAAGCGGATGTTGCAGATTGGCCAGTAGTTTTGAAGGAGGAGTGTGTCTAGTGTACGTTTTTTCTGAGGAGGGGTTTGATGTAGGAGGTTTTTAAGGCTTCCAGGAAGGTTCCCGATGTTGCAGAGTGGTTGAGGATTGAGCTTGCGATTCTGCCTGCACAGGTTGAGGCTAGGATGTTTTTGAGGAGGGTGGGCGGGCAGGGGCACTCGGGGCAGCCTGATGGGTAGCTTTGTGCTAGGAGTGAGAGGAACTCCTGGTGTGAGATTGGAGAGAAAGAGGTGAAGGTTTGTGTTGAAGGTGGTGTCGGTGGAGGTCAGGCTGTGGGTGGGTAGGGGTGGGTGCATGTGTTCCAATATAGAGATGATGGTGGCTTGTCTGTCGATAGCAACAAAGTGGAAGTATTCTGATGCGGTGTCACATAGGGATTGGGAGATGGGTGGGCGGGGGGGATACAGCAGGCTGGGGAGTTGAATTTGGAAATTATTCTATGCAGTTCCTTGCTCAGGTTGCGAGAGGTTAAGTTTCTGTTCCCATAGAAGGCTTTCTTGGTTTAATTAATTTCCAAACTGTATGCTCTTGTTAGTCTTGCTATTGAGGTTTTGTTCTGGGCCATATGGTTGGTTCTCCAGGTCCCTTCCAGACTATGCTTGAGTGTTTTTAGTGATTTTAGGCTGGCGGTGTACCACCTCGGTGTGGATCTTGATCTCTGAGAGGTCAGTTTTGTTGGGGTGAGGTGTGTAAAGGTGCTTGATAGCCAGAGGTCAAAGAGCTTGAGGGGGGCGCCCTTCCGTGAGGGAGAGTGTTGGGAGAGAGGTGAGGAGGCAGTTGGCTAAATCTGGGGTGATAATGACTTTATTCCATAGCAGAGTGAGATGTGTGGGGGTTGGTGGTGGTTGGGCGTCGCCATCGGTGTGGTCAGTGGTATGGAGAAGGAAAGTGCTGAGTGATCTGTTTATGATAGGGAGTGTGGGAGCAGTGTGGATATGTTTGTGGTGCTGAAGACCGCATCGCGGGTGTGACCGCTTGTGTGGGTGGGTGCGGAGATGCGTTGTGTCAGGTTGAATGCTTCTAGGTTTTCTGTGAGAGATTGGGTCATAGGGTTTGAGGGAGAGTCAAGCCAGATGTTGAAATCCCCTAGGATGGTAAATGCTGGATAGAGGTTGAGGTTGGTTGGCAGAGCATAGCAGAGTGTGTCTGAAAAGTTTTTGTTGTAGCCAGGGGGTCTGTATCCTCATATCAAAAGTCTTGCATATCTCAAATGAGTTGAAGAGTGTGAGCCTCCTGCACCTCATTCTAGCCTCACCCATGGCCATAATGCTGGCTTACACACTTGAACGGATACACACTCATTTGTCATGTCAAGATTCTCATACTCTGAAATGGGGCTTCACTCATGTCCACCTCAGCAGCCGCAACCCTTTCAAGGTGTCTGACATCCATAGCCTCATAGACTATATTGCACTATCACTCATACTGCACATTACTGGCTTTGGACACTTCAACGGTGTATCATTCCCTCCAACAAAGTCTTCATCTTCTCCAATGGAGTCTCACTCATTTCCACACTGCGGCTCTCCTAAACTCCAACTGATTCTCATTGCGACATGACTGGCACCATACACTTCGGTGAAGTCTCGATCATTCCCCGTATTTCTGGAATCACACAATTGAATAAAGTCTCTATCATTCCCACATCATCTGCTCTTTTAACTCACTCACGTTGCACCTATTCCTGCATCCCTGGCCCCTTACACTTCAATGGTGTCTGCCTTTGTTCTCTATAAGTTATCTCACATGCTTCAAAACAGACTCGCTCATTTATTTATTTATTTATTTTTATTTATGTATATTGTGCACCAAACCCTGGGGTATCTAGGTGCTTAAGAATGCTTAAGAAGTTGCTTACAGTGCTTATGGTTACAAGACAGAATGCACAGGAAGTAGTTACATCATAGAGAGTAGTACAGAAGGTAATTACATCACAGGCAAAAGTGAAAAAAAGAGTTCAAGTGGGCACAATCGTGGAGCCTAACCCCATGTTGCAGGGCGGCTGCGACAGAAAGATACAGTAAAGTCAATCAGATAGGCACATTCAAGGAGCCTAATCCCATTTTGCAGGGCGGCTGCAACACAAAGATGCAGTAAAATCAATCAGATGGGCACATTCATTGAGCCTGGCTCCATGTTGCAGGACGGCTGAGACACAACGATGCAGTGAAGTCAATCAGATAGGCACATTCAAGGAGCCTAACCACATGTTGCAGGGTGGCTGTGATGTAAAGATGCAGCAAAGTCAATCAGATAGGCACATTCAAGGAGCCTAACCCAATGTTGCAGGCCGGCTTCGACTCAAAGGTGCAAAAAAGTCAATCAGATAGGCACATTCAAGGAGCCTAACCTCATGTTGCAGGGTGGCTGTGATGCAAAGATGCAGTAAAGTCAATAAGATAGGCACATTCAAGGTGCTTAACCCCATGTTGCAGGGCGGCTGTGACGCAAAGATGCAGTAAAGTCAATCAGATAGGCACATTCAAGGAGCCTAACCCCATACACAAAGATACAGTGAGGATAAGTGGGCACAAGGGGACAGCAAGGTACAGGGTTCAGGCACACAGGCACATGCATACAACAAGGAGGGGGTCATCAAGGTACAGCGTTTCACCTGGAAGCATCCGGGCAGCGGACAGGGCGCAGACAGGGGCCTTAGAATGCAGGCCTTAGGTGAGGGGGCCGGCTAAAACCTGCCAGTGCCTGATTTGATGTTATGTAGGAAGTAGAAGCCAATGCCTGAGCACTGCAACAGGCATTCAGGCAAGTCCCAAAGTTACAAACAAAGAAACCGCCATCATTAAATTGCTGCGAAATGGCAAAATGGACCCCCACAGTAGGAACAAACAGCATCCAAGTTAGGCTGCATGCAGTGTGGGGCACACGCTAGGTACAGGGATGGTAACACTTTAAAGTAGCAAGCTCTAATCTGTTAATTTTTCATGTCAGAAGAAAAAGGGAGTGGATGACCCGGTGATCGCAAAGAGTAAAATCCTACATTTGTAGTGCTGTTTAGGAAGGCAGCACAGCATCAAAGGTGTGCATGCTTGCAGCTGTGTGAGCCAGTGAGCTGGGTCAGCCATTCCCTCATTAATAACCTCTATCAATTTAATGGTGTCCAATTCACTTCCACATCACTGGCCTCTTATTCTTCAAAATAAACTCACTTATCCCGCCCTACTGGTCCTCCCCACTTGAAACTGATCTCACTTGTTCCTGCATCACTGGATGCCTCTCACATTTCAAGGAGTCTCACCCACTCCCACATCACTGACACAGCCTCTTAATGTGTTCTTATTTACTAGGGGTCATTGTCTTCTATTACAGAGATGCTGTTTGAGGCTTGTTAAGGAGTGCTACAATGCATTTTAGAGAGTAGGTCAAACTTAACCCTGAATGAGAGGGAGCAGGGAAGAAAAGAGATTGATAATACAGTACAGTGTTCACACCACACATTTATCCATTGTAGTCGGTATGCATCAGCCTGACCTATTCACTGTATTGGGTGCATTGTTTATTGGGAGTTGCAGATGTGGTTTCACTTGTCTGTAGGTGCATTTTCAGGACCAATTTATTTGTAACACTTTATTTAACATGTCATAGTGTTACATACAATACACACAACACCATCATACAGGCAAACAGGCACCCTTCATTCAAAATACAGTTCACTACTAACTAGCCATCATTACATGTGGGTCTCATTTCGGATGAGGTTGCTCCCCTACCAGGAGGTCTCTGTATATTTTGGACACTTTATACATGAAAAGGTCGGTTTCTAGTATGCAGAACAGCATACCTGAGGCATTTATATGTTAAAACTTATTCAATGAAAGAGAAGCGATGATAGCAAGGACATTGCTATATATACTTACCAGGTTAAGCCCTTTACCACATATGAACAGTAAGAAAGCCCAGCCTTGAGAAAGACCAGTATTAGGTTGAAACACATGTTGGCACCAGGATACTTGTACTATTTGAGCACACAGCTTTTTGAAAATGGAATAAAATGGCTTGCAAACTACATCAAAAAAATGCCCAAGCGCAATATGGGAAACCTAAGATCTTTATGGCCTTTGTTAACTTGGTCCAAGCTTTTGATCAAATTGAGCGCCACAAACCGTGGCCTGAACTGGAGGCAAAAACTGCCCCAAGACCCTATTAGACCCAATAAAGCCCATGCTTCAGAATGCAACATTAAGAGTTTGGCTGAATAGATAAGGCCAGTTTATTGACCGAAATTGTCACTTTGAAAAGAGTCAAACAGGGGAACACAATGGCTCCGGCCTTATTTAACTTTATCCTGGCAGATATGGACCAAATAGAAACTCCATCTAGCACTTTTTCATCCACAGTAGGGGGTGGTAAATTGCCACGCCTATTGTACGCCGACGATGTGACCCTAATCGATCAAACACCGGTGGAACTGCAACGTCAATTGGATTCACTGTGCAGTTACATCAGAACAAATGGTTTCGAAATAAATAAAGAAAAAGTAAAATCTTGAGTTTTGGAAATTCTAACAGGGAGAAACAGCTACTCATGGTTCCTAGAGGGTAAGTGCATCGATCAAGTCTCCTCGTTTAAATATTTGGGTGTATGGATCAGTGATACAAAACGGAGGCTCCCATGGTGGCACATCCAAAAGCTAAAGCTAAAGACCTGGCCAGTCAGGCCCGTGCCGTGAACCAGAAATTCAGTGGTTTTTTATTAATGCCAGTAGTACGGTTCTATATATCAAAGGTGGTGCCCGCTCTAACTTATGGAGCAGAGGGAATGTCTAACATCCCGGCCTGTGTATGGCCTCCACTGAAAGGCCTTTTCTTGAGGAAAGTGCTGGGTAATCCTTCATCCACACCAATCCAAATAGTACGATGGGAGCTGGGTCTCACATCCTTGAAGAAGCCTCATGCCTCCTACGCCAGAAACCCTGGATATGCTCAATAGAGAAATCACTACATCTGAGAACCCGACACTGAGCAAATGGAGATCGGAAATAACTGAGCGATTGGAAGAGGTGGGGGGGATCAATCGATTTGCTGAAAAATAACCCTTATAGGGTTAAGAAAAACTTAGGGAGCAGGATTGGATCTCCACACTGGAGGCAGCAGTCAGCTATCAATCAACCACCCACCTCCCTGTTGAACCACATAAATTGGACTCTGTGTTTATCTACCTAAAGTAGTTCCCTAACAGAACTTACAGGGATCAATTCCTGAGAACCCGTTTGAATCTTCTACCTATGAACGAAATACGGGCGATCCATGGTATAGTGGAAGGGAATAAATGTTGTCATTGCAACAACCCCTTGGTGGTAGAAACACTGAAAAATCTGATTATGTTTTGCCCTGCTCTAGTGGAGGCACGTACAGCTCATTTTGGCCCTTTGCTATCTGACTTTCGAATACCCGATCCGACTTGTGGTGGGGAAGCTTGATAGAGGGAAAATTGACTCGGTAGGTGATTGCTGTTGTAAAGTCTTTAGCTAATTTGTTTTAAAAGGAAAAGTGGGTAAAACCTAATCCAATTTCGGAAAAATCTAATCTCTGAAATTTAAATATATTAATAAGGTAAAGGAGTGGAAGTTGTAACCTGTTTTGCTAAAAACAAAATTCAAATTATTCAAATAAAAATAACAAAAATGTCCTTATTGATGAGAATTAATATGCTATCCAATGATCATTAACTCTCTGAGACACTTACCCTGACTTATCGGTAAACTTAACAAACTCGACTGTCTATTCTGATCTTTAGCTGACTACCTTTTGAGAACTAAAGAAGTTTAAAAAAAATGAGGGATAAGCTCATGAGATAAAATGCAGCTACTTTCTACTGCTAACCATAGTTCACAACATTAAAAGGAGAAAAGTATCCAGCTTTATGGGCAATTTCAATTTAGGTCAGCCCTCCGTTTTTCCACCCTATAAAGTATGCACACATCGACATCAGTATCCCCTCACTGGAAGCAAAAAGCTCATAAATAGCATCGAGGTAGAGTATCCGCAGACATTGTACAAGGGCGTGTTCACTCAACATACATTTCCACGAGACAAGTTATGTTTCGCAAGTAATCATGGCGTGAACATCGCCATGACCCCACAGCAAAGTCTAAAGCATCGGCAGTGCCTTCTAAGCATGACCTATGTTGGTCCGGTCTGGTAAGCAGGACTAATCTGCTGGAGGATATGTAGGAGCAGCAAGCTCTCTGTATGTATCTTCTGGCTCATTACACCACAGCAGATCTCAGCCAGCCTTCCACGGTGGGCATATGCAGCGACCGCCACAACCTACAGAGTCCAGAGTCCACACTGCTGTCGAGTCCCTCAATTTTTTAAAACGCAATGGGCCTCATTACGAGTTGAGCGATGTGGTAAAAACGCAGTGGTAATCCCATTAACGCCGTATTACTGCACTGCCCAACTATGAGTTTGGCGGAAAGTTGGAGGATGGTCCCAAAGTCTGGGGTCCTTTGTCAGGCCCCCACTTCAAGTTCCTTTTTCACACCGGGCTACTTCATAACACCCATGATTACCTAATCCTACATTCATTCAATGTTTTAATCCTATACTCCACCCTTACACATTCCGACCTAATTCAATGCTTAAATAACCCCACCTAAATAACAGTAGCCGTAAACCCAGACACACATACATAAATAAAGACGTGGTTTTAACACAGAATAATCAATATTAAACAAGTATATGCATTACTTACGTGGGTGTGGCTGTTGCAGTGAGTCAGACACTAGGACTCGTGACTGAAGCGTGTCCCTTTTTTCTAGGATGTATACATTGGGGCTGGACCTGTCCTGTTAGCTGATTGCCGGAGGCTGGTCCACCCCAGTGACTGTTCCACTTCATGCAGTGTCTCCACCATATGGGACACCACATCACCACCGCATGACTGATCATAGTGGTGCTCCCCCGCCCCCTTACAGCACCACCATCACTGCTGCCCTGCCTGGTCCATTCTCACATTTTTGCGTCGGCCCCGTGCCCCGGGCCGGCCAACACTCAGCACTGTGCTCGACCAGCATGCATTTACTGTGGCCTGGCCCCTTTCTTCTCTGCAACTGTGCAGCACAAGGGGCAGGGCCCATCTGACTTCTCGGAGGTCTGGCTAGGGTGCCGGAGCTCCACTCTTCTCCCGGGCAGCAATGATGCGGCAGACCGGGACAGTCCTGCGCCGCTCCGCCCGACAGGGGTGGGGCAGACTTCATCTGCACTCTCTTCACCACCCGGGATCACTCTATTAAATGCGCCGCGAAAGGGCTTGTATTCTGGGTCTGTCCCATTTGGCCCCAGTCTGGGCGCCCTGAGCAGCCTTGCTCTTCTTCCAGAGCCACTGAGCTGACACGCGCCGGCAGTCTTTGATTTTGGACCCATCTGGTCTGGCCCCTGGGCAGGCTGTCAGCTCTCCAGGCCCTGTGGATGCCTGGGCTGCACCAGGCACACAGAGTGGGCAACCTGTACATGCTAGACCACACCCTACACATGCGACTCAGTGATGGGGTGTTTTCTCTGCCCTGGGAGGCCCCTCGTGGCAATAGCTCCCACAGGGAGCTCTTAGTGTCGGCCCCCTGCTTCCTTCCATCTCCCCAACCGTTTTTCCATTAGTTGTTCTTCAGAACGTTCTCACCCCTTACAGCCCACCCTGGGCAAGAGAGCTCTCTCTATTTTCTTCCCCTTCATTCTATCCAACCCCATGGTGGGCTGCATGGTATAGTCTTGTAAGTTAACAAGAGGGGTCCTGGGAGTCCGTCTGCCAGACTTTAGTCCTGGTTACGAGAGAATTACCCAAAGTCTTTAGCTCACTATCTTTCACAGAGAAGAAATATCCCAAACATATCAGTCTTTGTCCTGCCCTGGGGCAGTCCAGCACCAAAATGCTAGGCAATTCTCCTCTGAACAAGAGTACCAACAGCATCCCCAGACACGTGTTTCGGCCTGTTTGGACCTCATCAGCAGGGTGGAGCTGTGCCTCTCTAAGAATAGTGAGCAAGGGGTCCACGTCTGGATTCCCCTAGTAACTGAGGATGAGGCCCAAAGTTACTTAAATATGCAAATTAACAAGAGGGGTCCTGGGAGTCCCGCTGCCAGCCATTAGTCCTGGTTACTAGGGGAACCCTATATAAATAGGGTATTTAATGATTTATCAAAGGGGGCAAAGAAGTAGCCCTCGCCTAGCCGGGCCCCCTTGGGACAGGCGCTACATGTGTAAGTGAATGGAGAGAAGACCATGTACTGATTTGAAGCCAAGGGTTAACACAGCTTCCAATTTACCCAGGTCAGGCTTGAGTTATCCATGCAATCCTTATTTTATTGATTGCAGATTGTTATAGCTAGTTTTGCTCTTCTATTAGACCTGCAGAACTCAGTGTTTCATAATGCACAGAGAATACAACAGGAATGGATTAACTTGCCATTACTGAGAATAGAAAGATTCTTCTCTGGCCCATTGGCCCATCCGCATCTCTTGTCCCACTGCAGCAGTGAGACTGGAGGTGGGGGTTCGTGTTGGGCTGAAAGTGCCAACAACGTGTATGTCTCCTGCTGGCATCATGGTTCTGCTGTCTAAGGCTTTGCGAGTGGCAAGAGCAGTGCTGGGAAGCCACTCTCATGTATTCCTACACTCTCCCGGGCACTACTTGCCACCCCAGTCCCATTGTGAAAGGCTGTGTGGCATGGGAGATACTGTGAGGCAGAAGAGTGTGGGAACGCTCCACACCCCTCGCACAACATTCTTTTCTGTAATACTGGTGTATGGGAAGAGGCAAGCGTCACTGATCTTTCCACAAAAAGCAAAACTGTTGGCTTTGTCAATGCTTGCTGCTTTTCTCGGTGAGATTCAGGCATGTTCAGATATCGGTCAAAAGCTAGCCATGCCAAGTGCCCAAAAATACAGCTCCCTGATGAGACCGAACAAGGCTGAAACTTGTCTGAGGTTGCTCGCTTTCCAGAGCAGAAGCGATGTGAGCTAGCACTTCTGGAGCTACTGAGGTTGGTGTCCTTTGTATTTGTGGTTACACAGCTGAAGGTGCTCAAGCAATGCTCAAAAGGCTTGCTATCATGTGTGTGGTTACTTATGTTGGTGCGTGTCAGAAGCTCAGATCGATTCAGGCTCCAAATGCTACCTCGTGGCATTCCCATTATTTGAATCCAGAAACAGAACACGGCCAATGTAATTTTGTTTTGTATGTCTCTGTGTGTGTCATACTTTATCTTGCCAACCAGGGTCCAAATTGTCTAAATTGTGTCTTTGTGCAGAGCAAATACATTTAATACCAATTTTACTGCTTGTATCGTAGGGCATGACTCAAACAACTTTTGCCCTAATGAGCGTTATCTAAAAATGTTTTCACGAGGGCGAAAATTAAGCAGACATCTTTGTTTGCTATGTTTGCTTCATAACTTAAAACGAAATATAGTAAAAACTTTTCACGTTATGTTATGTAGTCACCCAAACAGCTTTTTGGGGCCTGGGACCCCGCTACATGCAACTCCCTCTCTCTAAATACCTCCTCGTGGTCTTCTAGCTCCAACTCTCTGCAGATCAGACGCTTTTCCAAGCAGAGAGTGGAGGGTAGATCTCATCCTCCGCAGGTGCCTCCCTCTGGAATGGCCTCCATGGCCCCCTCAGGCTTGAGCCGGATCTCCTTAAGTTCTGGAAGCTTCTCAAGACCCGCCTTATCTCTTCTGCTGTCTGCCGCATTGACTGGCTTTGACTGGCTACATGGTCCCTTCTAAGTATGGCTCCTTCTAAATCCTACAGGGCACAAAGCCCTCGTCGCCCAGTCTACTTCTGTACCCCAGTCTCCCCGACCCGCACCCTCCCTAACCTGCAGTTGCACTTCAGGACCTCCTTCCTCTGACTCGCCTGGCGGGGTGTGCATCCCTACCGAGCCTGGTACACCCCTGTCCTCGCACTTAGCATGTGATCCTCACTCCCTTCACTCCCTGCATCCTCTGGCAGTTGCCCACTGGGCATCCCCTTAGCACTTGACTAGCCCCTGGGGCGTCTTCCTCCCATGCTCCCCCCCTGCAATTGTCTGCCTCCACTCTGCCCCTCACTTTCCTCCCTGCCTAGTATTATCCTTTCCGCCTCAACCGGGCCTATCCCCCTACCCACACCCAACTCCCTGCACTTCTTGTTACTGCACTTGCATGATCCGAATGGCACAAGGCCTAGTAGTAACGTTATTGTTTTTCTTCCCTGTTCCCCCGCTTTTCTTATCTTGCGGTGCTTTGAAACACCATTTGCTGTACAGGCGCTTTAGGGCCTCATTAAGAGTTTGGTGGTGTGGGAAAAAAGTGGTGGTAACAAAATTATTGCCACTTTTCCCCCTCCGCCATACTATGAGTTTGGCCCTGGAGTGAGGGATTTACCTCCAGCATGATGCTGGAGGTAAATCCTCCAACTCTCAGCTGAAAAATCGGAGGAATTACTGCAGCATCATGCTGGAGGTAAATCCCTCACTCCAGGGCCAAACTCATAGTATGGCGGAGGGGGAAAAGTGGCAATAATTTTGTTACCACCACTTTTTTCCCACACCACCAAACTCTTAATGAGTCCTATGGACTCCCAATTAATGGGGACTAACATTGCCACCACCACTTGTAATCCAGCGTGTCTAGCAGTCACCCCGATTACCAGCAGAGAGATCCTTGGGCCCAACAAAAAATCCCAGCCGCAAGAACAGAAGACCCAGCCATAGGGCAAGGTTTACTGTCTTAATTATCTAACAAAATGACAGGAATCACAGTAGAAAACCATACATTTTCCAGAACTCTCGTCTTCTGAGCATGTGTCACCCAGGATTGACGTCACAAAACCTATATGTGTTCTGTATGGGTTAGTTCTACTATTGGATAGCCATATCTGGTGGCTCCTCCTTGGACCACCTCAACCTGTAACAAATAACAAGTTGCCGGGTCATGGGGAGACTATTGGCTCCTGCAACATATTATGTCTTCATGTGAAAGGTGACTTTGGATTGGGCAGAATGTGTCCTCCCAGCCCTGGGACCCTGAACGGTTACCAGGCTGAGTGTGCCTTTTCAAGGCAATGAGAATGAACATGGAGGTGCTGTGTGTTCCCTAATGTTGCCATCTCTGATCACCTAAGCCTGGGAGAGTGCATTCAGTTATCAATTTGTGAGAAACAATTGTATAATTCCACCTCTGGTTCGATGGGAACAGCTTCTCTCTGTCTACCTTTAGTGAATAGGCGTTGTCCTGTTCTTCTAGGTCACATGTGTCAAGACCATGAAATTGATCTCTCCTGCTTGCAATTATGAGGATTTTAGCCTGAGTTCCTCGCTTGCAGGTGGCTCATTATCTTGGTAACTGGAAATTTCCATCTCCACTCGTCATTCGTTGGGGGTGTACCATGTCTGCGCTGGAGGCTATTGTCTGCCTGCCTCTGGCTGCAGTGATCTGTCAGCCCTTCCATGTACTTGACGTCTGTCTCCCCTTCCTCATTCACTGAAGCACGCCTATAGCTTTCATATTTGTCCTTATGGCTTCCCATGTTAGTGGCAATCAAGCATGTGCAACCTAGTTATACGTATACTTGGCGTCTTGCGGTTTCAGGCTTGGTGAAGAATATAGAGATGTGTATGTGTATCCGTCATCTACCAGCGTGAGTAATAAGCATGGGTTTCATGTATATATGCAATAAACAAATGTGTTTTTGTGTAACTTTGTGACTGGATGCCTATGTACTTCGTGTCTAAGGGCACCTACATTGTGATGTCAGTGATGGTGTCATTGACTTCTTGATTTGCGGTCAGTCGACTTCATCTCCTCCATATCATCGATTAGGTATGGCTTGGATGGCTGTCTGAGAGTGTAACGTTTCTCACATCTGCGATACATTGATGATGGCAATGAAGGGCCTAAGAGTGAGGTGCATCTGTCAGTTCTCTGTCTTCGGGATGAGAGTCGTGTGGGGGTCATGAGGGCCATGCTTGGACCTCCGTCTTCACATTGATGCATGTTCTATCACTGCGATGGTCTTTTCTCAGAGGAGTTTAAAGGGTGAAGTTAGGCTGCTGGGTCCATCGTCGAAGGCTTGATTTACCAAACATCATGCCAACTGCATGTTTTTTTAATGATTGGCTTGACTTGAAAATGTAGGGCTTCCTGTTACATCGCTGAATGCATTGTTTTAAAGCCATTAATTCATCTCCTCACCCAGTTAATAATCTAATCATCCACCCATTAAATCATTAATTCATCCATTCATTGATTCATCATTCATCATCCATTCAAAACGAATGTGTTCATTCGCACTCCATTATCTATTCATCCATGCAGCAATGCATCCATCCATTCGTTCTTCAATTATTTCAGCCAATCACCCAGCCGTGCACCCATTCATTCAGACATTCTTTAACCCATGTACCCATTCATTCATATATGTATCCAATCATATGCTCACCTATTCACTCATTGGTTCATTCAAACATTAATTCAGTCTAACATTCACTCGCTTATGTATTCATTTATTAATCCATTTATAATTCATTCATTTACTAATTTAGTCATTCACTCTGTAAATGTGATTTTTCTTTATTTGGATGCCTCAGTGAGTATTTGTCTGTGGCCTAGTGTTGCAATCATTTCCCTTTTCATCCAGGAATAGTTCCTGTTTTTGTAGAGGTTTGAGGATTAGGCTGTTCTTGGACACTTGCTTATCTGAGTTCTCGCCACCTTTGATGTGCATCCAGTGTCCTTTAGTGTGATGTGTTTCATATACTGGGATGTATTTGTAAAGGTTCTTTTGAGAGCCATCTGGGAAGAGAATGCCACTGTTGAGGCTGGGCCAGGGGGTGCCAGTGTAATGTGGCTGTCTGTGCTAATAGAAGGTAGACATTGGGTCCTGTGCATTAGTTTTGGCTATTAGCACTACCTATAAGCCAAATAAGCCAAACCTATTGCATTACAGTACAGATAGAGAGAAACTGTATATGAGGAGGGACACAAATCTTGAAGGTGTTTGGTTATTTGTACAAAGGAAGGTCGACAAGAAGTGTCACCACTCTGTAAGTCAGAAAGACCTACATCACACTGGATTAAGACCAAAAGTTAATTACTTAAAAAGTTACAATTTTATCATACGTTTAAACACCATAAAAGGATATTACTTTAAAACGTAAAAAATATTGTATAAAAACACATGTACATACAAACATGTAAACAATTGTTAAAAAGTTCAGCCAAGAATCTGTGACTAATACTACATTGGATACTGTTCACTAAAGTGTATTGTTTGTGCTCTTTTTCTTTTACATAACAAGCCCAACTTGTACAAGTTTCTGTCCTCAACAAGCAAATCAATGCTGGACATTCACAAGGGGTGTAATTATCCACTGTATACAAGACCCAGTGATGTGTTTCAATTTCTTAGTCTCCTGGTCTCTCTGTCAACCCTGTTGGATAAAGACACTTTTTAATATAATGTAATGATTTTCTAATTAGATCTACACAAACCCTGTCCCCTAGGGAATGAGGTATAATAATGAATCAAATACCTTCTGGGTCATGTAAGGGATTTTGTCAGAGGGCTGTACCTAGTTTGGTGGTATTATCGTGGTAAAATAGTAGCATAGCATTGTTAGGGTAATGCCCTTTATGGTGTGACAAGATTCCCCTCCTTAACTTGTATTCTATTTAGGGTCAACTCTAAACACAACTTACTGGGCCTAATACACTTGAAATGTTGACAGTGCTAACTGTCACTACAGCCACTTATCTACGAGGCTGGACTATTGTCTTTGACAGATTTGTTCATAAAACCTTTTTCATTGTGAATGATTCACCAATCACCCATGCATCACACGCTTTTAAACTTGCTTGCTAGGAGCACCAAAGTTTACCTCCTGTTTTACCACCCATGGTAAAATGTGTTCCCACTTTTGACACACTTGGGCTCTTCCCTGTAATTTCCACCCTCTTTGTCATTGAATACACTTAGACACAGAAAACGCAACCCCACTGATTCAGTTTTAAAAATGTTTTTCTTTTATATGCACTATTATTTGAGAACAGGTTGCACAGTATGGACATTAATACAAAATAGAAACTCTACATTAGATTGCAAGACCAGTCTGTATTCATGACTAAACATCCACAGTTCTTATCTTACCACAGACCTTGGGTCCCGACATAGTTGGCAGAATATACAGTATAAGAGAAGAAACAGAAACAAAAACAAAAACACGACAGCAGGCCAATTTGCTTTTTCTACCTTTACACTTATGCATTTATATCTCCTTCAAATGCTAAAAGGGCAGCATTCATAAAATGACCAGTTGATCCTGACGGACTGTAAAAATAAACCCAATTATCCGTACGTGTACCTCACTTTACAAATATACTCACTTCAAATGTGGGTGAGATTTCTGCACTGTTATCATGGGAAACCCCTCTGAACTGGATTAGTAGCACACGGGATGCGGATTCTGCAAAGCCCAGCCACCCACGAAGGACACATCTTGACTGTCAAGGCCTCATCATCCTAAAAAATCTTGCACTGGCTGTCTGCTTCTCTGCTGTTCTGCCAGCTGAATCTCTCACACTCCTTCTGTCTCTTGAATGTATATTCTAACTCTGTAAATCTAACTAAAACCCACCTTTTTCCTGACATATACACATCACCCGAGCTGGCTGGCATCTCTTCCCTTAGAGAACAACCTCCCAAAGATGTTTGCAACAATTGCTTCCTGCAGCACACAATAGCGCCTTCTCCAAACTGCATATTTTCCTTCACAGCTTGTATAATGAAATCAAAGCTAATGCACTCTGCCTGCACGTTTTAATTCTACTGTAAAAACAGCACATTACTTTTGACATGTCATCTGGACCTGGTTTGTACTGCTTTGTTAAGGGTAAATTATCAATTAATATGAAAGGTGTTCATCGGTTAGTTTGGGTTAACATGTATTTAGTGCAAACTGGACAGATAACTTGTTCACCCTGAATTGGATCATTTTAAAATGTGCTTACTACCAGAATGTGCATTTGTGTTTGTAATGCAGGCCAGCTTTTTGATGTCTGTATTTTGTTTACAATATAGTGAATATAATGTCTTGGCCCACTTCCTGCCCTCATATACTGTATCCCTACATCTCCTATATCTCTCCTACAACTCCAGTATCTCTCCTACAGTCACTTGGTTATTATTTCCAATGCCTCTGGGTAACCGTTACTTAAGTGATCCAAGTGACCCAGACGGTATTTTATTAAATATTATACCTCATTCCCTAGGAAATAGGGTTTCTGCAGATCTAATTAGAAGAACATTACATTATATTAAAACATGTCTATATCCAACAGGGGTAACAGAGAGACCAGGAGACTAAGAAATTGAAACACGTTGCTGGGTTTTGTAAACAGCACACACAAGTGGATAATTACGCCCCTGCTGAATGTCCAGCATTGATTTGCTTGTTGAGGACAGAAACTTGTACACGTTGGGCTTGTAATGTCAAAGATGAAGTGCACAAACAAAAGAATCCAATGTAGAATTAGACACATATTCTTGGCTGTACTGTTAAACAATTGTTTTCATGTTTGTATGCATTTGTGGTTTCATACAATATTTTTACGTTTTAAAGTAATATCCTTTATGGTGTTTAAAGGTATAACAAAATTGTAACTTTTTAAGTATGACCTATTGGTATTAATTCAGTGTGGTGTAGGTCTTTCTGCCTTAGAGAGTTGTGACACTTCTTGTCAATCTTCCTTTTGTATAATCAATTTTGAATACCAAAAAGATAGGAAGGCTGTGTTTCCCCCCGTGGGGCTATCTGTTTTTAGATTAGTG
Source organism: Ambystoma mexicanum (assembly GCF_040938575.1). Classification (NCBI taxonomy): domain Eukaryota; kingdom Metazoa; phylum Chordata; class Amphibia; order Caudata; family Ambystomatidae; genus Ambystoma; species Ambystoma mexicanum. The sequence goes on from NC_090931.1 coordinate 1,436,637,619, forward strand.
GTTATTTGTGCACCCATTAACTGCCTATGGCCATGCTAATCTCCATGGCCATTTCCACCAAATTCTTACCCCTGCCCACTACAAAACACCTCCTCATGGGAAATCTTTGAGCTCACTTTAAACAAGCCTTACCATCAAACCTTTCACTCGAAGGCCTGCCAGTGTTTTTTCAAAACAGTCTTCTGAGAGTTAATGACTGTTAATCCGATACTGCAGTAATAAAATCACTTTAACACGGTCTGGCTTCAGTCACTCGATGTTTAAGCAATATGCGTCCTTCAATGAAGACCTGTTAAAAACAAGCATTGGCAAAGCCAATTTTTTTGGCTTGGGTATAAGTATTAGGCATTTGCCAGGCACTGCTATTAGATGCACAGGTACTCGCACCATTTTCCACCTGCTACAATCAATACCCAGTTATTACCACTAAGGCAGTGCCTGGCAAGTGCCTTTCCCATGCCTACATAAGAGCCCAAACTGTTGGCATTGTCAATGCTTGTTTTGAAGGAGTGATAGTTTTTATTGGCTATCCACATCAACGTTTGTCAAAGGATATCATGTAAATATTGTACAGGATTGGAAAGTGGTGTCCCTCTCGTGGCATGTGATTATTTGCCGCTTAACACACAGCAAAGAACCAGAGCTCAGACCCATTCTATATGTTGTTAGTAACTCACAAGAAAGAGTGAACGCTCACACCCATTGTGGATGTCAATATAACAGGAAAGAGTGAAGGTTCACCCGTATTCTAGATGTTGGTATACACAGAAAAAAAGTAGATATCAGACCTAATCTATATATAGATACAGGAAGGTGAGAGTGAGCGTTTCGGCCTATTTCAGATGCTGCTTACACAAGATACATTCTAGATGTTGATAACCTCAGGACAGTCTCAGAACCCAGGCCCATTGATACACTCAGGGCAGACTCAGAACCAAGTCCCATTCTAAATGTTGATATACTCAGGGCAGGCTCAGAACCCAGGCCCATTCTAAATGTTGATACGCTCAGGGCAGACTTAGAACCCAGGCCCATTCTAGATGTTGATAAGCTCAGGGCAGTCTCAGAACCCAGGCCCATTGATACACTCAGGGCAGACTCAGAACCAAGTCCCATTCTAAATGTTGATATACTCAGGGCAGGCTCAGAACCCAGGCCCATTCTAAATGTTGATACGCTCAGGGCAGACTCAGAACCCAGACCCATTTTAGATGTTGATACACTCAAGACAGTCTCAGAACCCAGGCCCATTCTAGATGTTGATACGCTCAGGACAGACTCAAAACCCAGGCCTGTTGATACGCTGAGGGCAGACTCAGAACCCAGGCTCATTCTAGATGTTAATACGGTCAGGCCAGGCTCAGAACCCAAGCCCATTCTAGATGTTTATACACTCAGGGCAGACTCAGAACTCAGGCCCATTCTAGATGTTGATATGCTCAGGACAGGCTCAAAACCCAGGTCCATTCTAGATGTTTATACACTCAGAATAGGCAGAGAACCCAGGTCCATTCTAGATATTTATATGCTCAGAATAGGCTGAGAAACCAGGCCCATTCTAGATGTTGGTAACACAGAATAAAATGACTGCTTATTACTATTCTTGATGTCATTATGTGGCCCCTATTACGTTTGTGGGCTCCGAATGCTATTTTACTAGCCAGGAAATAGACAAACAAGGCTGTGCCTGCGACTGCAGGGGTTAATCTCTCAGAACTCTAGTTCCTCATGTGATATCATGATGGCTGATTAGTGATTAGTAATTAGCGAACTGTGGCAAGGGTTACTTGACTGTAGATGGCAGAATCATCTCCTATGGGAGATTTCCTGTTTGAAGTGTTACTTAGCGACTGGGTGACTTCACCAATGACTGAGCGGTCTTCGGACTGGATAGGGAAGCTTGGGCTTTCAAAAAGGAGAAGGTGAGAAGGAGACATATTGTCAGGCCAGTGGTAATATAAGCAGAATTCCTTGCAGATGAGGACTAGTCCCACTTAGGCTTCCACAAATTCTCCCCTGCTCTAGGTGAAAGGGAACATCCAATCACATAATAGCAGGAAGGGTGACACACGTGGGTCAAGGCATAATGGACGAGCCCCCTGGAGAGGGGCATACCCATGTGAATAGGAATCCAAGAAAGGAATAGATATTATTGTTATTGTTATTGTTATTGTTATTGTTATTGTTATTATTATTGTTATTATTATTATACTATTTATTGAGCGCGGACCTAGCTCCAAGAAGCAACGCAGCACTTTACAGAGGTATACAACAGTACAGATGCATAACAGAATGCTTTACAGAGGCAACACCAGAACAATTATACAGCGGGGAGTAGGTAACAGAGGGGCACAGAGGAGGGGTACAGCTGTACCTGCTGGTGGAGGGGAAAATGGCAGACGGCGCTCTGAGACCTGCGGGCGAGTTAGCGCTTTACAAGAGTCTAATAGAATAGAATGTAGTGAGTCAGGTGGCGCGGGGGCGACGTGATGGACTAGGTGTTGAGGAGGAGCGACTCCTTGAAGAGGTGCCTCTCGAGTTCTTTTCTGAATTGAACATCTTTACGTTTTGTTGTCAGAACCCCTGACTAACAACAGATTTATTTAACCATAATTCCGAGGAAAGGTGGGGAGAAGGATGTGTACTCTGCACCACAATTTAATACTTTATCCTTTACACCTGTAATTTTGCTTGGAAACCTTTTCGGGTAAAGTAAGAGCTATCTGAAAGGTGGCCTTGGGTCACTGGATACAGGTATCCTTATGTCAAACTATGGGTGAGTTGCTCCACGGACAGCAGATAATTCCCTAGTGCCCTTGACAGACCCGCAAACGATAATATTTGCAAGATAAACAGCACATCTTTATCTATTTAGCAGTGCACCTGATACGAGCAGACATGGGCCCGCGGGGGAAAAGCTGAGGCCATAATAACTCACATTAACTTCACTCGCTCCCAGATACCCAGAACCTCTCCAAGGTTCGGGGCTATAATTGCACCCCTCCCTGCACCTCGGAGCACAAATCACGTGACCTAGATCTGAAGGCAAGAGAGTCCTGCTTTCTGATCTTTCTTGATGGATCAGTGGTCTAATGGCTTTATGATCAGTGGTCTGGGGCTGGCTGGTACCTTGAAATTCAGGGGTTGCATTGCTAAGACATTTGGGTGCTATAACTTAGAATTGGGACAGATGAGGGTCGGAGGCCCATGCCCTCCATCTACTGGGTTTGCGATCCCCTCCTCCCATGGCCTTGCAGGGCACATTCCTAGGAGGGCACGAAGGTTCGCAACATTTTAAGGGTTTTTGGATCTGTGTATTTCTGGCCTTTCTCATCAGTGCCTCGGATGCAAACTATTCCTTTGCTTGTGTTTGCGGTTTAAGCCTGGGTTGCTGACTGTCGTTTAAGCTTTGTGCCACTCTATGGCTGCTAATATCTAGGATTGCTGCTATTCTCGCATGTGTGCTGTGCTGAAGCATGCAATAATGTACTCGTGCAGAAGCCTTACCGACACCCCTATCCCCCATGTCTCTTATAGCGCCTGCAGTGGCCTTTGCCTTATCCTAAAGTGCTTGGGGGTGCGGGAAGATCGTCTTGCCTTCCCAAAATTACCCTTTCATTAATTCTACATTAACAAACTCCCCAATAATTCCATCCATATGTGTCCCTAGCCAGTGTTCCTCCTCCACCCTTTCAGCCTCTACATAAGGTGGTGACCCCTCTTTTGGAACCCATGCTTTACATACTTGACACACACTCTGTCCAGATTGGACACACTCCTCAGGGTGCAAGTCATATGTATATATACATCCCCTATCTCTGACTAAATCAACCCAATGCTCTGTATAATGCTTGGGGTCAGGTGAGGTTGTAGTGCTAATGGTTCGAGGGTGTAAGCGCTGCTCTATCCGCACCATGCGTGGTTTGTTTGGGCCGTCTGTTTGGACATTAATATCTCTTGTACCGCGAGGGGCATTAGAAACCCCAACTGAAACCATTATCATGGCACTGTTAGGTACTGGTTTGGCACACCATCAGAGTCCCAGTTGGCATGTGCAGAAGAGGACCAACACGAACACGATCACAGGCACCAGTATTATATGATTGTCCCATCCAGGATAGTGTCCAAGCTAAGAGGTCATCAAAACAGTCATTCGTCTATATTCCAGCTTCTATTTGCATGTGTGAGCCAAGGTTTTGCAGTGCTCCTACTATTTGCGTCAGGAAGCCATTGTCTGCATCGTTTGGAAGCATGAATGTGCAGCAATAATTGCCTATTTTTCAGCAAACTGCTCCTTACATTGCTGTGAGCAGGTTGAGTACATACCTGTTCTGTCTCATGGTGTGCATCTCGACCTTAATTGCATTGAGGCCTTGCTCTGTGTCATTCACCAGCTGTATGACTTTCCACCTCACTATCTGGAGCCATTTGGCATTTGCCGCTGTCTGGATCCCAGGCAGTAGGAGAGCTGCGGAAAAGGTGTTTTCTTTCCTGAACATCATCAGGTATTTCTTTGAGGACTTCAGGTAATTCGACCTTCTTCACCTTTACAGATTTTGGTTCTTTTCTTTTTCAGGTAAGATATGGAAGATGGGAGACTGTGCCAGGCTTCTGGTGGGCCCCCTATTGTTTCCATTGGTGTTGTGGCAAACATATCCTTTGACACCACTGTGAGGTGATCTTCAGGGATCACGAGAAGCGCTGAATGCAACGTGGTCAGTGAGAATTAGCCCCTGCATGATGGCAGGAGGTGCAAGAATGCCTGCTGTATACACACCCAGTATATAGTCCATTACTGCAGCAGTGCCTTTCTTAAGATCTGGGATTAACAATGTCTTATTACATCTTTGGTCTGCACCTATGAAAAGAGTTCCTTGCTTGTAAAAACATAGTTCATACTTCTCTTCCTTTTGCACTTTCACTGGCTTTTCCATTGCTTCGATCCATGTCAGTTTTGCAATATGTTCATTCCTGAATGGTGCACATACGTTGTTCACTCAGGTCAATACATTATCTCTGAACCCCAACAGTACTCCTTCTGCACAGCTTATTGACATTTCTTGACACTTGCTCTCTTTTACTCCTTGCATCTTTAGGCATGGCCTTCGCAAGCACTGAATGCTTTTGCGATTTTGATTGCATTGCACTTGATCACGGTCTATCCCTTCTAGTCCTACATCTCATGCCTGGAAAGTTCCTTGTAACATACACAGTGCCAGATGAACTAGGCATTGCGCCTCTAAAATTGGTAAACTTGCAGCATTAATACCTTAGATGTGCCTGACGCGTGTGGTATCATTGAACACACATAACAACTTCCGTTCACCCTTGTTTTCCCCACTGAGCTCATGTCTGCGTACCAGCTATTCGACAGTTCTGGATGGTGCACATCTTCTATTGTATCTAAACCCAGTTGACGGTATGCATCATGCTTGGACCTCTTAAATTGCCTCTTTGTATTTGTTAGAACTATATTATATACATTTTCAAAGGAACTGATATATTTGTATTCATTGGTACTATTTACAGTATTGTTAGCTTTGGCCTGGTCATGGACATGGAAATACGTGACCACATTGTTGTGTGTTTGAAAACCTGGGGACACATGCAATTCTAAACTCTTGGTAGTATTCACTTACCTAATAAACTCGTTACTAATGATATTTGCTCCCATTGTTACATTACCCCCCTTTTAAATGTCCCCCATATAAAAACACAACTCCAGTAGATCCCTAATCCAAACATGAACATCCTAAATAATCCAGCACTGTAATGCATTGCACATACATACGAGTGGGAGAATCTTAACACAGTATCATACAAAGTACTTTTCGTATTGTAAATGGAATTGTTGGAGCTCATTGAATCCATCGCTGAAACCACCTAGAATCGAAGATTATTAAAAATGTAGAGAGAGGGAGAGAGAGAGAAGATCAGTCAAGGAAAGTGATAGAAAAGAGTATGGTGAACTGCAAGAGTGTAGTTCCTGTTCAAATGAAATGTGTAGCAGCATTTCATAGAGTTTGTATGGGGATTGTTTGGAGAGGGGTGCTGGGCTCTGTTCTTTTATAGTTTTAGCAGAAGCATGTGGGTGGTGAAGGAAGAGGTAGTCTGTGTATTGTGGAGACAGGCAGTTTAATAATTTGTATTAGGCTCAGGCCGGGGTGCTTTGCGAACATCAGAAAGGTGCACCCAGTAACATAATTCCTTTACTTTGACTGCAAGGAGAGTGGCATAGATCACTTGGAACGGGGACGTTATACCTTGGTTCTTACCACTGGCGGATGAAGTTTTTAATAAATATCCAGTTTCTGGGAAACAGCTGCAGAGAGGGTGCCATTGCTGACGTGCCTGTTACAGCACTTGTTGCTTCCTCTGTCCTGGGTGGTGCAATCTGCTGGGAGAAAATGTGTATGGCCTTGGTTAGGGAGGACAAATAGCTGCTAAACTCCTCCCCTAAAATGGACGCTGCCCTGTGAGCATCTGACGCTCACCTAACAGCAGACAGTGGTATATGCATACAATGCTCAGTTACCACCTTGTGGGGTGATAAGTGGTGGTCTTTGCAGGGCTGTGTGCACACACTTAATAATGCAAGGGGCAAACAGTGAACCCAGTTTTTCTTTAATGTGGTGCACCATTTGGAAAGCTTTCTTTTTAATAGGCTGTTGATCCATTCCACTACACCATTGGCCTGGGGGTGGTAAATAGTGCACATCCGATGCCTAATGCCCAGTAATGCCAAATACTTTAAAAAGCTCATAGAAGAAGTGTGTGCCATTATCTGACCTTAATACATCGCACATGCCCCATTGAGGGAAAACCTCTCGCACTAAAAATCTAGCGGTCCACTTAGCGTCGGAATGTGCACAAGGTCCCGCCTCCACCCATTGCGTGGAGGGACACACGACCACAATGAAGTAATGAGACCCATTACACCTTTCCCCCCATGTCTGCATAATCAATATGCAGTTCACGGAATGGCCCAGTAGGACGGGGCAAAGTGCCTCTGATGGTTCTTAAAGAAAGCCTTGTACTGCAACTATGGCACGTAGTGCAATGTATGGCCATGTTAGTTGACTTCTCCTCTAGGTTGAGGACAAACCAGCCTTCCTGTATGTCTGCTGCAAAGTGAAGTTTAGAAACATGACAGGGATGGTGCAACTGGTCGAATGCGACCAGTAATAACTCATGTGGCATGACTGAATTCCCAGATATCTCATGCTTCCATAACAAATCGGTCGGGAACTGCTTACATCCTCTTTTAACGCAAAGTTCTTTCTCACCTTGTGGTGCTATGCCCTGTAACACAATCAGCTGTGCAATAGGTAAGGCATTGTAAGATGTCAACTGATCGGTGCTAGGTGTTAACATAGGATACTCAGATACTTAGGGCAAGTGAAGGTATGCCACTGTTTTCCCCTCCACATTGGCGGCAGCATTACCTAGTGAGACCTCATCTGTGTTGTTCGTATGGGTAGCACATTTTACAACCACCACTATAGATGGTTGGGTTGTGGAAACATAAAAATTGACATGAGGCCGGGAAGCCCAAAATGGAAAACACACCAACACAGGTTACAAAGGACCATATAAAGCGCTTTATTTCAAAGTTCAAAGTTTACCAAAGTATCAAAGTCAATTGACATGCGAATAGCTATTCGGCTCTCTGACTCACATACGAACCTTCAACGATAAGGTTCGTACCGCAAGTGGGAGAGAGCGAATGTCTGGATGCTCTGTCTTTTATACATCTTGTACCACATTGGCCGGCCCTCTTGCAGATTAATCATTCCTGGAACTGTGGCTAGGGTTCGTAGCCAGGTCGAACATACGTTTTAGATCAGTTCCGCTGATACAGTTACAGATTTACAAGAGGTTGAACAGGGGACAGGGTCTTAGTTCATGACCCTAATAAATAGCTTGCGGACATATTGTTTATTCACGTGTGCGGAGGTCACCATGGCCGAAGTCTTTACTCGCAATGTCATTCGGCCTCCATTTTGTGGTTCGGGGTGACTTCCACACTGCAAGAATACCTAAAATGGCGGCTAGATCCAAGATGGCGGCTTACACAATACATTGAGGTCAAGACCTTGCCGCGGAACCTATGTTCACAGTGTACTTTTAGACAGCTTGGCGTAGGCCAACATACATTTAAACAATGCGATTGGGGTCACAATATTATACCGATTTCCACAGACCCTCCTTTTGGCCTATGCCAAGTGCTAAAACACAATTTCTCTAGTACTTTTGAAAATACTTAAAGGCATTATCATTTATAGGTTCCGCATCATTGTCTGAAACATCAATAGCCATAAGGTCGTTCACAAGAACTTCTTGCAACATGAACTCTTTAGATGCTGTCTTCGGGGTGTATATTTTGCGCCCTATTGTACTCATTACCTGAGCACAACATCCCCCCATCATTCCGCATACATTTGGGAGACATTGAAAACAACAACAAAGGAATAACAGAGTCCCTAAAATACCTAAAATAACGGAAAGCACCTTCCACCCCCAAGATCGCAGAGAATCCCAAAACCAAGTACTAAGGCTCCAGTCTCCTACAGGGATATGGACTTCAGAACTGAGAGTGTGCAAGTTCTGAATTGCTTTGAATATGGTTGGCGAAGAATCTGGTACGAAAACACAGCAAGCGGACCCCACTAATTTGCATACTCCACCTCGTTCAGCTAAAATGACATCTAATGCCATTCGATTTTGTAACGCTACCAATCTTATCGCCTTTTGCTCTAAGGTCATATTGTAGAGTATGTCTGTGGTCCGGTTGATCGTTTTCTCCAATACCCTCGCTAGTCCCCTAATGTTCTCCGAATTTGCTATTTGCCCCCAGAAAGGGACTACTGATTTGGCTATATCCCCGAACACTTGTCCGGGGGTATCTCCATCGCTATCTCGCCGTGGGCGAGCCTTAGATACCTCTAAGGTACTGGCTATAAACACACCTGGTAATAATATCCCTAAGTAACAAGTTCCCTGCCAATCTTTAGGCAACCAGGGAAAAGCTAAACTACCACAAACAAAATAAACGGGTCCCCCTACATACAAAGGCCTATTTTCCCCAGTCAAGTTTACAATATTTACACAAAGCTCAAAATCTCCCATTGGCCTAGTGCCATTTCGCTGTACACAGAAAGGGACAGAATCAGGATTGTGATTTATAGAATAAGAAGGAGGCATGGCATCCTTATTGCCTATCGGAGCCATCTTGAAAGATATTAGATTTTGAAAAGGAAAAGAAAGTTTATCAGACGGCCTAATAGAAGCGATGTTCGGTCTACTCCTATTTGCGAAAAGCGAGCATCCCAGGGGAGTCAATTCACGTCTCTCAAATTCGTTCAAATTAGTGCCATCGAAGTTCCCTGAGATGCTATCATTCCATCGGCCAAAGAAAAGTGCTCTAAGAGAAGCATAGCAGGAGGTTGTCAGAGGTAAGGGATGTATATACCATCCCAGTCCCTTGTTCCCATGTTGTGGCAAGTGCGTGCAAACCCAACAATTGCTCTTATTAAATATTGCATGCGTAGCATTCATCACTATCATCAAAGTGTTATTATGATATTTCTGTCTATGCCGAGAGTCCCTAGGGGACAGAGTATGAAGGTGTACAGAGGGAGTCAAAACAGTTGGTACAATTTCGGTCGGTAGCAAAGGCTTCAAAGGATAAATGTCTTCAAAGTACCATAGTCCCACGGCAGCAGTTGCAAAACTAACAATTATAAAAACAAGGACACAACAGTACGTTTTCAGGGCCCAGGAGCATTGTCCATTGTTCGAATTGGTCACCTCTTTGTTAGAAAGTTCGATACGAGGAGCAGTGGCGAAAGCGGCAGGCATCGTGCTTGTCCCGATTGACGGCCCCAAATGTTCGTTTGCTGGCGGCACTTCGGCCGAGCGACTTCTTAGTCCTTCCCAACCCTAGCCAACAGAACCCTCCTTTTTCTTCGTTCACAAAGAGGAAAAGATACCAGTATTTCAATCACTTTTTTCTTCCGATGCACGACGATCGTGCAACAATTTCTTCCGAGACCGAAGGTTGTACCTGATGGTACCCAAGTTTGCTGAATCCAAAGGCAAAGTATCGTCGCTCCCTGAGGGGAGCGTCGCGTCGGTGGCGACGGAAGTCGCAGAACTCAAAACAGGATTTTCCGGAAGTGATTGATCAAAAGAGTGTGGAGACAAGATGGACGATTCCCCGAGCTCCTCGGGCTCAGAGGACTTCTCCGATGCACTCACAGCGCTGACTGCTACTCCGAGATCAGAGATCGTAGCATCAGCGAGGGGTTCTGTTTCTTCTGTAGCGTGTGGCGTCGGGTGAGGAATCTTCTTCAGATGCGTTGCATGTATCCAATGTTTCTTGCCCGCCACTCGGACTGCCGTTCGGGTGACCAATAGGACCTGGTAGGGTCCACGCCAGCGAGGCGCGAGACAGGAAGACCTTTCGTAGGCCTTGACCAAGACCCAACTGCCTGGCAATATATCGTGTCCTGGGCCCGTAAACCGTACAGGTAAGGCAGCATTCACCTGGTGGTAAATGAAATACAGATTTTTAGTCAATTGGTTACAGTAGTCTACGAATAATACATTTTCCACATCCCTCAGGGCTTTAGGTTTAGGGAGACCCCAAATATTGGCGGGTCTTCCCATCACTATTTCAAATGGAGAGAGCCCAGTTCTAGTCTGGGGTGTGGTGCGCATTGCTAACAAAACAATAGGTAAGGCATCTGGCCATTTCAATTTAGTATCAGCACATGTTTTTGCAAGTTTGTTCTTTAGTATTCCATTGTGTCTTTCTACCAACCCCGCACTTTGAGGGTGCCTAGCTGAATGAAAACGTTTCTCTATTCCTAAGGCAACACATATTTGCAACATTACGGCTGCGATGAAGTGGGGCCCATTGTCCGACCAGATTATCCTCGGGAGCCCAAAACGAGGAAAATATTCTTTGACCAAGATCTTTGCGGTCGTCATGGCGGTGGCATCTTTGACGGGGAAAGCCTCGACCCATTTGCTAAAAGCACAAACAATAATGAGAACATATTTCAAGTTGTTACAACGCTCCATTTCAATAAAATCAAGGTGAATGGTTTCGAAGGGAACAGAGGGAGGTCCGAAACTTCCCCTTGGAGCCACTGTCCCTTTACCCACATTATGCTGCAAGCAGATTATACAATTCTGGACATATCTTTTTGCTATTTCCAAAATCTTATCATTCACCCAAACCTGCTGCAGTATTTTCACAATCTGTTGAGCACACACATGTGTTGGGCCGTGTGCCATCGTAACCATTGCAGTCACATAAGAATCTGGAAGCAACCATTTCCCGTTAGATGCGTCCACCCAACATCCTTCGTCATCCAATTTCCCCATGCCTTCAGCCCACTTCCTAGATTCATCAACAGTGGCATCAGTCTGAATATCCCGTACAGACCCAATGCCTTCATCTATTATACAACCATCTCTCACTTCCCTCGTGATATACATGTCTGTGCTAAGGTCTGTGGCTGTTTGTCTAGCTATTGAATCTGCAAAAGCATTTCCTTTGCCCACATCGTCTATGACCTTTCGATGAGCTGCACATTTCATAATCGCTAGCTGTTTAGGGAGTGAGAGTGCCGAAAGTAACTGTACTATTAGGGGACCATGCTGAATCTTGGTCCCATGTGAGGTCAGAAACCCTCTTTCCGACCACAATTTTCCGAAGTTGTGAGCCACCCCAAAGGCGTACTGACTATCCGTATAAATATTAACTCTAAGCCCTTGGGAGAGTTCACAAGCACGGGTCAATGCTATAATCTCTGCGGCCTGCGCAGAGTTATGCGGAATCCTTTTAGTCTCTATGACCTTATTCAAGGTCGTAACCGCATAGGCAGCTGTGGATGTGCCATTCGGAAGTTTAAAGCAGGAGCCATCACAAAACAGCTCCCCTTCCGCATTTTCCAAAGAAGTATCTGAGAGGTCTATTCTGCCCTTCGTTTCTTGTTCGGTGGCATATAGGCAGTCATGTGATCCATCATCACCGCAAGCAGTAGTTTGCGGGAGAGGCAAAAGTTCAGCCGGATTGAGAACACAACACCTTTTAATTTGGATATGAGGAGCAAATAGAACTAATTCATACCTGGTCAACCGGGCAGAAGTAAGGTGTTGCGTTTGAGTTTTGTTCAGTAGAATATCGACAGAGTGAGGTACCATCAAAATCAAATCGTGGCCTAGAACCATCCCCTCACTCTGTTTAACAGACGCAGCAGCAGCAGCAACAGCGCGCAGACATCGCGGCAAAGCGCATGCAACAGGATCGAGGGCGGAGGAATAATAGCCGCACGGCCTATTCTTCCCTCCATGTTCCTGTGTTAACACAGACAAAGCACATCCATTACATTCATGCACAAACAAGACAAAGGCCTTATCGTAATTTGGTGTACCCAGAACCGGTGCTGAACACAGCGCGGCTTTGAGAAGCTCAAATGATCGTTGTTGTTCCGATTCCCATGGCAGTGGCAGAGAAATGCCCTTCTTCGTCAAAGCCAACATCGGTTTTACCACTAGGGCAAAGTTTGGGATCCACATTCTACAGTAGGACGCCATCCCTATCAGGGCTCTGACTTCCTTCTGCGTTTTTGGGACAGACATGCCAGAAATGTGTTTGATTCGTTCAGGTGTCAATCTTCTCCCCTCCTTTGACAGGAGGTAGCCTAAATAGGCAACCTCCTGGCAACAATATTGAAATTTCTTAAGAGAAGCTTTGTGACCATTTTCAGCTAAATGAACAAGCAACAATATGGTACCTTCTCTACAAGTTTCCTCAGAGTCTGCAGCCAGGAGCAAATCATCTACATATTGAAGCAGCGTACAAGTAGGTGGCAATTCAAGGGTATCGAGCTGCTCTTTTAAAGCCCTACTATAGATACTAGGACTTTCAGTATACCCTTGAGGCGCCCTTGTGAATGTAAACGAGCGTCCCCCTAAGGTGAACGCGAACAAATACCTGCTCTCTTCATGTATCGGAATACTAAAGAAGGTGTTTTTTAGATCTACGACACTAAAGTGCGTAGCCGTAGCAGGGATCATTGTTAAAATCGTCGTTACATCAGGCACGATTGGAAATTGTGGGGCCACTACCCGGTTAATAGCGCGAAGATCTATTATAAACCGGTACGGAATTGCATTGTCGCCTTTCTTATATACTGGCAAGATCGGGCTGTTACATAAGCTACCTGTAATCTCTTCGATCACTCCACGATGTACAAAATCGGAGACAATGCATTTCAAGGCGCGCTCGCCTTCAATTGAAATTTTATATTGCGGAATGCGCGGTAGCTTGGCCCCATGTTTTAATACTATTCTTACAGGGTCAATGTGTAAAATCCCGACATCATTGTCGTCTATTGCCCACAAGCATTCTGGGACAATATCAAATTCAGAAGGTAGAGGTCGGGTCAAATATTGGGAGTTAAAGGGTTGCTGAGGTGAAACTGTCAATCTTATTCCATCAGGGGAACAATGAATCACTGCATTCAGTTTCTTCAACAAATTCAACCCCAGCAAATTTTCTCCACAATTTGAAGTAAGAAGAAAAGGGCACTGGTCAGTAAAAGGACCCAAAGAGACAGATACCGGCGCAGAGACCGGACAAACAGTTGGTATGCCAGAAAACCCTATAGAAACATTTGATTGCCCTGACAGGGGAATGTTTGGAACCCGAGAATGGTCAATGGAGCACTTCTGTGCTCCAGTGTCGATCAAGAATTGGTGTTTCCTATTCCCTACTAACAGTTCAACATAGGGGCCCTTCTGAATAACGGGAATAGGTCGTGGTTCCAAACGCTGCTTCGGGCAATCCTAGTAAGGTAGAACTTCATCAAGGGGAAGTTCCTCAGAAAAATAGACGGCAGAAGGGTGATCAAATATATTTCTCGAGTCCATACTCGGAGTCTGATTTTCCTGTGAAAAAGGTTGCTGGGGATTTCGTAGAAGCTGACCCCTATCAGGGCCCCCTGCTCAAGGCCGGCCCCGTGGTCGCCTACCCATACCTCCAAATGTGCCTCCTGACCTCTGGTTGAGGGCAGGGCATTGTGCTCGCCAGTGACCTTCCTGGCGGCAATAAGCACACTGATTAATGTTTGGAGGAGTATTTCCTCTCGGAATGCACTGACCTCTGGTTTGCGTTGTACCTCCTCTAGGGTTTCTAACTATTTGTTGCAATAATACCTTAGTTTTCAGGTCACCCCTCCTTTTCTCGATTTTCTCTTTTTCGTTATTAACCCGATTCTCATAATACTGAGCCATGTGCAAAACCTCTGACTGAGATTTTGCCTGCCAAGCGCTCTCCGAGGACATAATCTGTGACTGGATGTCAGGCAACAATCCACGCACGAATTTGTCCACAAACAACCTCTTCCCCGACTCGGTACCCAAATCCTGTCCACTAAAGTCGGAGAATACTTGTTCAAACCTATTAAAGAACTCGGTGGTACCTTCGGTTTTCCCTTGGACACAGGCAGTAAGCTTGTCCCAAATAATCCTTTTTTCTGGAATTATAGTTTTTAATTTGGCAACTATTCTATCGGGTAAAGTGAGTATTACCTGGGGTGGTTTCTCACCAGCTGGTCGTTCCCCATCTAGTCTAGTTAGATTTACCCAAGTATCCCCTAACCCCGGCACATCATCTACTGTTCGTATCTGTTTCCATACATCGACGGGCAAAAGTACTGGAAACAATAAATCCATGTCACTTAAGGTGAACACAGAAGACTGCAAAACGGATTCGATTTCCTTATAAAACCCTGTCGGGTTCTTCCTAATATCTGGTACCGATTGTCTGATCGTGTTCACTTCCTGTCGAGAGAACGGGACGTGAACAAACTGTGATACATAGTGTGCTGGGATATCCACCGCGGGAGTACCAGCCGCCGCGTTGGCGGGGATTTCTACTTTTGGGACAAGGGTCGGAGGGACCTCTCTCATAGGCAACTGAGATACCGGGACCTCCGACCGCTTACTGAGTAATAAGGCCAAATCGAGCGCTAAGGCAGCTGTAGAGGTGTCGGGCGAAAAAGCTCTTTTACAAATACCAACTAATTCTATGGGGCAACCAACCTTCTTTCTTATACATTCTTCCTGTAAGTGCTGTACCATCACTTGAATTACCTTCCTTTGTGTTTCTACCGTATATTGACTGTAGGTATCGTATACCTCATCCGGCGGTATCGATGAATCCGAGATCCATCTGACCGCATCTCTAGTGCAAATTCGTACTTCCTCGGGTGCTGATCTTCGGCACGAAAGGAACCGTTTCTGCATATATATTCTATCGTCTTCATCATCCTCATTTCGCAATCTTTCAAAATCCTGTCTAAATTCAAATAGTCTATCGACATGCCCATGTACCTTCTGTTCGGTATCCCTCGAGAGTGCTAGATCGTTCAGATCTCTCACTCCTTGTGGGAGATCCGAAGTCTGTAATCTACCCCACATTACACCTAAGTGAATCCCCAGTCCTTCAATAAAAACGTTTTTCTCGGGAAAATCGTGCAAATTAGACAATGTTGAAAATGCCTCGTTTTGATCACCCTTTTCCATGCAATGTTTAGCCCAAGCAAATAGTTCCTGTTTCCTGCCCGCAGGAACAGTACTACGGGTCACAATTTTCGACCTTGCACCAAGGTCTAATTCAGTAGATACGGGACTCCCCGAAATCGGAAGGATAGGGGGGCCTAACTGAGGTACAGAGGAAAAAGGTAGTGTAGCAGACGGAATAGACAGAGAAGCAACGACCAAGGAACTAGGAACAGCAGGCTGCGCAGGAGGAGGCTGCGCAGGAGGAGTGAGAGTAGAAATAGGAACAACAGCAGGAACGGGCAAAGCGCCCGCACCAGGAGCATATGGAGGTGGCGCTGAAGAGTCAGGCCTCCGTTCATTTAATATCTTTTCAATAAACTCCTCAGAAACATGAAAATCTTTAGAAGGGTAAATTTTCTGGACTCCGAGCGAGAAAGCTCTATCCATTCTCTGGGTTTCATCTAATCGTTTTTCCTTGTCATATAAAAATGCCTTTTCGGCATTCGTTTTATGACGTCGTGCATGCTTATCCCTACTCTTAAGCTGCTGTAATGCTTCCTTTTTCCAATTTTGTAACACATCGAAGGCCGCTGGCCTAGCCTTCTTTTTAAGCAGAATCGACTCTAGATATTCAATACGGGGGATCTCAAAACTACCATTGATTGGCCACTGAAATTCGGAGGCATTTCTGGTCTGTCTGTGCCAAATATCATTAAATACAATACTACCAATGCCATACTTACAGTACATAGTACACGCCGGCGACCCCTCCTGTGGTGCCGGACGGCTAAATTCAAAGGATTGTCGATCGCTGCGGAATAGAGCCCTAAAGCAGCTAGACAATTTCCCAGGCATTTCTCAAAGACTTGGTGTTACCTGGTTCAATAATTGTGTCTGCAGATACAATACTTCAAATTCAAATGTCAGGGTTAAATTAAGAGCCGGGTCACGACTACACCTGACCAAATTCAAATGTCAGGGTTAAATTAAGAGCCTTACGACTGCACCTGACCAAACCTAAGGAGGACCGTACGGTTTTCAAAGGACTTCAAAGGACTTCAACTAACGAAGTTTTACCTGCGTTTAGTGGTTTTCGGCAAATCTGCCCGCCTCGGATTTGGACCCTCGTCAAGATGCCGTGTCAGACCGCACGACTATCGCCCAAGGATCGGATCGTGCAGCGCTGCCGAGGTATCGCGTCTCGATCGGTCGGGCCCGCAGAATCACACCGTCCGATCCCGATTCGATAGTCTGCGTCAACCTTCAATGATCCGGCATCAATCTTGAGGGTCCCTATTCGGGCGCCAACTGTGGAAACATAAAAATTGACATGAGGCCGGGAAGCCCAAAATGGAAAACACACCAACACAGGTTACAAAGGACCATATAAAGCGCTTTATTTCAAAGTTCAAAGTTTACCAAAGTATCAAAGTCAATTGACATGCGAATAGCTATTCGGCTCTCTGACTCACATACGAACCTTCAACGATAAGGTTCGTACCGCAAGTGGGAGAGAGCGAATGTCTGGATGCTCTGTCTTTTATACATCTTGTACCACATTGGCCGGCCCTCTTGCAGATTAATCATTCCTGGAACTGTGGCTAGGGTTCGTAGCCAGGTCGAACATACGTTTTAGATCAGTTCCGCTGATACAGTTACAGATTTACAAGAGGTTGAACAGGGGACAGGGTCTTAGTTCATGACCCTAATAAATAGCTTGCGGACATATTGTTTATTCACGTGTGCGGAGGTCACCATGGCCGAAGTCTTTACTCGCAATGTCATTCGGCCTCCATTTTGTGGTTCGGGGTGACTTCCACACTGCAAGAATACCTAAAATGGCGGCTAGATCCAAGATGGCGGCTTACACAATACATTGAGGTCAAGACCTTGCCGCGGAACCTATGTTCACAGTGTACTTTTAGACAGCTTGGCGTAGGCCAACATACATTTAAACAATGCGATTGGGGTCACAATATTATACCGATTTCCACAGGGTCAGTGCGTGAATGAGTTTGTCCATGTGGCATGTTGAACGGGAGATCCATCCACTCTCCTGAACCCCCCTTCTTTTCCACCATGATAGTCCTGCATGCACAATGTTGGTGACGTATGCTGATTCTGAGTAAATGGTCATGTGGCACCGTTGGGATCCTTGCAGTGCTTCATAAAGCTCTTTGAGCTCTACTGCTTGTGTTGAAAAATGCATTGGTAACATTTTCTGCAGGAGTGATTCATATTCCCCATCAATGAAGAGGACGTCCCTCTTCAAGTGGTCTTTCATGTGCCTTTGGAATGTTATCTTCTTCTCCCTCAAAAGTTACACAGTCATGGTTTGCTAAGTCTTCATCAGAGCACATTTCTGTTAGAAAAGTAGCAGGGTTTACTGTTTTGCATCACACATTGTGAGTGTTTGAGCGTGACAAAATATTTCATATGCAGACGCACGCTGCGTGGTCAGCGTAGATTTTTATCGTCCTAAGATTGCAAATACTGCATGCTCTATGTCCAATGTTACAGAACATCCCATGGCGATAGTTGAACTCTTTTTTTAAAATTATTATTTGATTTAATTGCATAGCAATTTTTACAAAGAACATAATTAAGGTCTATGTTCAAGACCGCTTAACAGTCCGATTCACCTGATGTGGCCTCGTTAGGAGTTCCCAATCTGCATCTTAGTTTCAGTCCATCTATCCCTGTGGTTCCCACTGTTTAAGTTCAAGTGTCTTAAGAACTGAGTGACACCGATCACACATCTGGGGTCTTCCCCGCTTGTCAGAAGTGCCCATAGTTCATGTTCCTCTAGGGTCGAGTAGTTTGTTAAGGCCTTTGCTAGGTATTTTGACCTAGTCTCATTTAGTGTGATGCATTCCATCAGCAAATGTCGACTGGTTTCCACCTTGTCCTTCTGAGAGCAAAATCGACAAATGGAAGAGTCAGATTGCTTTCTTAAGGCCTGAATTTCCCTTGTTCTTACCTGATTGAGACGGAATCTTAAGTACAGTCTGCTCACTTGTTTATCAGGACATTTCTTTAGGTAACCTCTCACCTCTTGTATTTTCATTGCGGGAGTTGGAATGGTAGAGGTCAGGCGGTACCTGCTAGCAGATTCCAACGTGGAAATTCAGTCAGTTTCGTACAACTTCTTTGTGACTTTGTTTGGATTGTTCACTAGGAGTTCTTCGGCGCAGTCCAGATCTTGCATAAGTTTTTGATTTTCTTCTCTCCCTTTTGTTAACATTTTGTTGGAATCTGTATCTAGATCCTTCTTTATCAGATCCAATGCTTTAGGTTTCTGAGGGCAGAACAGTTTTCTGAACAGCATTAACGAAGATCTCGCTTTTGTAATTGCAAGCAATGGAAGGCACAATTCACGCCTGATTAATACCATGGGTGTTGTTTTCGCCAAACCTAGTACTGCTCTCCAGAAATAACTCTCCATCATCAACAAGATTCCATCCAGGAGACACAGCATTGCATCTACACCATAAATTAAGGACAGTACCACCTTCATCTTAAAGAAGTTCAGCACAGGGACGAGGGAAAAACTTCCATATTTACGGTCCATTGATTTCGCTTGTGCTGTCAAAGCCCTCAGCTTTGCCCAAAGTGTTTCTTGCATCGCTGTTTCTTTTTGGTGGTTACTTTAGTTGAACTCTTTTCAATAGTAAATGCTGAAGCAGCAAGTGCTTGCTCACAGGCAAATTGTCCTTGCATCATCGATCTAGCATACCACTGTAATAGGCCACTAGCTTGTGGCCGATTGTGCATTTCTGAGTAAGCACTGCAATCATCAGTTGCCCGTTGGAATGGGAAAATAAATAGAACACATGCATGCAGTCTGGGGTTGCTAACACTAGTGCTGTTGATATGACCTCATTTAAGTCATTGAAATGTGTCTGCATGTCCTCTGTCCACACAATTGTGTTGTCCCCCATTTGTGCTTCTTTGAGGGCTTATAAGCAGGGCCTGGTGTATGCTGCATAGTCAAGTATCCATGACATGCAATAATTGCAGAGTCCCAAGAATTTCTACATTTCTTTGACTGTTGTGGGCTGTGGGGTGGCACGCACAGAGGCGGCACGGTCAGGGATATTTTTGTTGCCATTCACAGCAATCACCTGACCCAGTTAGAGTACTTCTTGAGGGCAGTACTATAATTTAGCCTTATTATCCTTGTATCTCCTGCAAGCCAGGTCTGTTGGAGTGTTATGGAGTCTTGTTTGCACCGTTGTTCGCTGATACTTCACACTAGTAAATCATCAACATATTGAATAACTGTACTGGGCACCTGACTGTTACCCAAATCAGCAGGATGAATTGCTGTTAAATATATTGGGGGACTCACAATGCCCTGGGGGCAAGCTGGTATGTTCAAAGTGCACCCCCCATGTATTTATTTCATTTGTTACACACCCAGACCCTTGGGTGTCACGGCGAGGTTACAAGACAGCTTTAGAGATTAATACAATCATCATTACATTAGTTACAATACATTATTAATGGACAGTTGGTGCTAACATACAATTTACAAATATTCACAATAATGCACTGATAAGGAATCTTGTTTTAGCTACTAATATTGGTTGAATAACCAGGTTTTTAGCAGTTTCTTATAAGCCGTGAAGGAGGGTTCTTTTTTAATGAAAGTGGGTAAGGTGTTCCAGTGTTTGGGGGCTAGGGAGGTGAAGGTGCTTCCCCCCGCTCTGGTGGTTTTGAAGCGGGGGAGGGTCAGGAGGAGTTTGTTGTTAGATCTTAGAGATCTCCTGTCAGCTTTGGGGTGTAGGGTATTGTTGAGATAGTTGGATCCTTTTTTGGTCAGGCATTTGTTAGTGATACATAAGGTTTTGAATATAATTCTGGCTTTGATGGGGAGCCAGTGGGTGTCTTTTCTAATCTTAGAGATATGATCTGATTTTTTTATGCCTAGAGCTGCCCTCAAGACTTTGTTTTGCAGTAGTTGCATTTTGGCTAAATTGGTGTTGGAAGTTCCTAGTAGTAGTACATTGCAATAATCCAATTTCGATAGGACCAGAGCTCTGGCTAAGGTGAGGCAGTTTGCTGGTGTGAGAAATTGACAGCTGAGGGCTATTAGTTTGGAAGTGTAAGCCGTGGAAGAGGAGAGTGCTTTGATTTGTTTGGTCATCATCAGGCTGGCGTCAATGTACACGCCCAGTGTTTTGACTTGCTTCAGCACAGGGATCTTGGTACCATCAATATTGATGTTTGAGTATTCTGGGTGAAGGGTTACTATTTTGGCTGGAGATCCTACGATGAGATCTTCTGTCTTCTCATCGTTAAGACACAGGCTATTTAAAGCCGTCCAGTTTTGTATGATGCCGTACATTTTATTGATTGTTATGGCGTCCTGCTCATAGTTACCTGTGAGAGGTATAAGGATCTGGGTGTCGTCCGCAAAATGTGTGTATATGACACCCATGTCATCTAATGCTGAGACCAATAGTTTGGTATAAACGTTGTACAACGTAGGGGAGAGGCAAGAGCCTTGGGGTACTCCTATGGGGACGGGAATGGGGTTGGCTGCTTCTTTACCTATGGACACTCTGGAAGTGCGGTCGGTTAGGAAAGATTTTACCCAAGCAGTGGCTTCACTAGAGAAGTTAAACTCACGGGCAAGTGAATTGCATAGTTTGTCATTGTCCACCAGGTCAAACGTAGCAGAGAGGTCCAGTAGTAGGAGAAAGCAGAGTTTCCCAGAATCTCTGATGGCATCCATCTGGATTTTGAGGTCCAAGAGGGCTGTTTCTGTGCTGTGGTTGTGCCTGAATCCTGATTGTCTGGTGCCAAGGAGTTGGTTAGTCTCCAGGTGGGTTTGAATTTGGTTATAGGCTAGTTTATCGATGATTTTGAGTAGAAACGGGACCATGGTTATTGGGCGATAGTTTGTCGGGATGGCGGGGTCTAGGTTTTTTTTTTTAGAAGCGGGGTGACCCAGTCTTCTTTAATGCAGGTTGGAACTGTATTGGAGTTAAAGGAGGCATTGACAAATTTGCTGATGATAGGGGTCAGAGTAGGGGCGCAGGCTTTGACTAATTTGGCAGGCACAGTGTCTCCTTTGAAGTTGGACATATAAAACACAGTGCGGTACTGTGAGTCGGGATGTAAGGGAACAGAAAAGAAGGCATTCTTAAGATCGACCAAAGTTAAGTAGGTTGCTTCCTTAAGGATGTTACAAAGGATTGTCGCAAGGTTTGGGACAACGGGAATGTCCGCCTGTACAATGTCATTAAAGGGGCATAAATCCCAAATCATTCTCCGGCTCCGCCTTTTGCGTTCTTTATCAGATAGATAGCCGTGTTGCATGGGAAGGTGAATGGTACAATTATCCCTTGATTTAGTAGGGCAATGATAGTGTCTCATATCCCCTTCTCTGCCGCTCATGATAAAGGGTACTGCCTCACCCGGGGAAGCACTATGCCTGACTTGAGTGTTATTCATACTGGGGTAACTTTTTGTAGGAGCCCAACGTCATGGGCATTAGTCGTCAAAAGCCATTGAGGGACCTGCTCTAAGTCTGTCTCAGTACAGTACATCAGAGGACACTACACCTTTCGATACTGCACCATAATGTCACAGGGAATATAAATCTCTGGTTTGTCTTCAAACAAGTCTGCATCAGTCACTTCCTTGAGAAGCGCTGTAGGATCAATACACAACACTATGCACCACTTGTACCCATCTGAGTCAGTCCCAATCAAAACAATCTGTGTAGGTGACACCACCAGGCCCTGTAAATCTAGAGATATTATTGTTCCTGCCACCAGTTTGGGAGTTACTACAGGCCAGAAAATGAATTCAGATGGCATTCGCCAGCAAGCCTTACGAATCTGGGGTACTGCCTCACAAAGCACTGTTATACCATATACAAACATGTTCGGGTCCATGGGAATACCAAAAACCACTGTTTCTCCTCCCCTTGCATGTATGATGATCATTGCTCTTACAACACCCATATCCAGGGTGGTACATGCTACTCCATGGTCTGTGAGGAGATCCTCATATTCAATTTACTCAATCGGTCACAACCCAACAAAGTTTTCGGGGAACTCTCAGACTACAACAAAGGTTCCTGCACCTTTTTTTCCTCCTATTTTGATGTCAAGTTCTTTTGTGTAGGGAACCATGGCAACAGCCCCAGAGAAGCCCTGCATGTCAAGAGTTTCACCCGATAGTGGGAAGTTTCCCTCACTGATGCATGATTTAATGGCACCTGTGTCAACTATATAGATTAATTGCCTGTTACCTATCTCAGCACCCACCAAGGGTTACTCAGCAGGGTGGACTGTCATGGACAGGACTGTGCATGCAAGAGTTCTCTTAGTGGTCTGTCCTAGTCAGGGTATGTTTTTGTGCCTGGGAACACGAAAGGGTTGTTTCTGATCATGCCCACCCCTTTGTAGAGAACAACAGTGCCATTCGGCACTGCGCCAGTCTTTGGCATGCTACTCCCATACATGGTATTGTGTGGGGGCTATTGGTGCTTGCTTCATGTGCGGGTTCTGCACTTGTGCCCCCGGTGGTCGTGGGGGTAATTGAGTGTGGGCCTGATCTATTTCATAGGGAATGGAGGTTGCCATTTGGGTTGGTACCTGTGGTTGTTGCTGGGATGGTGGGTAGTAATTGGCATATGAACCATCTGCTGCCCCTGGCCTGCTCCTACACTGCCTTACAAAATATCCCCACTTCCCACAGCTTCAGCATCGAGAGGGACTCATACCAGCTCCCTCAGGTCACATACCTCCAAATCCCCTCTTCCCCCTCGGAACTCGCCCCTCCCATGCTGCTGACCTCCTTATTGCCACTCATTGTAGGGGCACTGAGTCCACCTCCCCACTGTCCATGTCTTCCTCTGGACCAAAATGGCACTATTCTCAAGTCTGGGGATGATGAGGTCTGCTCCATCACCTCCGTTTGTGCATTTGACAACACTGCCCCTTCAACTGCTATTTTGCCAGCTTTTTCTGCACTAATTGTGCTTCTTCAGCCTGCAGTCTCTGAGTCATTTCCTTTCCTTTCTCCTTTATCCTCTTACAATGGTGTATTATTATTGATTGAATCTCAGACCACCCCTTCACTTCAATGCCCACTATTTTGTCGAACGCCTTCTGAACTTCTTTGGGTAAACCCCTTTTAATGATGAAATAATAAAGAGGAACTGGTCTGTCCCACTGGTCCCCCGTCTCCTCATGCCACATCTC
Source organism: Ambystoma mexicanum (assembly GCF_040938575.1). NCBI lineage: Eukaryota > Metazoa > Chordata > Amphibia > Caudata > Ambystomatidae > Ambystoma > Ambystoma mexicanum. The sequence continues at coordinate 1,436,661,423 of NC_090931.1, forward strand.
CTGAACCTTAATAATGTATTGCGCGGGGTCCTCATCATCCCCCATAGTGTACTGCATAATAGACTGTAGGTCTGGCGTGTCGGTATCCATCCGCTGCAGCGCGACCCACACCTGCGCCCTGATATTATTAAGGTGCGTCATCATCAAGGTCCTGGAGCGCGAGAGCAGCAAACAGCCCCAGACGCCAGCCATGCAATAGTGGGGACCAGGACCTTTGGCATCTTAGGAGCCGTGGAATATCCCTCAAGGCAGCCGACTTACACCGGCCCGTGTCACAGACACAATTTAATCCCATAGCCCCCTAAAACAGGTTTTTTGGACAAGGAGCCCTGGAAAGTAGGAGCTGTGATAAAAGTTCTTCCGGCTGTTGATCTACACCAGCCCGTTTCACAGAAACAAACAAACCCTCTATTCTCCTGAAAGAGGCCATTACAGTCCACTACAATCAACATAGATACTGACACTCTGTCCCTGTGTCGCTCACGTTGCATGAGAGAAGAGAGTATCACATGGAATACAGAATATTGAAGCCCTTCGGAAAAATTACCATCCTGCCCTGATAAAGGCCCGGCACTAATAAAGAAGAAGACCATTGAAGAATGCGGTCTATCTTCATGCCCTAGGGGCCGAAACGCACCGCGTTGACATGAACACTTAGCAGCTACATCCACTGCTCACTAATATCCCTAAGAGGAGAGAGGATAAGGAAAAATCAGCACAAAAAAGACTATATTTTGAAAATAGCCAGAATCAAGTGTGATTGACAAAAAAATCACGTGTGTTCTGCAAGTGGCACTTTACTTAAACCCATGTTGTGATACATTTTTTATAAACTGTTTGTATATTTGTATATGCTAGAAGTCAGATATTATTTGTGTTTGTCTCTTGTGTAAAATGGTGTCTCAAAGTATGAGGCATTTTTATCTTTTTGCCGAATAGGAACCAGATGAAAACAGGTGAATAATAAACTTAGTGTAACCTGGAGGCTCCTATGTTCCGGATATTTGTTTGCTTCTCTTTATAACAGCTAGACCTAAGGACTTTTTGCGTAAATAGGTACGCAGATCCGGCCTCTTGGGTTGGTGCACTGACATGGTTGCTAGAGATTTATAGTGGATTTCTGATATGCACACAGAGCAGGAGCAGGAGGTATTTTGTGTTCCCTTTGTTTGCTCATGGTTGCCTATAAAGCATACAATAAAGTACTCATACAGAAGCCTTAAGGGCACTCCCCTCACCAGCAGCCTTTGCCTTATCCTAAAGCGCCCGGGGATGCGGGAAAATCGTGTCCACTTCCCAACATTATGTTCCACCTGGGTGAGACAGCGAAAGCTAAAAGAATTCTGAAATCTACCGATCTCCACTTATGCAGTTGGCATAACGTCTTGAGGCAAGCAACTGCTGAGTCCCCCTAGTAGAGGATTGAGCAATAGGCAAATAAAGATAATGGAGCTCAATGAATGCAATAGAAAATGGGACCACTCAGGCCAATTTTAGATATTGGTCAAACGCAAGAAAGAGCGGGAGTTCAGGCACATTCTAGCTGTTGGTCAAACAAAGGAAAGAGCGGGAGTTCAGGCACATTCTACCTGTTAGTCAAACACGAGAAAGAGTGGAAGTTCAGGCACATTCTAGCTGACCAAAGAGCAGGAGTTCAGGCACATTCTAGCTGTTGGTCAAACACGAGAAAGAGCGAGAGTTTAGGCACATTCTAGCTGTTGGTCAAACAAGAGAAAGAGCGGGAGTTCAGGCACATTCTTGCTGTTGGTCAAACAAGAGAAAGAGCGGGAGTTCAGCCACATTCTAGCTGTTGGTCAAACACAAGAACGAGTGGGTGTTCAGGCACATTCTAGCTGTTAGTCAAACACGAGAAAGAGTAGGAGTTCAGGCACATTCTAGCTGTTGGTCAAACACGAGAAAGAGCAGGAGTTCAGGCACATTCTAGCTGTTGGTCAAACGAGAGAAAGAGCGGGAGTTCAGGCACATTCTAGCTGTTGGTCAAACACGAGAAATAGCGGGAGTTGAGGCACATTCTAGCTGGTGGTCAAACACGAGAAAGAGCGGGAGTTCAGGCACATTCTAGCTGTTGGTCAAACACAAGAACGAGCAGGAGTTCAGGCACATTCTAGCTGTTAGCCAAACACGAGAAAGAGCAGGAGTTCAGGCACATTGTAGCTGTTGGTCAAACACAAGAAAGAGCAGGAGATCAGGCTTATTTTCACTGTTGGTCAAACACAAGAAAGAGCGGGATTTCAGGCACATTCTAGTGTTGGTCAAACAGAAGCAAGAGCGGGAGTTCAGGCACATTCTAGTGTTGGTCAAACAGAAGCAAGAGCGGGAGTTCAGGCACATTCTAGCTGTTAGTCAAACACGAGAAAGAGCCGGAGTTCAGGCACTTTCTAGCTGTTGGTCAAACACAAGAAAGCGCAGGAGTCCAGGCACATTCTAGCTGAAACACAGGAAAGAGCAAGCGTTCAGGCCCATTCCAGCTGTTGGTATGCAGAAGAAAGTTGAGATCTCAGGACCAATCTCAATGTCAGGGCACGAAAGGAAGACGGAAAGATCAGCCCTATCCTGCAAGTCAGTACTGAAAAATTAGACTGAGAGCTATGACATGACCTAGATATTAGTAAATGCAAGAACGAGTGAGAATACAGGCCCATTCTACATGTTAGTAGGCTGAAGAACGGTGAGATCTCCAGCCATATCTCGATGTCAGGCACGAAAATAAAGGATGAATGCTCAGGCCTATTCTAGGAGTCAATACTCAAAGATCAGACTAAGAGTTAAGACCTAACCCAGAAGGCCCATTCTGGATGTTGATGCACACAGGAAAAAGCAAGCGCTTTGCACAGTTCTAGATGCTGTCAAACAATGTGAAAAATGAGATGTCTGGCCCATTCCAGATGCCAATACACATCCGTAAAATGAAGAACTCAGGCCCTTTCTAGATATCGGGTGCCAAAAGTGAAAACCAAGAGCTCAGGCCTATTTGCAGTGTATTACAGACAGAGATAACTGAGAGCTGTTATGCAGCATCACCTGCAGTACCCTTTGGTAACACTACAGGTAATTAGGACTACACGTGTAAGCACAATTTCACCTTTGGTACAAGCCCGTACTACTCAGTAAAGTGGTAGCGATGGCTGAGCAGCCAGACTTAACTCAAGAGCTTAAGTGAGCAGTAGAACAAGTTACACAAAGGACCAACCAATACAGTGATTCAAGTAAACACTTACTCAAAGTTTCTCAGTAAAAGAATATACATTTATTTACTCAATCATTTATAAAACATTACACTAGCACAAGCAGCTCAATATCACACACGAATACACCACAAAAATCCAACCCGCAAGTAACTAAACAAGTTTAGCTCAAAAGTGAAGTGTGATCAAAATGGCACTTTAGATACTTAGAAAAGGAAGGAAAAGACAAGGTTATAAGAATAGACAGCCCAAATACAATCATATGCAAATTAACAAGGGGGGTCCTGGGAGTCCCTCTGCCAGACATTAGTCCTGGTTATGAGAGACTTACCCAGAGTCTTTAGCTCACTATATTTCACAGAGAAGAAATATCCCAAACATATCAGTCTTTGTCCTGCCCTGGGGCAGTCCAGCACCGAAATGCTAGGCAATTCTCCTCTGAACAAGAGTACCAACAGAAACCCCAGACACGTGTTTCGGTCTGGGTGGACCTCATCAGTAGGGTGGATCTGTGCTTCTCTAAGAATAGTGAGCAAGGGGTCCACGTCTGGATTCCCCTAGTAACTTAGGGGGAGACCCAAAGTTACTTAAATATGCAAATTAACAAGGGGGGTCCTGGGAGTCCCTCTGCCAGACATTAGTCCTGGTTACAAGAGACTTACCCAGAGTCTTTAACTCACTATCTTTCACAGAGAAGTAATATCCCAAACATATCAGTCTTTGTCCTGCCCTGGGGCAGTCCAGCACCTAAATGCTAGGCAATTCTCCTCTGAACCAGAGTACCAACAGAAACCCCAGACACGTGTTTCAGTCTGGTTGGACCTCATCAGTAGGGTGGATCTGTGCTTCTCTAAGAATAGTGAGCAAGGGGTCCACGTCTGGATTCCCCTAGTAACTTAGGGGGAGACCCAAAGTTACTTAAATATGCAAATTAACAAGGGGGGTCCTGGGAGTCCCTCTGCCAGACATTAGTCCTGGTTACAAGAGACTTACCCAGAGTCTTTAACTCACTATCTTTCACAGAGAAGTAATATCCCAAACATATCAGTCTTTGTCCTGCTCTGGGGCAGTCCAGCACCAAAATGCTAGGCAATTCTCCTCTGAACAAGAGTACCAACAGAAACCCCAGACACGTGTTTTGGTCTGGTTGGACCTCATCAGTAGGGTGGATCTGTGCTTCTCTAAGAATAGTGAGCAAGGGGTCCACGTCTGGATTCCCCTAGTAACTTAGGGGAAGACCCAAAGTTACTTAAATATGCAAATTAACAAGGGGGTCCTGGGAGTCCCTCTGCCAGACATTAGTCCTGGTTACGAGAGACTTACCCAGAGTCTTTAGCTCACTATCTTTCACAGAGAAGAAATATCCCAAACATATCAGTCTTTGTCCTGCCCTGGGGCAGTCCAGCACTGAAATGCTAGGCAATTCTCCTTTGAACAAGAGTACCAACAGAAACCACAGACACGTGTTTCGGTCTGGTTGAACCTCATCAGTAGGGTGGATCTGTGCTTCTCTAAGAATAGTGAGCAAGGGGTCCACGTCTGGATTCCCCTAGTAACTTAGGGGGAGACCCAAAGTTACTTAAATATGCAAATTAACAAGGGGGGTCCTGGGAGTCCCTCTGCCAGACATTAGTCCTGGTTACGAGAGACTTACCCAGAGTCTTTAGCTCACTATCTTTCACAGAGAAGAAATATCCCAAACATATCAGTCTTTGTCCTGCCCTGGGGCAGTCCAGCACCGAAATGCTAGGCAATTTTCCTCTGAACAAGAGTACCAACAGAAACCCCAGACACGTGTTTCGGTCTGGTTGGACCTCATCAGTAGGGTGGATCTGTGCTTCTCTAAGAATAGTGAGCAAGGGGTCCACGTCTGGATTCCCCTAGTAACTTAGGGGGAGACCCAAAGTTAATCTCTCGTAACCAGGACTAATGTCTGGCAGAGAGACTCCCAGGACCCCCCTTGTCAATTTGCATATTTAAGTAACTTTGGGTCTCACCCTAAGTTACTAGGCGAATCCAGACGTGGACCCCTTGTTCACTATTCTTAGAGAGGCACAGCTCCTCCCTACTGACGAGGTCCAACCAGACTGAAACACGTGTCTGGGGATGCTGTTGGTACTCTTGTTCAGAGGAGAATTGCCTAGCATTTCGGTGCTGGACTGCCCCAGGGCAGGACAAAGACTGATATGTTTGGGATATTTCTTCTCTGTGAAAGATAGTAAGCTAAAGACTCTGGGTAAATCTCTCGTAACCAGGACTAATGTCTGGCAGAGGGACTCCCAGGACCCCCCTTTTCAATTTGCAAATTTAAGTAACTTTGGGTCTCACCCTAAGTTACTAGGGGAATCCAGACGTGGACCCCTTGCTCACTATTCTTAGAGAGGCACAGCTCCTCCCTACTGATGAGGTTCAACCAGACCGAAACATGTGTCTGGGGATGCTGTTGGTACTCTTGTTCAGAGGAGAATTGCCTAGCATTTTGGTGCTGGACTGCCCCAGGGCAGGACGAAGACTGATATGTTTGGGATATTTCTTCTCTGTGAAAGATAGTGAGCTAAAGACTCTGGGTAAATCTCTCATAACCAGGACTAATGTCTGGCAGAGAGACTCCCAGGACCCCCCTTGTCAATTTGCATATTTAAGTAACTTTGGGTCTCACCCTAAGTTACTAGGGGAATCCAGACGTGGACCCCTTGCTCACTATTCTTAGAGAGGCACAGCTCCTCCCTACTGATGAGGTCCAACCAGACCGAAACACGTGTCTGGGGATGCTGTTGGTACTCTTGTTCAGAGGAGAATTGCCTAGCATTTCGGTACTGGACTGCCCCAGGGCAGGACAAAGACTGATATGTTTGGGATATTTCTTCTCTGTGAAAGATAGTGAGCTAAAGACTCTGGGTAAATCTCTCGTAACCATGACTAATGTCTGGCAGAGAGACTCCCAGGACCCCCCTTGTCAATTTGCATATTTAAGTAACTTTGGGTCTCACCCTAAGTTACTAGGGGAATCCAGACGTGGACCCCTTGCTCACTATTCTTAGAGAGGCACAGCTCCTCCCTACTGATGAGGTCCAACCAGACCGAAACATGTGTCTGGGGATGCTGTTGGTACTCTTGTTCAGAGGAGAATTGCTTAGCATTTCGGTGCTGGACTGCCCCAGGGCAGGACAAAGACTGATATGTTTGGGATATTTCTTCTCTGTGAAAGATAGTGAGCTAAAGACTCTGGGTAAATCTCTCATAACCAGGACTAATGTCTGGCAGAGAGACTCCCAGGACCCCCCTTGTCAATTTGCAAATACAATCATAAACAGGGCAAATGGTTCAAGTTAAATACAACCAGCAATTCTTCTCAATAGGCATGGGCCAAAGTCAATGGTTCACAGTCTTTTGTATAGGATAGCACAGTTCTGGTATGTAACAGTTAACTCTTTGCCACAGATTTTTAAAGGATTTGGCTAGGCGAAAGGTTTGACGAATGTTTAGGGAAGGACAAGCCTTCATAGTTGAGGAAAGTTTCACGCACTTTCTCGATGGCCGAAAAGATTTCCACACCGCGTTTGCACAGTACCTTATTGATGAAGAAAAGCTGCAGCTGAGGCAGTTGTTCCTAGCAGTTCCTGTAGATCTCGCTGTTCCTGTGCTTCAGTCATGGGGACAAGAAGGAGGATGTCGGGAGGTTCCTGCTCTGCCCAGGGAAGATGCCAAAAGCTGTAGCAAGATGTCGGTTTTAAGGTCTGAATGCCTTAAAGTCCCCCTGGTTCCCCTCCCTCTGGCTATCTGGTTTTCAACAGCGCTCTGAAGAAAATTCGACCAGAATAGGACGGTGTCCAGGTGGCTTGCGAGTTTGTTGTTCCCACCAAACTCAAGGGAAGAAGTCGGATATTCAGGCAATTCGGACCTGCAGCAGGGCTTTGCCGGTCGTCCAGGAGTTTCAGCAATTCTCTTCTTTCCTCTCCTCTTTGGTTCTTTCGTTCCATTGGTCGACTCTGCTTTCCAAGTCCCAGAGACCTGCTTTTAAACAGTTTTCCCCCCATTCAATCAGCTTGGCTGTCACTCACAAAGCAGGGTGGCTGTCCTTTCCAGACAGCCCGCCAGCCAATCACACCAGAGTGCATTCAGGTCTCCTAGGAGACTAAGCACAGGGAGTTTCAGGCACCTCCCTCACATCCTGTCCACCCCAGACACTCTGGCACCAGAGGAGGGCTTCAGCACAGAAGCCCGCCAAAGGGCACGAACAAAGGGACCAAACCTGGTTTGGCGCACAGAGACAAACACAAGAAGGACTTTTCCTAAAATAAATGGTGAAAAAAGTTGACCAGAGTCTGTTTTTACAGATAGGTCTTGGGCGCCATATTGAAAAACATGGCTACCCTTGGTTTTTTGCTACCGTTGTTAGCGGTCGGGAAAAATCACGGTAGTTGATCTAAACCACTGCCACCATCCATTTAGAGTAGGAAAAGGTAACATTTTACTGTTACATTAGTGTTTTGACTCAGTGGAAGTTAAGCAACCCCTCCAGCACTCTATAGGAAGATAGTGTGTGCTGGGTCAGTAAATTTAAAGAGACTAGTAAAGTCAATTTAACTTTACATACTCTGGGAGACAGTAGTCAGTCCCAGAGAAGGTATTTAAACCTTGGGGAGTCTGAAAGACACCCCTGTGCCACTGCACTGAAGGTGCTATGTGACGCACAGAAAAAGATGATGCCATGGAGTTTGTTTGAAACACCATACCCAAAGAACACATAAGTAAAACACACACAAAATACTTGGAAGAGTGGGACAAAAAAGGCTCACACTCATACCAGGTAAAACATTAAATCCTAGAAATCCAGCAAAGTTGCTGGGGGTCTCAAAAGGTAAGGGAAATTAGCACATTTGGAGAATTCTCCCTAACACTCGTCCCCCCCAGACTAAGGGACAGGAGAATTTAATGCACTCTTGGATGAATCTCCTTACTCCAGTCAGTCAAGCATCATGGAGAGGCTGTCAGCATTTTGGTGGTGACACCCTGACCTGTGTTCAGTGGTAAAATCAAACCCTTGCAGGCTGATTGACCATCTCAATAGTTTTGGGTTTTCCCCTATCATTTGCATTAATCATCTCAAGGGATGGTGGTCAGTTTGAATCACAAAAGTAGATCCATACAAGTATGGTCTAAACTTCTTCAATGACCACACAATAGCAAAGCATTCATGCTCAATGGTTGCCCACCTTGTTTCGGGTTCCTTCATCTTCCTGCTGATGAAGCAAATGGGGTGTTCCCTACCTTTCTCATCCAGTTGATTAAGGACTGCACCTATACCTGTGTTTGAAGCATCAGTCTGCCCAATGAACGTTGGGTTATAGTCAGGAGCTCTTAGGCCTGGAGCTTGACAAAGGGCTTTCTTTAGGCCTCCAAAGGCTTGAGTGCACTCCTCAGAGGCTGTCAGCATTTTGGTGGTGACACCCTGACCTGTGTTCAGTGGTAAAATCAAACCCTTGCAGGCTGATTGACCATCACAATAGTTTTGGGTTTTCCCCTATCATTTGCATTAATCATCTCAAGGGATGGTGGTCAGTTTGAATCACAAAAGTAGATCCATACAAGTATGGTCTAAACTTCTTCAATGACCACACAATAGCAAAGCATTCCTGCTCAATGGTTGCCCACCTTGTTTCGGGTTCCTTCATCTTCCTGCTGATGAAGCAAATGGGGTGTTCCCTACCTTTCTCATCCAGTTGATTAAGGACTGCACCTATACCTGTGTTTGAAGCATCAGTCTGCCCAATGAACGTTGGGTTATAGTCAGGAGCTCTTAGGCCTGGAGCTTGACAAAGGGCTTTCTTTAGGCCTCCAGAGGCTTGAGTGCACTCCTCATTCCACCTGACCTTTTTAGGGAACCTGGGAGAGAAGATCACATTTAAGGGAGATGCTATGGTCCCATAGTTCTCAATGAAGTGCCTATATACCCAGTGAGACCTAGGAAGGCTCTCACTTGGGTTTGAGTAGTAGGGGTGGCCCAGTTTTGTACAGCTTGTACTTTGCTAGGCAATTACCTTATTTCACCTCATCCTACCTCATGTCCACGGTAGACCACTTTACTCTGACCAATTTGACATTTGCTAGCCTTTATGGTCAGATGGGCCTGCTCAAGATCCTGCAAAACATATCCTAAGTGGTCACCATGTTCTTTACAAGTATGGCTGAACACTGCAATGTCAACCAAGTATGCCATGCAGAAGTACTCCATCCCATTCAGAACCTGATTAACTATCCTTTGGAATGTAGCAGGTGCATTCTTTAGTCCAAAATACATTACCTTAAACTGGTAGATGCCCCCTGGGGTTGAAAATGCAGCTTTCTCCTTGGCATGGTCTGTCAGTGCTATTTGCCAATAGCCTGAACTTAAATCAAATGTACTGAGGTACTTGGCTGAACCAAGTTTATCCACCAGTTCATCTGTCCTTGGTAAAGGGTGGGCATCAGTCTTGGTGACTGCATTAAGAGCTCTATAGTCCACACAGAATCTCAACACCTTGGATCCTGCCTTTGGTACTAGAACAACTGGACTAGACCATGGACTGGTAGAGGGCTCTATTACCCCGAGATAAAGCATCTTGTTGACCTCCTCCTTTATGTTTGATCTTACATGATCTGACATCCTGTAACCTCTGTTTTTGACAGGTAAACAGTCACCAGTGTGAATATCATGCTGTCCCCAAGGGGTCAAGCCTGGTGATAGTGAAAACAGGGAGGCAAACTGATTTAACAGAAACTAGCACTCCTCCTGTTGGTCAGGTATCAAGTTAGAAGAGAGATTAACTCCTTCTACTTTCTCATCTAAAGGCTGGCCCCTGAGTAGGTCAGGTAGAGATTCACTCTCCTCCTCCTCTTGAGCTGAAGCTAGAAGCAAAGCTCCCACTTCTGGTCTTGAGGCTTTTAAACGGTTCGTGTGAAAGACTCTGGGAGCCTCCATAGGATTGCTGAAGTCCACCAGATAGTTGATCCAAGTTTACCCACAACCTTGAAGGGTCCTACCCACTTGTCCTGTAAGGCCCTCTGCCTTGTAGGTACCATAACCAAAACTTGCTGGTCTTAAACTCAACCATGTTGACCTTCTGATCATGGCAATGTTTGACCAGAGCTTGACCTGCTTTTAGGTTATCTGATGCTTCTGCCATAATGTGTGACATTCTCCTCTGGAGACCAATCACAGTCAGTGACTCTCACTGGCTTGGGGGAAGGAGCATTCTCCAACCCCTATTTGATTAGGGCCAAAAGGCCTCTAACTGGATGGCCATAAAGAAGTACAAAGGGACTAAATCCAACTCCCTCCTGAGGGACTTCTCTATATGCAAATAGAAGGCATGGCAGTAGAGGGTCCCACTTTCTTCTAAGGGGTTCCTCTAAAGCACCTATCATGCTCTTCATTGTATAGTTGAACCTCTCTACCAATCCATGTGTCTGTGGATGGTAGGCAGTTGAGAACTTGTAAGTTACTCCACAGTTTTTCCACATGGCCTGCATGTAGTGGGACATAAAATTGGATCCCCTTTCAGAGATAACTTCCTTAGGAAAACCTGTTCTAGTAAAAATACCAAGTAGGGCCATAGCAACAGCCTGAGCTGTAACAGTCCTCATAGGTATAGCTTCAGGATACCTAGTAGCATGGTCTAATACAACCAGGATAAACCTGTTTCCTGAAGATGTAGGAGGGTCTAAGGGACCAACAATGTCGATTCCTACCCTCTCAAAAGGAACTCCGACCACTGGGAGAGGCACCAAGGGTGCCACATGCTTGGCTCCACTCTTGCCAGAGGTTTGGCATGTGTGACAGCTCCTACAGAATGTATCTACATCAGACCCCAACTTAGGCCAGTAGAAATATAAAGAGAGCCTTTCCTTGGTCTTTTTTAAAACTTAAGTGACCAGCCAACGGTATCTCATGGGCTAACTGTAAGAACTGGAATCTGCTTTCAAGAGGCACTACAAGTCTTCTGTAGTCCCCTGGGATAGACTCTGTCGGTTCACTGTAGAAGAGGCCATCTTCCCAGTACAACCTATGCTTCCCTGGCTCTTTCCCATCCAGCTGGGAAGGTGCCTGTTGGCGAAGTCCTTCAAGATTAGGACACTCTCTTTGACCTCTGCTGAAGTCTGCCCTACAGGGTCCACCTTCTGCCAGTAAAGACTGCAGTTCAAGATGGTCTGTAGGATCCAGATCTTCAATGGGAGCAAGGTCCTCTTCCAGCTCTGATTCCTCAGCAGCTGACTCAACCACACAAGGTTGCTCCACACACTCAGCCTCAGCTGGTGGAGGGATCACAGGTGTGATCTTGGACAATCCTCTCGGGGATGTCCTTGTTGGTAGCACAGGAGTGCTGGCTGTTTTTTTCCTGGAGGTTTTAGGTTGCCCCTTTTCCTCCTTCTTCCTAGAAATTGCAGTCAGTAAGACCTGTAGATTGGGAGTTATAGTTTCCTCTATAATCTGCTCTGGAAAGCCCCTTAAGGTACACTCTCTGGCCTTCCTAGTCTTCTCCTTTTTCCTTTTGCTGGGAGGCCTGGAGGTGCTTGATACAACTCCAAGAGTTTTTAAGTCATTCCCGAACAGGACTCTCCCAGGTACCCCACTCTGCACACTTACAGGTATTTTGACAGGCATATCATCACACTGGATGAGAGCTGGTAACTGTGGAAGCATTTGGACAGGGCTTTCAGCAAGCTTAGTTAAGATTGTGGGTGCCTTAGCAACATCCTCAACCTTGAAAAATGATTAATCAACTACAGTTATGCTGTCCCCAGTGTCTCGAATGGCAGGGGTCTCCTGGCCATTGACAAGAACACTGTCTTTGTAATACTCTTTAGTATTATCTGGGATAGAGTTGTACACATATAAATTCTGTTGTTCCCACAGAACCAAGGACACTAAAGAGACACTGGCTGAGACTTTCATGGGTTCCTCAGCCAGTAGGTGAAAGCTTCCACTTGTCATTGGTACTTCATCCACTGGGGAGAAGGCTAAGGAGACAGTGTGGACCCTTGAAGGTTTACCCTTACATCTGGGATCCCCTTTCACATGGTCAGTTGACCCACAATAATAGCTGCATCATCCTGGCTAGAGCCTTGATTCTGGCCAGGTTAGATTACTGCATCACACTTTATATAGGTTCCAACACATTTATCATTAGAAGAATCCAAATTCTCCAAAATAACACCCTTAGAGCGGCCCGTGGAATAGCCAGAAGAGAGCACATTTCGGAGATTAGGTGTCAAAACAATTGGCTTTCAACTAATGACAAAATTCAGCTAAAACGGTGTTGCTCATCCACAAATCACTGAACAATGCAGCTCCTAGTTACCTCTCTAATAGCTTCCACAGGCGGACCTCCACCAGACCGTCCAGATCAGCTAACCTAAATTGCCTTTCTATCCCTAGATTTAAATTATCCAAGGTAGGAGGCAACAGCTTTCCCATCAAAGCAGCCCAGCTTTGGAATGCCCTGCCTCCCTCACTCAGAGAAGGCCAATCTTACTTGAACTTTAGATCTAACACTATCACCTGGCTTAAATCCATAGGCATGCACAATTCTCACATCCAAACATGATCTGTCCTACCTCACAACCATAAGTAAAATAGCATTGCCCTCTAATGTGCACTTCGGGAAGATTATAATTGATTGTAACTGTTGTAAAATATGTACTCATCCACTTTGCCTCCCTGTTATTATCCACCGATGTACCGTACCCTGTAATTCTACAATTTAAGTCTTGCAATGGGTATCTTTGTAAATTCTATGGTATCTTTGTCAATTTTATTGTATCTTTGTAAATCGTATTGTATCTTTGTAAATATTATTGTATCTTTGTAAATTTACTGTATCTGTGAAATGTATAACCTAAGCTGTGCATCCTCTTGTAAACTGCTTCGCCCTGATACCTTCGGGTCTGGTGCACAATAAAAATAAATAAACAAACAAACAAACAAACAAACAAACAAACACAAGCATAACATATACCAAATGTCTTTATGAATGGGGGTTTGTTCTGACCTCCTTCTGGTTTGTCCCCAGAAGGTACACTAGCCTGATTCAGTTTTCCTTGTGGCTTACCCTTGTTATGTTTGGGGCCCTCTTTTGGATTAGATGTATTAGAATTCTCCTTATTGTCCTTCTTGTGCTGCTTCCCCTCACCCTTCTTCTGAGTTGCCCCAGATTCCTTGTGAGTAGCCCTGTTGGAAACCCAAAAGTCAGCAGCCCTTGCTAACTTCTTTGGATCACAGTCCTTAGAGTCAGTCAAGTGCTGTCTAAGCCCAGGAGAGCAGGTATCATAAATAGACTCCAAAATAACCAAATTCCTCATACCTTCATAAGTGTTCACTCTGTAACCCTTAACCCAACCATATAAGTTTTTCAAACATTCAGTCACCCAGGTAGCCCGAGGGGTACCATCATGCTTTTTTGAGTGTTCTAAACCTCTTAAGATACTGAGAAGGGGTCTTCCAAAATCTAGCTATCAAAGCTAGCTTCACAGTTTCATACTCCCTTCTGTCTACATCCCCCAACTCCATTGCCACATCAGTTGCAACAGGGGGTAGCCTAGAGAAAAGCCAAGGAATCAGCTGATTCCCCGTAATGTTCTGAATCCCATGGTTATATTCAAAAGTAGCAAACCAATCCAAAATATCAAGCTTAACCTCAAGCATACTTACTGCATCTTTGGGCATGCGAGGCCTCTTAGGACTGGAAGACCTAGAAGACTCTGGGAGAGAACCAGTTTCAACAGAAAACTTTTTCATCTCTAGTGCATGGTTCAATTCCATCTCTCTGAGTATACGTTCTTGATGTTTGCATTCAATTTGAGCTTGGATTCTATTAAACTCTAACTCAAATGTCATTCTTTCTAAAGAGACAAATTCAGGACTGAATGTTGGACCTGGTGGGGTCCCTGTGGTCAGAGGTTGAGGCCTATGAGCAGGTTGAGGTAAAACAGGGCCTACATTTGAAGACTCTTCTTCCTCCTCTAACTCATCTATAACATTTGAGTTACTCTCAGAAACGTTATCATCCTCATCAACATTTTCCACATTGCTGCAGGTGTGAGGGATTCAGACCCACTCCTCAGACTTTGGTATTCTAACAACTTTTCTATCAATTCAACCTTTCTGCCTTTTACAGTGAGATTCCTAGCTTTACACTTATCTCTCAATTGATCAACAGTTAAAGTCACTATGGTCTCCTGTCTGTAGCTTTCCATATCAGTCATGATAAAACAATTGCTTTACTAATGTTGCTTTGCCTTGGGAGGATTATTTGAACAAAAGTAAAATTAGCACTCTAAATGTAACAAGTATACTTTATCCCACCAGTGTACACCAGTGTTAGGCAGAATCACCTGCAGTACCCTTTGGGAACAATACAGGTAATTAGGACTACATGTGTAAGCACAATTTCACCTTTGGTACAAGCCTGTACTACTCAGTAAAGTGGTAGCAATGGCTGAGCAGCCAGACTTATCTCAAGAGCTTAAGTGAGCAGTAGAACAAGTTACACAAAGGATCAACCAATACAGTGATTCAAATATACACTTACTCAAGGTTTTTCAGTAAAAGAAAATACATGTATTTACTCAGTCATTTATAAAACATTACACTAGCACAAGCAGCTCAATATCACACATTAATACACCACAAAAATCCAACCCGTAAGTAATTAAACAAGTTTAGCTAAAAAATGAAGTCTGAGCAAAATGGCACTTTAGATACTTAGAAAAGGAAGGAAAAGACAAGGTTATAAGAATAGACAGCCCAAATACAATCATAGGCAGGGCAAAGGGTTCAGGTTAAATACAACCAGCAATTCTTCTCAATAGGCATAGGCCAAAATCAATGGTTCAGAGTCTTTTGTATAGGCTAGCACAGTTCTGGTAAGTAACGGTTAAGTCTTTGCCTCAGATTTTTAAAGGATTTGGCTAGGCGAAAGGTTTGACAAATGTTTAGGGAAGAACAAGCCTTCATAGTTGAGGAAAGTTTCACACACTTTCTATATGGCCGAAAAAATTTCCGGACCGCGTTTGCACAGTACCTTTTAAATGAAGAAAGCTGTAGCTGAGGCAGTTGTTCCTGGCAGTTCGAGCAGATCTCGCTGTTCCTGTGCTTCAGTCGTGGGGACAGGAAGGAGGACGTCAGGAGGTTCCTGCACTTCTCAGGGAAGAGGCCAAAAGCTGTAGCAAGACGTAATTTTTAAGGTTTGAATGCCTTAAAGCCCCCCTGATTTCCTGCCCTCTGGCTATCTGGTTTTCAACAGCACTCTGAAGAAAATTCGACCAGAATAGGACGGTGTCCAGGTGGCTTGCGAGTTGGTTTTTCCCACCAAACTCAAAGGAAGAAGGTAATCTTGGAGGCCTTCTCTGTCGTCGGAGTTTCAGGCAATTCGGACCTGCAGCAGGGCTTCACCAGTCGTCTAGGAGTTGCAGCAGTCCTCTTACTTCCTCTACTCTTCGGTTCTTTTGTTCCAGTGGTCGACTCTGCTTTCCAAGTCCCAGAGACCTGCTTTTAAACAGTTTTCCCCCGATTCATTCAGCCTGGCTGTCACTCACACAGCAGGGTGGATGTCCTTGCCGGACAGCCAGCCGGCCAATCATGCCAGAGTGCATTCAGGTCTCCTAGGAGACTAAGCACAGGGAGTTTCAGGCACCTCCCTCACATCCTGTCCACCCCAGACATTCTGGCACCAGAGGAGGGCATCAGCACACAAGCCCGCCAAAGGGCACGAACAAAGGGACCAAGCCTGGTTTGGCGCGCAGAGACAAACACAAGAAAGACTTTTCCTAAAAGAAATGGTGAAAAAAGTTGTCCGGAGTCTGTTTTTACAGATAGGTCTTGGGCGCCATATTGAAGAACATGGCTACCCTTGATTTTTAGCTACCATTGTTAGCGGTCGGGAAAAATCACGGTAGTTGATCTAAACCACAGCCACCAGCCATTTAAAGTAGGAAAAGGTAACATTTTACTGTTACATGAGTGTTTTGACTCAGGGGAAGCTAAGAAACCCCTCCAGTACTCTATAGGAAGATAGTGTGTGCTGGGTCAGTAAATTTAAAGAGACTAGTAAAGTCAATTTAACTTTACATACTCTGGGAGACAGTAGTCAGTCCCAGAGAAGGTATTTAAACCTTGGGGAGTCTGAAAGACACACCTGTGCCACTGCACTGAAGGTGCTGTGTGACACACAGAAAAAGACACTGCCATGGAGTTTGTTGAAAACACCATATCCAAAGAACACATTGGTAAAACACACACAAAATACATGGAAGAGTGGGACAAAAAAGGCTGACACTCTTCCCAGGCAGAAAATTAAATCCTAGAAATCTACCAAAGTTGCTGGGGGTCTCAAAAGGTAAGGGAAATTAGCACATTTGGAGAATTATCCCTAACAAGAGCCTCCAAGATGGTGGCATACACAGGAAATACTGAGAGCCTAGGCTCATCGTAGATGCTGGGAACACGAGAAAAGTGTGAGGCCTCAGACCCATTCTAGAGGCTAGTACACATAGAGAATATTAAGAACTCAAGCCCAATCCAGATGTTGGGACACGAAGGGAAGTATTTGAGTTTACGTTCTTGCAGAAGTTAGTATACACAGGAAAGAGAGATCGGGTCTATTCCAGGCGTCAGTAGCACACAAGAATGATTGAGAGCTCAGGTACACCTCACATGCTGCTATATACAGGGAAGAGCGAGCAAACAGGCCCATGCCAGAAGTTGCCACACAAAGGGTAGACTGAGATTTTGGGTCCAAATCAAATTTTAGCACATACAGGTAAGAATGGGAGCTCAGGCCCCTTCTAGATGCTGAACACACACACAGGGCAAAGAGTGAGAGCTCAGGCTCATTGAAGACGTTGGTACAGCCTGGAAAAGATGACAACCCGGGCGCCTTTTAGATTCTAGTAAATACAAGAACGAGTGAGAGTTCAGGCCCACCTTAAATGTTTCTATAACCAGGCAAGAACCAGACAACAGGCCCACGCCAGATGTGACTATACAAAGGGAAGCCTGAGCTCTTAGATCTAATGCGGTTATTTAGAGTGACCAGACGTCTGGGTTTTCCCGGGACAGTCCGGGGCGGGACAGTCCGGGGAAATCACCCTCTGTCCCGGGGTCCCGGGAGTTTTTTCATTTCTGAAACCCCGTCCGGGTTTTGCATGTTTGGGGGGGCTACGGTAATAAAAACCGTAAATATTGTTCACAACAATTCCTGCATTTTGAAGTAGGGGGTTTGGCACGAACCCCCAACCTCTCAGGTACAAGTCAGAACACTTACTGACTGTGCCACAGAGAGTGGCTTGCAAATGTGTGTCCAGCAGGCGATGTAATATCAATTAGAGCTAACGCTCGTCTTGAATTAACATTTCACAGACAAAACTGCACAAATGAGATTATAAACAATTTATAGAAAGGAGAAGTGCTGGAAATATGGTTGTGGTGTTGTTGTGGGGGCGTGTTGGGGGAGGGGCGGTAATTGGTGGGCTGCAATGGGGTAGTCCCTCTTTTATGTCGTTGGCTGTCCCGGTTTATTGTTTTGAAAATCTTGTCACCCTAGGTTATTGGTATATCCAGGTAGGAATTGAAGCTCGTGCCCATTCTAGATGCAGGTTAGACACAATGAAGAGCGAGAGGTCAGTCCCATTGAAGAAGTTGGTACAGCCTGGAAAATCTGACAGCCCATGCCCATTTCAGATGTCGGTAGACACAGGAGCAAGCGAGAAGTCAGTTTGCTTATACATGTCTGTACACACAAGAGAGTGCGGGAGCTCAGTGCAAGTAAGACCTGAAGTTCCGGCCCATTCCAGCTGTCTGAGCACATCATCAGGCTTCAAAGTGCCACATCCTGGGCTTTATATCAGGCACGTGTCTAAGGGCCAATGAAGGTCCGGAAGACTGTAGAGGAGCAGCCACATGCCACTGCAGGAAGTCCCGCCCCCTACCACCTGTATGCTGGAAGGCTGATGCTCTACGGCCATTCGTGGGGGAGACCACAAAGGGCCGAAGGAACAGAGATACAGGTAATTGACAGAGGTCACTAGACGTGAGGACAGTAGGGACTCCGAGCTTTCCACTGGACGTCAATCTGCACTGTTACACATGTCAGACCTGTGAGCATGGACACTAGAGTGCAGGCTGTTCCCACCTTTGCTCGAATAATCAGTGCACAGCACACTGACGGTGGGCTCCAACCGAAACCTCATCAAAAAGAACGTTTCAACTAGTCACCGATGCTGTGAAGCCCATGGCCAAACAGAGCCCTTTTAAGTCTGCAACTGACTGACGACCGAGGGGGCTGCCGTTTCACTGCGGGAGACAGGGATTTCCCGCGACTGCTGCACGGGGACACCTGCCAAATGCGTGGCGTGCCGTTAAGACGGTTATATGTAATGACAGACCCCTGAAAATAAAACGGCGAACATGAAGCGTTCAGAATACCCACATCTACAAGGAAGGCAGCGAAAACAGTGAACACAAGACCATTCATGATTAAAAAGGTAAAAGTAACTAACAGCATTATTTTACAGCTTTTTCTATAAAAGGAAGTTCTGTACAGATATATGCAATTGTAAACGTATATTTTGTGGTTTCTTTCTCTTTGTAGTTTTGGGGGGAAGCCTGATCGCACCTCCTTCCCAGCACCCCATGTTTGCACTTACCTGTTTTCATCTGTGGAGAGGTCCCCTTAAGTGCCAGGACAAGTATGTTCGTCCTTTTGCATAGACTTGCATAGTAGCCTGGCAGCTAAGGGGAGCAGTGTCAAGCTACCTGTGTCCTCAAGCACCCTTCCAATTGCCCTCCGCCTTCCTCTCTTGCTCTAAACCCACGCTGCTCCTCCCAAGAAGTGTTATTTCCACGGCTTTATTGTTCATTTAAATTTGATTAGCTTAGGTATTTTCACTAAAAGCAAGTTTCACCTTTACATTTTCACGGTACTTTATTTATGCAGAGATAGTTTTACTCTACAGCAGGGATCTGCAACCTGTGTCCCACCAGATGTTTTGGACTACGACTCCCATGATCTCCCACCTTTAAACATTCTGGTTATGGCTGATGGGAGTTGTAGTCTGAAGAAACAAACATTGCTCTATGGATTTAGAATGGCCATCAGCATGGATCTGTCCAATGAATCACTCTGATTCTTCTTTCTCTTGGGCTCGTTTAGCCCCCCTGGAAGACATCCCAGTGGCCTTACAACCCACTAACAACCGACAGGACCTGGTGCCAGGTTCGGTTTTGAGCACTCATGCCAGTAGCTCGTTGGTGGAAGGAGTAGTGGTTTCTCCTTTGGAGGCAGTGATTGCCCCCAGACCCCATCAAGAAACCTTAATGGCTCTTTGGCCATCCCCGTTCCTTCCTGCATCCAGCTTCCTCACCCCAGCCTACCCCAGGTGCAGTTTCCATTACTTGGCCAAAGTTCGCTCAAGAAGTCCACTTGCGACACAGTAAGAGCAGATCAGCCTATCTTGGCTCTGTCAGACCACGGTAGGCGGCACAATAGATTAGCGCAGCTTGACCTCTTGATTCCAGTAGCTCAACCTGCCCTCCCGGGTAGGTGAATGAATACAATTCTACCATCTTCAGAGAAGTGGGTGTCACCTGGTACATCACAGCCACCAAGCCATTAAACCCTCCTTAGCAGGGCGGTACCACCACCAACTAACTGGATAATCCTACTACACTCCCCTAAACACTAAGGGTCAACAAATATATACATCCATATGCACACGTAGAGCCGGACATGCTTCTCTTGCTGCCGGCATCCACCTCACCCCCAGGTGGCAATCTTAGTGGCAACTTCGTTCAAGCACTCCCTGGAGGGCCTGGGGAGAGGGATGGGGTATTGTTGTGCGTTTTACTTGTCTGGCCTTTAAAACTAATCTTTCATCCCAGATGCCATCAGCATCCCTTCAATCTGTTACTCGCGGGCATGAAAACCCTTCATCTCATAACACCTGGGGGTGGGGGACAGGTGACGTGGAATTCCCCGGTGGCACAATTGTTGGCGACCAGCTTCCCCAGGGAGACAGCTGACTTAGCTGGATGCTGATAGGTAATGTCCTGCAGTGGTCTGTCCAGGGGGCAAGTGTAACACTTCAGCAGTCCGGACACCAGAGTTCTACTTAATTCACCGCTTGGTCCCTCAACCTGCTGCTCTAGTCCCACATGCTGCCCCAAATATGTTCCATTAATGGCTTTGTCCTACCCAATGTAACCTTGTTCACGTGGGAGTACTCTGCTGCTCTGATAGGCACTTACCGATGGCCCTTCCTTGCACCAGATGAACTGCACGGCCTGGCGGGTCCACTTGCTGCTGCCATTGGGCAAGAGCCACCATCTGAATAGGCTTTCGGAGAGATTCAGGCTCCCTTACAGATGTGGTCTGTTTTTTACATTTGGATCCTACAATTGGCCCTGTCCTTCTCTAGCCAACAATCCTCACTTTGCACCACCCTGCTGCTGGCAGCTTCTTTTCCTGGGCATGCCAAGTTCGATGACTCTAGTGGCCTCAAAAAATGCTAGAAAAAATAAGCATCAGAATACGAGCACCTGTAAAACATCCCTGTAAACTGTACAATAGCCTTCTCAAAATAGCTCATGATATCCTTCCCTTCTTGCCCTGGCTTTGCTCCGCCATCTTAGCCCAACCTGTCATTGGCCTCATTACAAGTCTGGCCGTCCGAAAATAAGGGTGCCGGTAGCATCATACCACCATGCTTTCTAGACTGCCACACTACTAGAATAGCTGCAGGGGCCGGTGCAGGCATAGTTTTCATGGAAGCACTAGCACCGCAAGCAACAATGCCGGTTCTTTCGTGTCCCCATTCCCATAGAGTCTTCTGGGACTCCACAGGAATGGGGACCTACAGTTCCCGCCGCCTGACATCCCGGGCCGCCGGGACTTGTAAAATCCCAGTGGCCCCGGGATATCAGGTGGTGGAAACAGTATTATGTGGGGTTGCCGCCGACCCAGTAATGAGGCCAATTGTCTTCTTAAGCAAGAAGCCATTGGGAAGCAGCACTCTGCCCCAAGCCTTTGCTCTGAAGAAAAAAGGGCCCAAACTTACTGCTGCCCAGGACCTTCACCCTGGGCCCATGACCTGAAATAAATGCTACCACTGTGCCCTCCTCTAACCAAAGCAATGTACTCAGCTATTCCAAAACACACTATCCTCTGAAATCAAAGATACCGGCCTTGTATTGAGGTGTTGTGGTTTCGGACAGTGCATTCACTGCCAGGACATGTACTTGCCTGAATGGTGCCATTTCCACTTCTGCCTCTGGCATCAAACTCTGGAACCTATCCCACATAAACGAAGATAAAGCATCAGCCATTGACCCTTCAACACATATCGCAGTGAAGTTGATGATCTTTAAACAGTGTAGAACGAATGCCTTCACTATATATAATATATGCAGGCAGCGTGCTGACCGTTCATTCTGCACCTGTACGATAGACCACCTCTGAGACCAAAACGCTATCTCTTTGTTGGCCAACTGCTCCCCCCGAATGGTGTCTGCTATTAGTATGTGAAACAGCTAAAGGAAATGAAGGTTAGCAGCCAACTTGCTACCCCACCTGTGCACAGGCCAACCCTCGGTACACCAAAGCATTCCCAGACTGGTGCCAAAGCCAGAGCTTCCTAATGCATAACTAAACCGTTCCAGTTGATCACTGTCAGTTCTTGCCCCCACCCACCACCATCACAGAGAAATGCAATTGAAATGTACTGAGACATTATGGTAATGACCCTTGCATGGGGGAGGGGAGTGGGCGGTGGCGGGCATGGCCAATAAAAAGCCTGCCAGCCTGGGCCTCAGTGAGGGCTTTGAGCTGCTAACAACCATGTCCGCCCCACAACAAAGGGGTGATAGCCATTTGCATCCTAGGGTTCATCTGGAGTGGTAATAGTTACATTACTACTTCGGAAGTTGTGCTCCCCATGAATTGCGTTAGCCCATTCTCTCTCTAAAAAAAAAGATGGCTGATGCCATGGGAAAAAGGACGTAGTCCCTTTTCCATTTCTATGATGGACGCAGGTGGGAGGAGCAACGGGCCGGATCACAAAGCTCCTGTCCAGCAGGTAAGTGGGTAGGGGAGAGGGGATGGAAAGGCTAAGGTTTGTTTTTTTGTTGGTAGGGAGGAGGGTGGGGAAGCAGGGAGGCAATAGGGAGAGGCTCCCTGTTGCCTCCCCCCTATGAAGATAGTGTAATTTGGGGAAGGGCCTGGGGTGGCTGGAAACAGTGCATACACCATGTATTCTCACCTTATTTTAAAGTAGATCCTCCCCGGGTGTATCATGGTTCTATTCTCTGTACCCTTGAAAGCGCTTATCAAAGGAACGCCCCCGTACACTCGGGTCTCAGCAATGGTTCATACCCTCTGTTAAATAAGTCCCCCTTCCTCCTTCAGTATCGATTTAATGATTCCTGATCCCTTAAGTCGTTTCTTTAAGGTGTACATCACACCTCGTTGGAGCGTTCTTCTCTGGTTAAACTCATGAATCTCCAAGGAACTCCTTTCTTTGCCCTCTTCTTGCAGCAGGGAAACCATGGAGAACTACTGTAGCCCCCCCCCCTTCAGCAATGAGCTCTCCTGACACATGGGATGCATGACTAGCACAGTTATTACGGGAGCCAAAATGGTGGTGGCCATCTTCATTTTTGAGAAAAGTTCCATAAGGCACCTTGACTCCGGCTCCTAGGCCCTGGTGGCGTATTGCTGTTCTCACTTGTATTTGCCTTTCCCTTGACCTTTATTACTTTGCCCCTTCCTTCACTTCCTTTGCCGCCTGAGTCAATTCCGTATCTCTCAACCCATGGCCACTGCCCTGCTCTGCTCCTCCTCCTCACTGCTGCCCTCCCCTTCTCTCTAGCTTCTACCTCCTGAGGCCTTACTGTCCTTCCTTCTGCACCATGTCCAGGGGCCTTTCTTTGTCGTCCACCAACCTTCCACTTGAATTCTTGGGCTCTTTCTGTCTTGGTGTTGGCTGTGTTGCCCTGGTACCCATTTCACTATCGACCCTTGGGGTTGCCATTGTCAGCGACAGTTTTATATGTGTCAAATAGCTTCAGCAACCTCATTTCTTCTCATCATGACCATGAACGTGCCATTCACTTGACTTTTGTCCTTTGGTTGTGGTCTGGTGAATCCTCTTCTCCTTAAACCTTGCCCATTCTATCACGTATCCTTCAGCTTGCCTCCTACAACACTCTTTTTTTTCCAGAGTCGATCCTTTCTTACTCAGTACCCTTTTTCTTTTTATCCTGAACTGGCTCTCGTTCTATTACTTCCTCCCACTGTGGTTGGATAGCTTTACTCAATGAACTTTCTCATCGTCATCCATGTCTAACTGACGCGCCATCTTGATATCCAGGCCATTGTTTACTGCTCTTACTTTCACGTGCCCACCATTATTTCCTTAAACTTCCACTCTCCCCTTCCGTTCCATCTCTTTCACCTTCTGCTCTAACTTTGCTACCCTCTTGTGGGGACATCACGTGATCGCGGGAGCGTGTTCTCGCGAGATCTCGTGAGACGGGATCTCGCGAGCCCACGCTCCGCGGGAAAACGTTCCCGCTTCAGAGCTGCTCCTGTCTACATAAAAAGGAGAGTGAAGTTAAGAACTCTCACCACAGCTCCTAGGGCATAACACCACAGCCACTGGAGGCTTCATGGGGGCCCTAGGAGTTTACAGCGTGCCACCGGTGAGCACAACCCCACCGGTGAGCACAGTGAAGCAACTGGGGAAGCACAGGACCTGGTCGCATTGAACAGTGAGTAAGCGCCCTGCGCCACCAGTCCGCCTTAGGACCTCTTCACTTGTTGTCAGTCAATAAAGACTGTTAGAAATCCTACAGCGTCCTGTCATCCATTTAGGCCACAACATAACTGGCGACGAGGATACCTGAAGTCCCACGGACCCACCATGCAAGGTGCCACGCCACCCCCTGCGTTTCTCCCCTTACCAGGGACACCGGCGATTCCGTGGATGTAATGGGAACCCCTTTTTTCCACCTACTTGGAAGCAGTGGGCGGCACGCGATATGCCCCCATCAGGAAGAGGGCGATGCTGCTGAATGCGCTAGGGGTTGAAGGTCAGCGTATCTTTGCAGGCCTTAAAGAAATACCTGCGGCCGACGATGACGCCGAAGACGACGACGTTTACAAAGAAGCCACGCGTCGCATCATGAAGAGGTTCACCAACAAGGAGAACATTGTACTGCACAGGTTGAGATTCTACACTCGCAAACAGGAAGGGAGCGAACCCGTGGATGACTACATCACCAGGATGAGGGAACTCGCTTCTCTTTGCGCCTTCGGAGAAAATGCAGAACAGGTCATCTGCGACATGCTCGTCGTCCACACCAACTCTAGGAAAGTACAGGACAAACTCATCCAGGAAAAGGAGGTCACCCTCGATAAAGCCATCCAGATTGCCAGGGCGGAGGAAGAAACTTCCAGCAGACGCAAGGAGGCGGGAAGTCACCTGCCCGTGCCCGAAATGGCGGCGCTACAATGGAGAGGTCGCAGAGACAAGCAATC
Organism: Ambystoma mexicanum; assembly: GCF_040938575.1. Classification (NCBI taxonomy): domain Eukaryota; kingdom Metazoa; phylum Chordata; class Amphibia; order Caudata; family Ambystomatidae; genus Ambystoma; species Ambystoma mexicanum. Next base: position 1,436,686,201 of record NC_090931.1, read on the forward strand.
CCGCGACGGCCCCAAAGACAAAAGTCCCAGGAAAAAGGAGGCACCGAAATGCTACAGATGCGCCAGCCTCAAGCACATGGCGAACGACCGCGACTGTCCCGCCAGGAATAAAGAGTGCTCCAAGTGCGGACGCATTGGCCACGTGGCTCCAGCATGCATGTGGCGGGAGAAAACCGTGTCCCGTGTTGACGGTGACTGCACCTCAACCGATGAGGATGAACTGCAGGACAGACCCATGGTTGTCATGGTCAATGCCCCCCATGCCAGAAGAGAAAAGCCCCACTGCACCATTAAAGTGGACGGAATGGAAACGCGCGTCATGGCTGATTCGGGATCTGACCTCACCATTCTGCCCATCAACACGTACAAGGAGATGATGGGACAAGTAAAAGTGGAGATTAGATCAACCAGGCAAAAACCCACCGTGTTTGGAGGGGCAACGGTCGACCTGTTGGGCTACATCAAGGCCCGCATCGATTTCAAGGGGAGGTCCACCACCACCAAAGTGTATTTTTCTCCCAAAGGTCCAGCCGTGCTGGGGTGGGATGACCAACACAAACTCAGCATGAAACTAGATCCCAGCACTCCGGAACAGGTGCTCATGATCTCGTCAGGAGCAGCGCAAAACTGCAAGGAGATCTTTCCAAACCTGTTTTCCGAGAAACCGGGAAAAGTGAAAAACTTCGTACACAAAATTCGGCTGAAACCCAACGCCACTCCAGTCAAGCACAAAGTAAGGGCGGTACCTGCCACCGCAAGACCAGCTTTGGACGCCCACCTGAGGAAGATGGTCGAAGAAGGAACCATTGAAACCGTGGAATCCTCGGAGTGGCTGAGTCCGGTAGTACTAGTAAAGAAGAAGTCCAGCAACGACCTCAGGATCTGTATCGACCTGAGAAGCCTGAACTTGGAGGTGATCAAGGATAGCTTCCCACTCCCCAGCATCAATGAGATCGTCCTCATGATGAAAGAGGCGGCCATTTTCTCGAAGCTGGACATGCGTGATGCCTATCACCAGATTCACCTACACAAGTCCTCCCGCCCCCTGACGGCGTTCATCACTCCTTTTGGCACCTTCCAATACACCCGCATGCCTTTCGGGTTATCGTCCGCAGAATCCGCATTCCAGAGGATGATGAACTCCCTATTGAAAGGCCTCACCAATGTCTCATTCTTCCAAGACGACATTCTGGTATACGCCAAGGACAACGAGACCCATGACAAGGCACTCAAGTCAGTCCTAAGCAGACTTCAGGAGGAAGGCATTCACCTACGCCATGAAAAGTGTGTCTTCGGGGTGAACAAAGTAGAGTATCTTGGGTACTGCATCTCGAGTGATGGGGTGAGCCCCAAGAGGAACCTCATGGAGGCCATTACTGAGGCACCGGTGCCGATGTCCAAAGAGGAACTGCGCTCATTCTTAGGCCTAGCTGAGTACTATGCCAAATTCGTCCCCAGGTTCTCTGAGACCACGTCTCCCATGAGGGAGCTTCTGAAGAAGGGGGCAGCGTACTCTTGGGGCCCAGAACAAGATGAGGCTTTCGGCGAAATCAAGAATAGGATTCTACACGCGCCGTGCCTTAAACCATACAACCCTGAATGGGACACCTACATCACCACTGACGCCAGCGCATACGGCCTAGGGGCCACCTTGACCCAGAAAAAGGGCGACACAGAGAACATTGTGGCATTTGCATCCAAGGCATTATCCTCACCCGAGAAGAATTACTCTACGGTAGAGAAAGAGATGTTGGCATGCGCTTGGGCCGTCGACTACTTCAGATCACACGTATGGGGGACAAGATTCAAGTTGATCACAGATCACAAGCCGCTAATTCACATGCTGAGCCCGGGCGGCACCAAGACGGCCACCCCCAGACTGGCCAGGATCGCCGCGAAGCTCCAAGAGTATACCTACGAGATACAACACATTGCGTGCTGGAAAAACGCACAAGCGGACTGCATGTCCAGGCTCCTCAACCAAAGCGCCCCCGGCACCACATTCCTGGAAGACGAATGTGTCGTTGCGTCCATCGGCGACCTGAGGAACGTCGAGTACATGGAAATGAGTGAGCGCCACTGGCAGGAAGAGTTCGAGCAGGACTACGCTCTAAGGCACGTAAGCACCTGGGTTCGAAATGGATGGCCCAACGAGAGAGCGATCCCTGAAGGCCTTCGTCCCTACTGGAAGGTGAACGAGGAAATCACCGCCATGAACGGTCTCATTCTCAGAGGTGATGAAATCATCCCACCCAGTGGAATCCGCAAAGTCATACTGTGCAGAGCACACTCGGGCCATTTAGGGTGCAACATGACCAGAAGAAGGATACGCGACGCATACTGGTGGCCAGGTATGGACCAGGACGTTCGGCAGATGGTCGACAGGTGCCACGAATGCTCCAACAGCGACAAGCGCCTAGCCGTGAGGCAAGCCCCCATGCTGCCCACCGAAGTCCCCAAAGGGGTGTGGTGAAAACTGGGGCTGGATTTCATAGGGCCGCTGGACAACATGCCCCCTGAGCACAGATACGGGATAGTCTTGGTCGACTATTTTTCCAAATGGGTAGAAGCTGACTTCACCCCGGACATCACCACGGGAACAGTCATTGAAACACTCACCGCCATATTCCAGCGGGAGGGCCTGCCCGAAGAACTCGTCACGGACAACGGGGTCCAGCTAGTCTCCAGAGAAATGGAAACATTTCTCAAGCTTAACAACATCGAACAGCAAAAAGCAAGCCTATATCACCCACAGGCAAATGGCCTAGTCGAGCGGGCCAACCGCTTCATCAAAGGGGCGCTGCAACTGGCCCACGCCTCGGGCCTAGACCCATACAAGACGGTCAAAGAAGCCGTAGCGGCCCACCGTCTCACCCCCAACGCCGTCACATGTGTTTCACCGTTCCATCTGCTGAGGGGGAGAAGGGCGGCATCCTCACTGGTACCACCATGGCTTCAGCAAGTGAGGGCCGACAAAGACGTTGACATGGTTGACGTGACGTGCCGTATGCAGCGCAACAAAGAAGCAATCAAAGCACAGGGGGATTTGCGCCGAGCCGCTCGACACACACAAGTCAACAGAGGGGATCTGGTGAAGATACGACTTCCCCACAAGGACACCTCCACAGGTTCCAGATACAGCAGTCCCATAGAAGTCATGGAGAGAGGGACAAACCACATCCGCACCAGCGATGGCAGGAGATGGAACCTAGAGAGGGTAGCCATGTACCGCAGGAAAGATGACACCGTACACTCGCCTGGAGACACTGGAGGAGATCAAGTCTGCCAAGAGCCATACGAGAACCATCACCTCCCAAGTGGAGACATCATAGAGCCGCAACATCGCAACGACTTCGCAAGCTCCTTTCCCCCAACTACACCCAGGGGATCACAGCAAGGAGCTGGACAAAGAGAACCCGAATCACCAGCACCCTCCCAAGGACACTTCATCGATTCCGCTACATACCCGGATCCCGGCAGGCCCCAGAGAGAGAGAAGGAAACCCGGGAAATATGCGGACTTCATCATGGAGTGACCTCCCATTCTTTTTCCCAGCAGAGGAGGTGTGTGGGGACATCACGTGATCGCGGGAGCGTGTTCTCGCGAGATCTCGTGAGACGGGATCTCGCGAGCCCACGCTCCGCGGGAAAACGTTCCCGCTTCAGAGTTGGCGCGCTGCCAGCTGAAGCGGATCGTACAGGAGCGCTGCTCCTGTCTACATAAAAAGGAGAGTGAAGTTAAGAACTCTCACCACAGCTCCTAGGGCATAACACCACAGCCACTGGAGGCTTCATGGGGGCCCTAGGAGTTTACAGCGTGCCACCGGTGAGCACAACCCTTCCACAGTGAAGCAACTGGGGAAGCACAGGACCTGGTCGCATTGAACAGTGAGTAAGCGCCCTGCGCCACCAGTCCGCCTTAGGACCTCTTCACTTGTTGTCCGTCAATAAAGACTGTTAGAAATCCTACAGCGTCCTGTCATCCATTTAGGCCACAACACCTCTCCTCTTCTTCAGTCTTCCTCCTTATTTGTTTGAAGCCCGGCTTCATTGTTGCTGTCAATTTGCTGAGGTCATCTTCAATATTATGGCTTTCATGCCCTGCCAGGAGTGCGGACATAGCCCTTAACGGCCTGCCAGCCCGAGCTAAGATACCTCAGGTCGGGCTTTGGGCCGTCAAAGGCCAAGTCCACCTGACTGTCAGGGCATGGAACCCATTTGCACCCTGTGGTTTGTCCGGGGGGTGCAAAGGGCTTTTAAAATATTTCATTTGGCGATCCACACTGCTTGCGAAGCCGATCTCCCAATGAAAAATTTAAAAGATGGTCGTCGCCATATGGAAAAGCCCATTGAGAAACTTAAGCCTCCTCACTTCTCTGCACCAATTCCCAACCAGTCGATCTATTGAGTGAAACATTGTCGAAGGATTTAGTTCTTATTAGGAAATAACACCCAATAACCTGCCTTCATTCCCTTAAATTGAATAAAAAACACAATATAATGCAGTTAACATCATGTAAATTCAATCTTTAGTCAAGCACTTTCTTAAACCCAACACCAACAGAAACACCATTGACCAAGGCCCCCACACTCCTTATTATCCCCCCCAAATCCCTAGTGGCAGTGTTGTCCTGTAACCCCTTTTTAACCACTATGTTTTATTATTGGCCACTTGTTGGCAAGCTTCTCACTGTGTGCTGCCCTACAAGCCTTGGTGGGGCATGACAATATTACTGATAGCCAGGCCTGGCATGACGGCACTTCACGACACTGTCTTGCTGTGCCCCTAGAACGCATGTTTCTGTCCACTGCAGAGGAGGTCTGTGCGCCTGGCCATTTGATGGCCCCTCACCCCACAAGTCTTATGCAGACTAGAGGACCATGTCCTGCGGGAAGAAAACTCTTCCTGCATCTCGTGGGTGAGCCGGAACACGTGATTTACCAAGTAAAATCTCTTGATGCAGTCAGGGAATGAATTTTGGCAATCCACATAAATCTCAAAGCCGGCAAGGCTGAGCTTAAGGAATAGTGCAGCGACAATTGGAAAAGGAATGGCAAGTCTATGCACCTCCACTCCCTGGCAGGGCTGGACTGGGAACTAAAAGAGGCCCTGGAAATAATTACTGGGGACCAAAAGAGGCCCTGGAAATAAAGTTCAAAGTGGCCCCATATGACACATTTTCAGCAAGCCCAATGCTTTTCCTATGAGAACATTTGGAAATACCACAGAAAAGATACCCAGGGTGCAGAGGCCCACCGGGAAATCTCCAAAGTTCCCTATAGGCCAGTCCACACCTGCTCCCTGGTCTGCACATTCCCGGGGAAGTGAACACCTGATCACCAGTTATGGATCCTGAAATGGCCCTGGTGCCCCCCAAGTATTACAATCAGTAAACAGGTCAATCTCCAATTCCTGTGTTGGAGAAAAATAACCCTATGCTTTCACTGGAACACAGAGGCATCAGCCTGAGTGTCACTATCAATTCCTGGATAGATTATTGCATTGCTGCAGTGGCCATGGAATGCCTGCGCCAGAAAACTAAAACAATTCCCCCTGATACGGGATAATGGATATATGCATTGCCTCAAATTAGTGAGGCAAAAAAACTGGGGTCTACGTTAAAAAATGCTACCACCAAATTTTCGAACACGAATAGTTCGAACCTTTGGTGGTAGCATTGTAGGTAAGTATAAACAAAAAAGACTGCAGGGGTGTCCCCCGCGACACCCCGCTCACTATACTGTGTGGTACAGTGAGCGGGTTGTTGCGGGGGACACCCCCGCAGCACACCCGAAAAAAAGAAAAACAGGGGCTGCGGTGGTGTCCCCCGCAACACCCCGCTCACTATACTGTGGGGTATACTGAGCGGGGCCTGTGGGGGACACCCCTGCAGCTCCCGAAAAAAACAACAAAGGAAAAGGACCCTGCGGTGCCGGTTCCCGATCAAGGAAGTGAAAGGGAACTGGCACTGCACGTAAAAAGGTAAGTAGGGTTTGTTCATGTTGGGGGTGTGGGTGGGGGGTGTGTTGAGGGTGTCGGTGGGGGAGTGTTGTGGGTATGTTGTGGGTGTGGGTGAGGGTGTGGGTGAGTAGGAGTTTTAAATGCGTGTTCACATGGGAAATGAGTGAACCTTTTGTGGTTCGCACATTTCATGCAAACATTTCCATCGCAGACTTTTTCGCGACGGAAAAATCACGCAGATCTGAACCACGCAGCCTTCTATGCCGAAGATGTCGAATGCATTAGTTCATGTCAGCTTCACCAAAGAAGGCTCAGTAATGTCCCCAGCTTTCCCGAACCCATAATGCTGAACAAGGGGAGCGGAGGACACCCCCATAACCCCTGCTTCACTTGCTACCGCATTGTGGGATTTGGGATTTTTGACCATGCCGAATGCGCACTAAACGCGCATTCAACATTTCTTTTCCGTCCTTTTCGGCGAATAATATTTCACCAGCAACAAGAATAACCTTAGTTTGACTGAAAAAATGACTTTTCCCATAGCTCTCGCTCCTTCCTCTCTCAATGTCCTACAACAATAGAAAGTCCATCTGTTGACGGCCTCATTTCGAGTGGGCCAGTATCCTGGCGGTAGAGCCACCAGGATACCAGCATTTGGTACTTACCTTTACCAGCACTCAGTGCTGCTGGATTACGAATGCGATTACAAGTGCCGGTGGTACAATGTAATTCCTCATTCATTTTCCATTACCGGTGGCGGTAGTGAGGGCTTTGTTGGCAGGTAGGGCACCTGGCTTATCTACAGTATTTAGCTGGAGGTAACCCAGGTGCCTCACCGGCAAGTCCATAGTTGGGTGGTTTGGTAAAGTGCCGGTATCCACAGATACAGGCACTTTTTTACCGACCGTCCCAACTCGGAATAAGGCCCATTGTGCTCTTTTCTGTCCGCAAAACTCCTCCGCCATCATCCAACCTGCCCTCTGTGCATACTGCACCATCCAAAGTCAGGCCTTGTTTTTGGTGGAAGCCTTGTTGGTGTGGTGTTGGTTTGGCAATCACTGAGGAACCAAATGATGCATCATTCTGGCGCATACTATCCGTATTGCCGTGTGACTATCAGTGTAGGGAAACAGAGCAACTTGTGGCCGGATTCCCAGAACGTTTTCCTATGGTATTGCACCATTCTAAAACGCTTCCATGAATCGGGCCCTCGATGTTGAAAGATGTCATGGTGAGGCAAATGTGCCGGCACTATCTTGTAGGTGGCCGGCTGGGACTTCAGCAAGAGGGTAATATAAGGGAAGCTCAAGCTGGAGGCTAGTCGTGGAAGCCGCTTTCACAGCCTTTTGTTTTAGGGAAAAAATGAAAACATATCACCATGGACGTTGAGCCACTGTCTGCCTGCAGAGTTAAATAGTAAGTGAAAACATTTAAAAAAGGATTTAATACAGAATACAGAATCAATGTATTTCCCAAACGCTGGCATATCATAGCACATAATTGGGAATTTGGGAATTTGGATGATGATATGTCATCTGAAGGCAGACATTTAATGAGTAGCAGTCAGTAGTCTGAACAGACATGAGAAAAAGAGCATTGCTTTAAATGCAAATAGTGAACTGTAATTAAAGCAGCATTAGCCGAAATGACGTTGAAGAAGCCAAAGTGCGAAACGTGGTGAGGTGTGAATTGCTACCTTAGACTACGTAAGAGCTGCGCCACATTTTTCAATGGACTAAGCCGTATTCTATGAGGTGCAGCACTATCAGATGAAAGGGATCTAGTATAAATCAGATTACAAACCACAAGGGCAACTGTTATGTTATGTTAAGTGCATTTGTAGCACGCACGCTCACCCATAGGCATCTTGGCGCGAGGATACACACAGAATAACAACAACCCATCCGAACTTAGAATAGCAGAGTTTTAAGGTGACGGCGGAAGTGCAGATGGTTTTTGGTGTGTCTAAGACTGGTTGAAAACCATTTCAAAGCTTACTAGCCGCCACCGAGAAAGCCTGCCCCCCCCAAACCTCTGAAGCTGGAATTTTGGAACCACAAACAGACGCTCATTACTGGAGCAGAGGGCCCTGCCTGGGATGTAGGGAAGAAACCTTTCTTGAAGAAAATCCACTCCTAACTGGTAGTAGGCCCGATAGACGAAGCATTAACATTTAAGACTATCCTTTTTTCCACTGGAAGCCAGTGCAGAGATCTCGGGACCAGACTAATGTGAGAACCTTAAGAGCCACAAGATTCTGCACCAACTGAAGGCGGTAAATCAGGCCGATGGGCTGGATCAGATAAAGAACGTTGCAGTAATCTAAACGGCTGGAAACAAGTGAGGCGACTACTGCCGGGGCAAAAAAGGCGAAACCCTGCGAAGGACCTTCAGCAGGAAATAGCCTGTCTTGCACACTGCGCTCACCCGAGGAGACATAGACAGAAAGGATGAGAGATAGACACCAAGATTTTCCACTACTGTCACTGGAATAGGAAAATCATCTAGTGAAGCTGGCCAAAAAGAAGACCAAGAACCCAAATCAGAGGAAGCACCCACCAGGACCTCAGTCTTGCCCCCATTGAGATTGAGCCAGTTGTCACTCATCCAGCCTTCATGTCCCCCAGGCACTCACGCACCAGGGATGACACCTCTCCCTGGTCAAGATCTAATGGACCAGGATCTGAGTGTCGTCCATGTAAGAGTAGCACCTGAAGCCGTTTGAGCCGAACAAGACCAACCAGAGGCTGTACATAGATGTTAAATAACATCAGGGACAAGGCAGAACTCTGGGAAACACCACAAGAAAGCATACAAGAAGAAGAGATAAGGGGAGGTAAAGATAGTGTTTGGCCCATGTCAGTCAAAAGAGGTGAACCAAGCCCAGACAGGACCGAGATGCCAGCAGAGGCCAGGCGGGAAAGAAGGATAGAGTGGTCGACAGTTCCAAAGGCCGTGACCGATCAAGCAATATCAGAGCCCCTGGTCAACCAGCCTGGCTAAATGATCCACAGCAGATACCAAGACACTCTCAATGCCTCTCCTGGGGAGAGAACCCAAACTGGAAGGGGTCAAGCAACGCAGAGGATTCCCAGAAGGAGGAAAGAAGTGGAGATACCAAAGCCTCTAAGAGTTTCATTAAAAAAAGGAAGCAAAGAGATAGGATGAAAGTTTGCCAGAACAGAGGCATCCATTGACAGCTTTTTTAGAAGAGGAACCACAATAGCTTGCTTAATCACTCTCAGGATATGTCCAGATTGGCAGAATACATTAGCAGCTTGTTGTCAATTGAAGGATCTGCTATAGTTTACATGCATAACACATGCACAATGAATGATATGCATTCACATGCAAATGACATGCACATTAAAGAAGTTATTGTACTAGACTGCACCAAAGCCTTACTTTTACCACATTCCAGATCTACTCAGACACATGTATTTTCACTTGCAGTATTCATGCATGTACCATTAGGTAACTTGCATTGAGGAAGAGGAAGACATCACACCTGTCGTCTGCCCCACTCCAGTGAGGGTACTAGCATGAAGTGCAGCCTGGCACCCTTCTTTTATGCTGTATTACTATGCTGTGACTGGTAACATGAGGCAAAGCCACATCACGTTATGCCATAATCATGCCACCTCACAGGACTGAGTGGCAGGGGGCACCATTTTCAGGACCCAAGAAATCAACATTGTACATGTGAAATCCTTTAAGTCGCAACATATGGTATTGGCTACAGAGGATGTATGTGAGAAATGTGAATTTGGCATGGTTGTACACCCTGCAAAGTGAACAAAACAACCTTTTTCTTTTTTGTTTTGGTTGGTTTCCCCATTTGTTATATAGTTAGCTCAAGGATTTACTTGACCACATCACCCTCACAGTAGGATCTCTTAGAACCCCTCTAAGCTTTTGCTTTTGTGTAAAGTGCTTCAAGACACAGGAACTGTCTTTGGTCCAGAGGTGACGAGACCTTAAAGCCTTCCACAGTGTCATAGTGATTACAGGCATGATGTAACGTAAGATAGAAAAAAAACATATAGAAGCTTGCTACAAAGGTATATATACCGTGACTAGGACAGCCATGATAGGAAAATGGACGCTGATTCATGTTCGATACAACCAAGCTACCTCAGAGACAGAATAAGGCTGCAAGATGAGGGGACGCGGAAGAATAGTTCCATGTCCAGAACCAATGATGATTCAAGGTTGGCCCAGAATAAAGGATGCTAATTCAAGGAATAAGCACAGAGCACAAAGGGAGTTACATGGATAAACTGTGAATATGGGACATTCCTTATAGGTTAAAGAATAAGAAAACATTGGCAAAAGCCAACTGTTGGTCAATTAAAAGTGTACAAAGTTCATATGAGATGGAGTGAGCAAGTCTCTAGAGGCCAGGAGTAGCAAGTGCATTCAGCATAACTACATCAAATAGCAGAAAATAGAAGGATAACATGGACACATTTGTGGTCTGCTACCATGTGATTTCGGAGAAGAGAACAAGGGCTAGTCATTAAGTCTCATACAAAGATAGTGGTGTGATTACACTCCCTTGAATGTTCCAGACCAGTGAGCCATCAACAAGGTCAACTGCAAAAGGAAGACTTTGGCTGATGACCTACCGATGGGAGGTGATGGACTAATTGGGAAAATGGGGAGCAGTCTGCTGGAAATCAAACAACTAGGTTTCGTTTTGCTTATGTGCTGCTAAAAGAGTCGAAAGTTCAAGGTTGGAATAGTATGCCAACCAATCAGTGGGTATAAGGGACAACCGAAGATTAATTGTTGCAAAGACCAATTCACTGACAGTTTGTCCATTTTAATCAGTACTGGACGTATGTAGAGGTAGTTCAAGGCGTGCCCTATGCGATCACTTTTTGACAGTAATGACAGTTCGGTCTTACGAAAGAAAAGCGTACCCGCGGGGAGAAATGTCAAACACACTTAGCACAAAGAATTAAAACAAGGGAATAATGGATAAAAATCATAGGCAATACTTTTGTCAAGGCAATAGAATCAGAGGACGTGATCTAAGAGGCAGATAAAAGTCAATAGGCCTGTGCCAGTGTCAAATGGAGCAGGGCTCTGTTGTCGAGGATCACACAGTGAGAACAGTTCAAGATTAATGTTGCCAGGAGAACTGGATATTGTCAAAGGGAGGCAAAAGTGATACGAGGGAAGGAAGAAAGGACAAGCCTTCGGAAGGGAAATGGGGTCACCCTGATTCCTCAAGGTCGGACAGAGAGAACGACCAAATGGACACAGTACCTTATACGGATGAAGAAAGCTGGTGCTACGGCAGTTGTTCCTGGTAGTTCCTGCAGACTCACGGTTCCTGAAGCTTCAGTCGTGGGGACAAGAAGGAGGACATCTGGAACGATATGCACTACCCAGGGATGAGGCCAGCAGCAGCAAAGCAACAATGAATAAAAGGTGCACTCCTTAAAAACAGGAGAGGGCTCTTCTGATGGCTATCCGGACCATACAGCTCAGTGCAGCGATTTCGGCCCAGAAGAGGATTCTCTGGCTGTAGGAGGTGAGCTGGTTGATCCCACCAGTCTCATGGGAAGAAGACTCCGGACTGGATCTTCTCTGTCGTTGAAGGGTAGATAGCTCAGGACTGCAGCATGGCTTCACCGGGATCCAGGAGTTGCAGCTGCCGTCTTCTTCTCCACTTCTCTTCGGTTCTTGTAGTTCCAGTGGTGACTCTGACTGCCAGCCCAAGAGTCCTGCCTTTTATGCCAAAATCCCCCATTCACACAGCCTTGCTGTCAATCCCACAGCAGGGGGTTTGTCCAGCCCGGTCAACCACCTCAGACAATCGACACAAAGTGTAAATTGGGTCTCCAAGGAGACCCTGTGCAGGGGGTGACTAAACCCTTCCCTCACATTCAGCCCACCTAGACACCCAGATGCCAAAGGAGGGCTTATTTGCAGAAGCCAAAGGATGGAGAACAAGGAAACCAAACCTGGTTTAGCGTGAAAAGTAAACCACAAGAAAGACCTTTCCAACACGAAATGGCGAAAAAACCACGCTAGGACCCAAGATAAAAATTATATGGGGTAGTGGGTTTTAGGTTCACGTCTATCACCACAGCCAGAACACTAACACAGGAATCCGTGTAAAAATGATAGATACCACTGCCACCAGCTTTGTCGGGTCGGGAAGGGGGGACACAAAGTGCCCCTTGAGGTACAGAAGGACAGGGGAAAGATATCCCCCGCCAGTACTCCATTGTAAGATGGCTTGTACTGGATCTGTATTTTTAAAAACGACTAGTAAAGTCAATGGTGACTTTACATGTTTCTGGGGGACAGTAGTCATCCCCAGAAATGGAGTTCACAAGGGAAGTCTAAAAGACATCCCTGTGTCACTGCACTAAAGGTGCTATGTGGCATACAAGTAGCAAGATGATGCCTAGGGAGTTGGTGATACTCCATAGCCCCAGAGCACAAAAAGTACAACACACACAAAAAACACACTGTAAGAGTGGAGAAAAGGCTCACACTCTTATCAGGTGGAAAAAAATAACCACAGAAATCCAGCAAAGCTGCTTAGGGACTCAATAGGTAAGGGGAATTAGCCATAATGAGAATTCTCCCTAACATTTCCTGCCTAACACACGGCTACACCATGCACACAAAGGTCCTAGTAGGCCTCAGGAACATATAGAGATTTTTTCTCGAGGGCAGGTATGGTCGAAATATGACCCTCATTTAAATGTGCCCACATTTCCTGCCAGCTTTCCCACCTGTGGAACGTATCTATGTCATTCCAATGGCAGGTTATTTTCGTGGATTTTATTTTAATTTGGGGGGGTTCCTTCCCAATGTTTTACCACCTATTCCCCACACCTTCTATCCCTTCTATCCCTTTACCCCCCTATTTTTCCATGACATTTTGCAGCCAAAGATCAGCAGCAAAAAACTCCACCAAAAAAAACCCTGCTAAAGAATGAACTGTGTACCCTATGGAACCTCGCTGTTTGACCCTGAGGGCACAGGAAAGTTTCAGAGGTACTTAAAAGGGTGTTTGGCATGGGAGCTGGTACTATCTGCATCAACGGTATTGGACAGTTATAGCACGTTGCTTTAGGGACAATGTCCCATTGTGGCAACTTGGGGTGTGCCCCCGCCTCCCTTTCCACACATCGTGGGGTTGGCCTGTGGATTCTCGAAATTCCAGCCTCACTCTCAACTTCACAGCATGAATGCCGCCAACCAGGTGCCTTGTCCATGACAACGGTCACCACAAGACGCAAGGAGCTGAAGAGAGGTCTTTTGGGTTAAATACAGTCCTGTGCACATGGCACAGCAAAGAAAGATGTGGTACTCAACTTCACCCCGGGCTTTCAGTGGCTCACAGCTTTCTAGCACAGAGTTCTGGTGGCAAGATGATGTTATTCTTTGGTGGTTACTATGACGGACTTCCACACTTTGGACTTCACAGCTGGACCTAGAAGATGTATGTTTTATCTAGCTTTGCCTGGACCTGTTGCACATGAGTGCAGCACTCTGTTTGATTGATGTAGAATGTAGAGCAGAGAATGCTGTCTTATTAGAAGGTCGTGGGGATGTCAGTTGGGAGATGTGATCACTGAGAGAGGATGCCGGTGGATGTCATCTGTCCCAATTACTTACCTGACTCAATGTACTGAACCTGATTTACTTGGAACTTAGTAAAGAAGTTAACAGTTCACCCAGAAATGACACTATTTTTAGAGAGGCGCATCAACACCCTACTGATGAGGTTCAACCAGAACGAAACACGTGCCTGGGGTTGCTGTTGGTACTCTTGTTCAGAGGAGAATTGCCTAGCATTTCGGTGCTGGACTGCCCCAGGGCAAGACAAAGACTGATATGTTTGGGATATTTCTCCTCTGTGAAAGATAGTGAGCCAAAGACTCTGGGTAAAGCTCTTGTAACCAGGACTAATGTCTGGCAGAGAGTCTCCCAGGACCCCCCCCCTTGTTATTTGCATATTTCAAGTAACTTTGGGTCTCACCCTAAGTTACTAGGGGAAACCAGACATGGACCCCTTGCTCACTATTCTTAGAGAGGCACAACTCCACCCTACTGATGAGATCCAACCAGACCGAAACACGTGCCTGGGGCTGCTGTTGGTACTCTTGTTTAGAGGAGAATTGCCTAGCATTTCGGTGCTGGACTGCCCCAGGGCAGGACAAAGACTGATATGTTTGGGATATTTCTCCTCTGTGAAAGATAGTGAGCTAAAGACTCTGTGTAAAGCTCTTGTAACCAGGACTAATGTCTGGCAGAGAGTCACCCAGGACCCCCTTGTTATTTGCAGAGTCATTATTGGCCAGAGACCCAACTTAACAATGTGCCCCCTACGCTCTGCTGACTGTAAATAGTGGGAGCGGTGGAGTAGGTAGAACGACAGGAACATGCTGACATTTTGGCCTTTCAATTCTGACATGCTGCTTTTCAGTGACTCTTTACAAAGATGGAAGTGTGGCATTATTTTTCTCTCCATTCTCTGTAACCATAGAATTGTCTGCCTCTTTCTGCTCCTCACAATCACTGGTTTCAAAAATCATGTTTTGTGGCCTGGAATAAGAGTGGTCATTTCTATCTTGCTCTGCACCACTGTCATTAATCTCAGACTCGTCAACTGCAAATGTGTGCGGCGGTGGTGGCGAAGTGGAGGACCAGGAACACTGCATATATTGCTCCTCTGCACTGTGAGTCATTTCTCCCACATCGTCAAAAGATATACGACCCTGGCAGAAGACCACAGTGCTATTAGCACCATGGTCCATGCCGGTAAGTTACCGACTCCGCCACGGAGAAAGGGGGAATTACCACCCCATTACAAGGTTGGCAGGGCGTTAATTCCCCCTTCCTCCATGGCCCTTCCCCATTCCCATTTTTGCCCCATAGGGCTCAATGGGGAAGGCGCTAAGAACGGTGCTGCAAATTGCGGCACCGTAATTAAGACCAAGGTCCCTTTGCGGGTCCCTACTTTAATGGCTGGTCTACACCTGCCGTTAAGGTCGGGCCCCGCAAAGGGACCTCGTAATTAGGCGCTAATAGGTTAACGGCGCCGCAGCCTTTTACTGCGCTGTTAACCCATTAGCGCCTGGGTCGTAATGAGGCCCATAATGTGCAACTCTTCTAACCCGCCTGCCTCAGGGACAGTGGAGTGACTCTCCTCCTCCAGTTGGAATACCTGAGCACACACCACTTCATCTTCCATGCCAGGTTAATGCCTGACCGACAGTATCCCGCGGAAAAACATGACCTCTTTTTACCACACACACTCTTGGCATTCCTGATGCACCCAGTTCATAGTTTAAAGCCATGGCCTCTCTCTCCCATATGACCCTCTCCTGTTGCCACCAAAAGTGGTGACTTCTCAGAAGCCGCAAGTAGATGGCACGTGTTGTGTTTTTGGTCTGGGTTAATTACATCAAATCTTTTTGCTCAAATCAGAATTGGGTCGAGTTATTTTTTTCTTCTGTATGTCGAATTGTCCACAGAAATATGTGGAGGCAGACCCCCGCAGCCCTTCCCCACCACCCCTACATTTATATTAATGAATACCTCCACATATGTTTGTGGCCAATTTCAGTAGAAATCTGCGACCAACTTGGATCCAACCAAATCCCTTGCTCGCTTAGTGACAGGCACTAAACACAATGTCCTCCTTCATCTGCAGGATTCTAAGATGTCTTCTCTGCAGCTAGTGTTTCTTTCTTTTCACAAAAAAAGGTTCATTAATTTACAGCCACCCAATATAATTTGATCCTGCCTCCAAAGAATTCTAAGACTTTCTCCACAGCTGGTAGTTGGTATTTTGGCTTCTCTCAAGATATGTCATACTGGTATGCCGCCGCTGAATATAATTTCCTCTGGACCCCGAAGAATTATAAAATATTTCTCACAGACTAGAATTTTTAAAAAGAAGCTGGCACATTCAGTTGTTGCCAGAGAATATAATCTCCTCATGCCATCAAAGACTAACTATCCTCTTCTTTCCACAACTAGCATTGTCTCTCACCAAAGGATGGCATGCTCTGCCACCTCCAACGAATACACTCTCCTGCCTCAAAACAATTCTCAGAGATTGTTTCAAGAAGCAAGTAATATTATGTGTCATCCAAAAAATGGTTATTTGCTCTGTGATCTTTATTTGTAATTCCATCTAGCACAAAATACGCTTCAAGGTGCTAGAGGACAGCACACTTCAAGCGCCACGGATCTCCTTGCACCTGACCTGACGGGAGTTCAGGCACCTACTGACAAATAGATGCCTTAATCACCAGCACCGTTACTAACGATGTCAGTGATTCAGGCAATCTCACCCAATGGAGCCCTAGGGATTCCATGGGAATGGGAATTTACCGGCTCTCCAGTGTCTGTTATACCCCGGTAATACCGGGATATCGGGCCGAAGATGTTAAGGCAAGTTTGCCGGTATCCCACCGGAATTAACAGTGGCTCTCTGAGGTAGACACTGAATATAATCTTCTCTCGTCACCAAAGTGCTCTAAAACATTTCTCTGCAAGCAGTTTATGTTCTTGTTGAAAAATAATGTCATACTTAGCTGCATATATGATAGGATATGGCATTTATAACGTGCCCGTACACATGTGTTTCTAGGCACAACAAGACAAGGGAGGGGCACCAGAGAGAGAACAAGACAAACAATATTACTAGGACTTGTGTCATTCAGATTGTACAAGTGTGACAACGCAAGTGGAGGAGGAAGTGCCAGGGACAGGAAAGTGGGAAGTGTAATCAGAGCAGCATTGCTTTGAGTAGGTGCAGCCAGGGCAGCACAGCTCTGGGTACGTGAAAGGAGGCATGGAACCTTACAGTTTACAGTTACAGCCCCTAAGTGCATGGAAGACCCAGAGGTAGTGCAAGTGTAGAGGAGGTCCCAGACATGGACTGCACCCCTGCCCCTCATTTTGAGGTCCCAGGAGAGTACTCACCAAGGTATGTGACATATGAGGAACAAATGAACCAACACAGGCACTTGCACTGCCTCCCTGGCTCCCCCTGCACTGTGGGACTGTCACTATATCCCTACAGCCCCCTTCCCAGCACTTGCTATGCACTTACCTCGCACTTGCCACCAGCTGGCCCTTTTATTTATTATTTAATATTTATTATTTTATTACGCTACTTACCGTGTACTGCACTTTCCCTCCCACCTCCTCCCCCTGCACTTTCTCCTTTTCCCCTTACCTCTGCACTTGCGCGATCTGAATGACACCTGGCCTAGTAGGATCGTTTGTCTGTCTTCCCCTTGTTTCCCTCCCTCCCTGCCTCGTCGCGCCTTGAAACACTTGTGTATAGGCGCGTTACAAATACCATATCATATCATATCATACATCAGAAGATCCATACCTGTTGAAGCGCCATAACCAGACAATGCTGGGCAGCACGGTACCCTATCAGACAGCCGTACCAGCTGCTGATACGAAATGAAGAGTACCTACAGACGGTCCATGAAGAGACCCAAAGAGCCTTAATGGAAGGCCAGTGGAAATGACACAAGGGCCTGGACAGACTCGGGAATGAATGAAAACAGCCATTGAAGATAGCACACGAGTGCGAGTAGCTACGAAAATAAATGTAATGGACACAGAGAAGAGACAATGTTAAAACATGACAAAACGTTGCTACGAGACAAGATGGAAGCAATCGACCAGTTAAACGTGTGTAAATAGGCTTGGAACACAAGAAGCTAAAGAAAACGATACTGCTTGCAATGCTTAGTAGAAGAATAGAGCGGCAAGCGTCAACTATTACTAATAAGGCACGCTATACAAGTGTGACTCCATTTTGTAAAGCAGAAATGTACCCAGGCTGCCAGAGGCCTAACAGGCCAAGTTTCATAAACCCAGCCAGAGTCAAGAGAAGGAGCGGAATCGAAACTCAACAAAGAGTGGCTCATGCCTAGGAAATCAAGGTCATCCAGAGAAAGGGAGGAGAGTGTCAGCTAACAAGACTCAAACTTCAGAGCATACCAGCCTGCCCCATGAAGGTCAAGGGGCACCTGGTCGATGCAGGTGGCGATGCCGAAAACAGAATTAAATACACTAAAAGCTGGAAACTGAAGCAGATTCACGGTGAACGGACATGTGACCACGACAGGCGCAAAGAATTACCAACGTCTGATGTCACCCAGATCCAAGGGTGCCATAACGTCTCCAGATAAGAGGCTGCAGTTTCAAGACCATGCCCAGGCAACTAATTGACACATAGCCCCAAGATACTGATTGATGGAAGGGAGGCAGGGTGAAACTTGAGACACCAGGCACCTGGGTGTCCATTCTGCATGCTGCTCATTAAAAGTGGAAATTTATGTCTAGGGGTGTAACCTGCCCAATCACAATGGACCAAGTTATCTAGGGTCCTATATATCCTAGAACCAATGAGACGTCGTACTTGTAGTGACGTCTATCACATGTGATGTAGAGGGAGGGGCGTAGACGCCCACCCGATAAGAATTATCCAATCCGCATGCTCTATTATCATATACAGATAGAGCACCGATATTTAAGTTACCTTTCCTAACCAATTATATTGCATGTCAAGTTTTTTTGTAGAATTAGACGTCAATGATGACGTGTTTTATGCATAAAGGTTGCTGTTCAACTGAATTTCGAGGAAGTCGGAGCGAGACGGGTGGTCGCAACAATACTGATTCCTAACTGCTTCCCTGTTTGATGTACTTGTCATTAAACGAACTTCCCTTTGCCAAACTACTGAATCCTCATTATTGAATCGCGTTGGAGTAAGTGAATCCTGCACCCACATCCCTCACGTGGTGCAGCTATCTTGTCTTACAAGTACTAGAGGGTGAGCACCGACCTATGGGCCCATTGGTGGTCATCTCGCCCTCCTGTACACTTGGTAGCATAAGGATGGTTTCGGCCATCGATTATGGATTATTGATTAATATAGTTATAAGACACCAATAGACCGATGGCACAAAGTAACTCTAGGCCAGGGGTATCCAACCTTTACGTTAGCTAGAGCTGCTTGTAGTGGAGGTCAACAGTGGAGATTATGGATTATTGATTAATATAGTTATAAGACACCAATAGACCGATGGCACAAAGTAACTCTAGGCCAGGGGTATCCAACCTTTACGTTAGCTAGAGCTGCTTGTAGTGGAGGTCAACAGTGGAGAGCTACTAGCGGGCGATATCGGGGTGGGGATATTTATAAACATCTGAATTGTTGCCAATATTTTTTTGGCCCAATGATTTGCTCTCTATAAACAGATGGAATAACATATGCCTTCACGATTTATATTACAAACTTCAAAAACCTCTTTGTTGCATCATTATTTATTAGTAGCTGTCTCAAAAAGACAGATATTTGTTGGACTACCACACAAATATCCTGTAATTTTTGTGCCATTCCTTTGTTCTTTATGCACGCTTTCTACATGCTAGGCACACTTTTGTTTTCCAAATATGCATTTCACACTTCCATAAATAAAAAAAGTTATTTCCAAATTGAAAAATGCTGCTTGCGTTCACTAGTTTTTGTTGAAATGTTTTTTTTTGTCAGACATTACACATACTCTATTATTTGTGTGCCCCTCTGTGTTTTAGCACAGGTTATATTTATAAAGTTGTTATATGCTTGTCAAACTGGTTAATCACAAATAAATGCTCCTGTTGTGCTGACAGCAGTTTTTAGGAAATTAAACTGTGGGTTCATGGGTGCCAACATTTGAATTTCACTACAAGAGCAAAAATATCCACTCCTCCATCCTGAATAAAAGCAAGCAACCAGCCCAACCCATACCCTGTCCAAACAAATTTTATAGCACTTTTCTATGCTTTCAGTGCTATGCGGATGACACTCAGCTCATTTTCAGGCTACCCTCAGCCACCTCTTCTCCCTCCCTCATCTCTGACTGCCTGTCCGCCACCCAGGAGTGGTGTGCCACCAATGATCTCTGCCTTAATGCCAGTAAGACCGAGATTCTCCTCAATGGAACACCTGCTCCCTCCTTTCCTGTCACTCTCTGGCCGGCCTCCCTCCTCCTGCTCCCACCTGTGAGGCTAAAAACCTCAGGGTCATCTTCGACTCCACACTCTCCTTCTCTCCTCACATCTCTGACATCTCTAAGAAGTCACACTACCAGCTGCACCTCCTCAGAGGTATTGTTCCTTTCCTCTCCTTCCCTCAGAAGCTCACTGTCTCCAGAGCTCTGGTTCTCTCTAGGCTGGACTATTGCAACAGCCTCTTTCTAAATCTGCCTGCCTCTACTCTCTGCACTCTGCAACTTATCCAGAACAGGACTGCGAGACTTGTCCTTGGCCTCAAGCCCTTGGATCATATCTCTCCAGGACTGAAATCTCTGCACTGGCTCCCATTGGCTGTGAGGATTAATTTCAAAACCCTCTGTATTGTACACAAGTCCTTCTGGGGTCTGGGGCCTCAATACCTTCAGCTCTCTCTTCCAAAATATCTTCCTTCTCAAGCTCTTCGCTCATCCGCCTCCAACTCTCTTAGGGTCAGTCGCTTCTCCAAGCAATGAGTTGGTGGTAAATCTCTTTCCTCGGCTGGGACCTCCCTCTGGAACAGCCTCCCTGAAACTTGAGGAGAATCATCTCCGGTTCCCGAAGCACCTCAAAACCTTTCTCTTTGCTTCTGCCTTTTCTCCTCCTCTCCCCTGCTGACTTCCTGGCCGATACTGCAACTGCACTGGTCACCTGGAAACCCTGCCTGTTCTGAAGCCCAGGCCCCCCACCCCAGTCGCACACATGCACTGCCTTCCTGGTAACCCCCTCACTTAGGGACTGTTCTTTACCCCTCCAGTTCCACCACTAGCACTTGACGCCTGATGTCTGCACTACCCTTGCCACCAGCTGGCCGGACGCTACTTATTATTTATTTATTATCCCATGTACTGCACTGTCCCCTTCCCCTAGCCCCTGCAGTTTCCTCCTTCTCCCTTCCCATGCACGTGCGCGATCTGAATGACAACTGGCCTAGTAGGATCATTGTCTGTCTTCTCTCTGTTCCCCTTCCCTTGCCTCATTGCGCCTTGAAACACATATGATATGATACAGCATTTAGTTTTGAATATATAACATCTCAGCATTGGTCTGTCAACCTGCTGAACTACCCTGGTAGGCTTCTACTGAACAGCGTGTCTATGGATCGCTTAATGTACTAAAAGTGGGTTTTGGAAAGAGCCACATGAAAGAAATTGCATATTTCCAGGCGAGCGGCAGTGCTACTATGATATTTTCATTGCGTGGTCACAATGATCCTGCCCCAGCCTCTCTGACATCTCTGGCAAACAAGAGCAGCTTGCTTAAGCAAGACAGTGTGGGGGGGCACACAAGGCCAACTCTGGTACTACAGGCGGCTTGCAGGAGCAGAAAGTGATATTGACATCTGTCATGGAATTTACAAGCAGTTCCATGTGGCACAGCAGCCAAGCTCCCTGCCTGCAATTGGGATGACCAGGGTTCGGATCCTGATCAAGGAAAATAGCAGCAAAACACAGCATTGAATAAATTAACTTTAAAAAGTGCTTATTTTTCAGTATTTACAGCACGGGCGACTGAAGAGGCTCAGGCGAGCTGCTGGTCGCCCGCGATCGACTGTTTGGCAACCTCTGCTCCAGGCCTTCGGCAATATCACGAGTCCTTTCGCCATTCCAGCTGAGTAGGCTGAGAAGCTTCCCATGGACAATGATAGAGTAAGTCAATAAAAATCTGAAGTGGGTCTGAAGGAACCCGCCTTTCCAAGCATAACCCTTCTCATTCCCACGGGCAGCCAATCGGACGAAAAACCGCAAGAGGCTGAATAGGAAGAGGCGGTGATCCCGAGGCTCCAGAGAGGAAAAAGATGCGATCGGTGAGTGAAACACCAAACTAGTTACTTTGGCAAATGTCTTGTAGGCATTAGAACAAGCAAGGGAAAGGTAACGGAGGGTGGTGGAGAAAAATAAAATAGTCAAAAGTAGAGAAGACTATATACATATAAGGGATTAATGACTCGGGTATAATAGAGAAAAACGTAAGGTTACCGGGGGGACACCTGAGAGAAAAATGTAAGGTTACCGGGGGGGGGGGGGGACCCGAGAGAAAAACCTAAGGTTACCAGGGGGGCACCCGAGAGAAAAATGTAAGGTTAAAGGAGGAGCACCCGAGAGAAAAACGTAAGGATACCGGTGGGGCACCCGAGAGAAAAACGTAAGGATTCGCCTTGTTCCTGCGCTTTTATACAGCGGTCAGAAGAAACGTGAACTCATAGCCCATATAATAAGGGACAATTAGATTACGATGATGTTTAAAGACGCATTAAAGGAGTTTGTTTAAACTCTATGACGGGGTATTGATTAGAAGGCAGGTATATGTATGACCAGCTGGTGTCCGTCTAGTCTGTCAAGTGTCTGTCCTATGTGTTCTGTTGTATGCGGAATATAAGAGAACTGTATCGTTGATTGTGTGAGATGAAATTTGATTTTACGCGATGCTGTGAAGAAGAGGGAATCGCCAATGAATTGATGTTTTTGAGTTAATTAATAGTATACATTTTGGCAGGAAAAGATTGGATTGGAGCTTGCGTATCTGGTGCTCACTCATACTAGTAGAAGGATAGCAAACTGTATGAATATTGTTTTTAACGGAATTGCACATAGTGGGTTAAGGGTACCGCCCACAAGATGTTTATGCCTTGGCCACAGAATGGGTCCCTGTCAAAAGCTGTCTTACAACACATGACGACTTATCTACATGCCACATATACTGGCAAGAAGCTAGAGAAACGTCTTGCTGTTCTAGAACTATGGAAGATGTTTGAGCAGACGAAGGAGGAAGAGCCTCCTGCAGATTGGATATTAAACGTATGCACAGAGGGGGGTGAGACGCCTACCGCGCCACTGGCCCCACCTGAGCCAGCCATCGAGGGAAGTGAGATAGAGGGGCTCTACCCGCTAAGAGAACTAATGGCAGGCACAGTGTATAGCAACCGCTCATATGAGTCGCCTGCGTGTAGTAAAGACGACAATAAAGAAAAAGACCAGCAAATTAATCTTGCCTCCGCAGTCCTGAGGGACAACGAGAGACGCAATGATGAAGGAAAGGAATGAAAGGGAAAAAAAGTTAGAACTGATGAGATAACATTTGAAAAAGACGAATAGATGGCAGGGTAGATATTGCTAAAACTAGATGGAAAAGGAAGTGATGATGAAAGGCAAAGAGAGAGGTCTAATGAGACGCCAAGGAGAGAGAGAGAAAAGGAAAAGGAAATAAGGGATGAAAGGACAGGAAGGAAGGATAGGCTGAAGCAAGAACAACTATATCGCGAAGAGCAAGATAACAGCTAGATCGCAGACAGAAGGCAGCCTACAACCAGTACAAACAGGATAAGCAAAGGTTGGAAGAAGAGCAAAGGGTACGAGAGAGGAGAGTGACGAGAAGAGAAGATGAGGAAATTAGAAGGGCAAAGGAACATAGAAACGAAAGGATGAGGGAAGTAGACCGGGCTAGAGAAGAAGCAAGGATGCGTAAGGGAATTGATGAGGAAGCAGAACGTAAGCACAGACAGAGGGCACGAGATCTTGAATATTTGGAGCGGGAAGTTAAAAAACCCAATCCTGTTGTAGAATGGGAAGAAATAGAAGAATTCTTTCCTGCACTTGATTCGGTACCAGGTACGAGTGGGACAAATATTGAGGATGACTTTGACACCAGAAGCATCAGGGAAACGATTGATAAGATATACAATGAGATGGGCTAGAACAGAGATCCCATGGGGGAAGGGAAGACGAGCACCTGGAGAGCACTCAACTATATGACACAGAGGATGTCACCCGAAGTAGTGGGAACAGGGGACTGTCCCTAGACAGAATAGAGATTGGGCAGGATGAAGAAGATGCAAGGAGTTGTGTAAACTGGGAGTATTCAGAATCTGACTCTGGTGGGGAAACGGAGTATGAGGCACACAAGGAAGGGAGACGGTGCGAAAAACGGCTCCCAGGGGACCGAGGGATACGATGGTCAGATGCTACGAGTCCGCAATTAGGACACCGAAGTCTGCCGCGCAGCCCGGCCGACATGAAGGAACACCCCACGGTCAGAGGGGGGCATCAGCACCTGCCTATGCAGATAGCTTAAGGGCATTGCCAGGGAGACAGCAAGGCAGAAATGCCACCCTAGCGGTAGACAGGAGAGCTATGGGGAAAGAAAAGGAAGACTGTGCATTCCAATTCCCGCTGCTAGAAAAAGGGGGAGCAAGACCACAATATATTCCATGGCCACACATGGACCGAGAGAACCTAAAAAATAAGCTTCCAATGCTGACATTGGGAGCCAGTACGTGGATACATGAGTTAGTGAAAATGACGGGGGGTGTCACATTAAGGGCCTCCTAATTGCCATACTTGGTGAAAGAGCAGACAATGTATGGAAACGGGCAGGCTACCCTAGGGTTACCCTAATTAACACCTCCCATGACGGAGCACCATTTAATAATTGTAGAGCAGCAGTGTGGAAAGAGCTGCGAACGCTATATCCAGACACTTCTGATATGGGGGCTATAATGACTCGGAAAATGAAAGAGTCAGAGGATCCAATGATTTATATCCAGAATTTTCAAGACGCGAGGGTGCTCGAAACGCATAAGTCTTGGACGAAATCTATCCCTGTATTCTACCATATATTATGCCAGGGGTTGCCCGAGCCAGTGCAAAAACAACGTAAGAAATTGGTAGGAATAGAAGCCAAACCATGGACTAAAATACAGTTGACAATTGCAGATTACTGTAGATTGTTGCAAGAAAAGAATCAGAAAAAGCAGGCAACTCGTAAGGGTGATGAGGCGAAGCTGGTGCAAAAGAAACTCTCAAAGTATGCTCTCGAGGGAGCCGTGCTGACAAGCCCAGCTGAACCACACGCACAGCAAGCGACTAACCCATCGCTGAATAATCAGGGTAGCACAGGATTTTACCCGAGGGGAAGGGGTTTTAGAGTAAGAGGATGGCTGAGTAATCGGGGTGGGTTTCGAGGCAACCAAGGAGGCTTTCAGAATAGTCAAGGTGGCTTTCAGAATGCACAGATGAGCAGTCCAGCTATGCCAGATGGACAGATGGCCCGGCCACCGCCAGTGTGTTGGCTGTGTAGAATGACAGGACATGTGAAGTGCATGTGTAGAAGCCAAGGCATGTGGCAAAACGGCCAAGGAATGGGAAAAGGCATGGTGAATCAGCCTGCTGTCCCACCCCAGGGCAGTGCCCAAAATCACACAGTGCAGCAGGAGGTGTCAGGCTTGCAGCAAGGTGCTCAGCAAGTGGTTCAACCCTTGCAAATGGGGAACGTACCGCAAGGACAATCCCAGCAGGCACCACCGAAAATGTCGCAGCGCACAAGCTCCAGAGGGGGAGTCGACCCTGGAAATGGGGGAAATCAGCACGAATACAGTGGGCTGAACTTATATATGAAATAGGACAGCTCACGGAGGACTCTGATGTGTTCTATCTTATCGGTGACACCAGACCCTAATAGGGAACCTAGGGTGAATGTCGTCATAGGGGGTAAAGAAAATTCCTTCTTAGTGACACGGGTGCAACCCGCTCGTGCATACGAGAAGGCAAGTTTTCCTTGTCCGGCGAGGCCATAGATACTCAGAGTTTCACGGGAGCACACAGTAGAGTTCCCTTTACAGACACGCTCCCAGTCTCTGTGGGAAAGCACGAGATTAATGTACCCTTATTAATTCACGTCAGACCCCAGTAAACATCCTGGGTCGGGACTTAATGACTAAGTTGAATATGACAATCTCGTTTACCGAGAATGGTATAGTGTGCTCCACTCCAGGAATGCATTATTCGAATGTGTGCGAACTGATCAGAGCATACTCAGGACGTATAGCCATGAGGGCTATACCATTAGAGCCATAATTCTTCACATATGGAATGCGGGTGCTCAGGGAGGGATTGCCAGTCCTCGCTGATAGAACTATGAGGACACCTAATGAGTTCCTATTCAGACCAAGAATACCTATGCATGAAGAAGAGGGACAAGTATTTCCCTTAATGATACAATCTACCGCAGTGCGAGGGAAAGTGGTGTTGGTCGAAGGATATGACGACGAAGGTAGACAATGGTGTGTGATTATCACCATCGAAGAAGGGTATCAAGTGACTGACTGCACCGATGACGATCTGTTCGAAGAACACCATGACCTAGAAGAGACAAGGGTGGAAGTGAGTCTCATATTTTGGGTCAAAATGATCAAACGGGAGGTGCCACAGAGAATGATGCTGGCACTGATATGTTCAGAATACTTCGAAAATGACATGGCCCAAGTGCCTGTCACAGTATGGACTACAGGGCCCTATGAAGTAGGCCTCCTGAAGGGTGCAGGTGAAGTGAAAATTAAACTGAAACCAGGAGCAATTTTACCAAGAGCATGACAATATCCTATTTCCAGAGAGGCAGGTGAAGGGATCGCAAAGACAATTTACACCATGATGGAGCACTGCATCCTAGTGACGTCAGAATCACCTTGCAACACAGTGATTTAACCTGTCAAGAAATCAAAAGGAGGGTCTTGGCGTTTAATCCAAGATTTAAGAGCATTAAATGATATAGTTGATGCCGAGTTCCCTCTAGTCCCAAATCCATCCACAATTCTATGCAACATACCCGCTGAGGCAAAATATTTCACGGTGATTGACTTGAAAAATGCATTTTTATCAATCCTGTTGCACCGTGACTCACAAGACCTGACGTCATTCACTTTCAGACAAATGCACCTGAAAAGCAAGAAGCTGCCACAGGGATACTGTGAGTCTCCATCCATTTTCAACAGAGTCCTGCAGATGGACCTAAGCAATATTGCAGTAGACAGTGTTGTTTTGCTGTATGTGGATGACTTTCTGATCTGCAGCGTCACTGAGGAACAATGCAGGTACGACTCTGTCTAGCTATTGACTATCCTGGCTGAGAGAGGATATAAAGTTTACAGGGAAAAGCTACAATACTGTCAGCGAGAGGTGCTGTACATAGGACAGCTAATCTCACACGAAGGGAAAAAGGTAACCCCAGAAAGGGCTAAAGCTATCATGAACACGGCTAAACTGCTCACGATAAAACAAATGCAAAGCTTCTTAGGCCTGTGAAATTATGTCAGAGCATGGGTCTTCCACTATAGCTCGTATACCAAGCTCTTGCTTCAGGCCCTAAACAAGGCCCAGGCGACAAGGTAAAAAATCGAATGGACTGAGGTAATGGAAAAGGGGTTTACAGAACTCAAGGGGGCGATCTGTAAGGCCCCAGTTCTCGGGATTCCTAATTATGCAGAGGAATTCTACCTGTTCTCACATACCAATGGTAATTTTATGACAGCAGTGCTTGCGTAGCGAACCTCACTGGGGTACAAGCCCCTAGCATATTACAGCAGGAGTCTGGACCCGGTCATGAAGGGCCACTTCCCATGCAAACAAAATCTAGTTGCTGCCGCGTTCGCCATTGAAAAGGCGTCATCCATTGTGATGGGGTGCTCCATGACATTGTATGTCGAGCACTTGTTGTTCGCCATACTAGAGAAGCCAAAGGGCACGCTGACATCTCAGAGAGCATCCGCATATGAAGTGTTTATTTCTAACCCATCGATCAAAATAGTGCAACGTAAAACTGTGAATCCAGCTATGTTCATAGCTGAGCCGGTCACAGAAGGAGAACCCGTGCATGACTGCATGAATTATGAGGAATTCTACGATGAAATACCCAGGGTAAGGGAAAACGCCCTGGCAGGTGGTGAGATCATGTTTATTGACGTCTCATCAAGAATCGACCAAGAAGATGGACAAAGATACACAGGCGTGGCCGTGATAAAACACCTAGCGAATGGAGAGTTCTAGGTACTCGTCAGTGCACGAATGCCATCTCACTATTCTGCGCAAGCTGCAAAACTATTGGCGCTGATACTCGCCATTGAGAATCATGCAGACCAGGAAGTAACAGTGTACATTGACTCTGTCTATGTGACATCTACCGTGCACGTGCACGCAGGCTTAGCACGCTGGAAAAGGAGGGGGTACCTCTGAGTGGATGGCACGCCAGTGCAACATGCAGCCTTATTGGACAGGCTGATAAAAGCACTATTATTCCCAGTGGGCATATCAGTCATGAAATATGCCGCCCACACCAAAGGGACAGATTTCGTGTCACGTGGAAATCATGAAGCGGACATGGAAGCCAAGCGCATGGCATCCAAGAATGAAACAATCATGGATGTGGAGGTGGCACGTACCCATGAGCATATGATGGTAGCGCAAGCCACACCCAAAGCCTATAGCAACATGGGGCAGACTCAGCTAATGGAAATACAAGGAGAGGAACCTCAGGAGGAGAAAAATTTGTGGAAGAGTCGAGGGTGTTCCTTAAACCCCTCTGATGGGTTGTGGAGGCAAGACAGCACTGGTAAACCAGTAATGCCTGTCGACCTACTGAAAGTAGCATTGGAGCAATTACAATACCCTATACAAATGTCAAAAGAAAATCTCGCTGCAACGCTCGTAGAAGACTGGTTTACACCGAATTTATCAGATCATGTTGCATTCTTCATGGTGAACTGCATAATCTGCCAGCAATTCACTGCTGGGCACACATTAAAAGTAGTAAGAGGAGTTAAATGGGCCATTCCAGCACTTGCATATCGACTACATCGACATGATTCAAGTGTGCAATGGGCACAGGTATTTAATTGTGGTGGTGTGTCCATTCTCTAGATGGATAGAAGCAGGTCTCTGTGCACACCAAGACTCTACCTGTGCTGCCAAATTTCTAGTGAGGGAAGTGTTCCCTAGATGGGGGGTGTGCGAGGTTATGAGATCAGACAACGGGGCTCACTTTGTTAATGCAGTTTTCGAACAGATCAGCTTGTTGCTTGGTATAAAGCACAAGTTCTCGTCTGCATATCATCCGGAGGGGAATGGTAAATATGAGCGGCTCAACGGCCTGTTAAAGGAGAGGATAGCCAAGTTGAAGCTCACATTAAAAAAGGGATGGTTGCACTGTCTACCACTGGCATTTTATGCACTTCGGAACCAACCAGGCTCCAACCATCATCTCACGCCGCACGAGATAGTCACAGGCAGAAGGATGAGGACCCCTCTTACCCCGTGAGATAGAGCTAGATGTGATGCCCAGCCAAACCAGTGAGGTCCTGGGGACAGAGATGCAGGAGTACTTGAATTGTATGACATCCAACATTTCAGGCCAGCTGCAGCGACAAAGAAAAGGGTGCAGCACAGCACAAAACACAACAGGAAGTGCTGGAACAGACTCCGCGCAAAGTCTATGTGCGCCACCCGTCTTCCCTGGTGATGCTGTCCTCATAAGGAACTTTATAAGAAAGAAGTGGGATGAGCCAAGATTCAATGGTCCTTTCATCGTGGAGGACTGCACTCCTTCAGCCGTCAAAGTCCAGGGCAGAAGGGCCTGGCTCTTCCTGAATTACATTAAACCTTATATAGGAGAAATCCCTCCTGCTGCATCCAACCACAAAGAAACCACAGACAACGGGGAAGAAGCTCAGCACGTGCAGACAAGATCCATGGTGAGGAAGAAGGACGCATGAGCAGCAAAACAATGACAAAAGAACTCTGTTTCAATTTGTGACTGGTTAAATATGAGCATTTCCCCAAACCAGAGAAAGATGATAAGGAACAATAATATGGACACTCTGTGCACCACAGTTGCAGGATAAAGAAGAGAACTGCATACACAAAGCCACACCAACGCTGACAAAACATACTTAATAACGCCATGCAGTGTCGAGACTTTGTTCACAGAACTTATGGTATCTCCCAGCAGAAACCTCAAGTGGGATGTGTTAACCTACTTTCAACTGGTGGTAATATCATACCCATCACTTATAGGGAGAGAAACCAGTGTCACAGACTTTATTCAAGACCCTAAGAACAAGAAAATAATCTGGCAACTACTGACTGTCGTCGCGGAAGCCTTCGCCGAGCTGCCTGAGCACAGTGAAAAAGACACAAATGCTTCCACCGCCAGTAGACATTGACGAACTCACATTTACTTTGTTCTTTCAAATAATCGAGAAATGCCCAGGACTCATCGGGAGAACAACTGACGCACATACTTTCATCAGAGACCCAAGAAACCTAACTCAATTGAACCAACTGTGGACTAAGCTAAATCACCTTGTGGTAGTCCATGCAACAGGAAGGTGCAGAGACTGTGCGAATCAAAAGAAAAGCTCATGACAAGGACCCTGCCAAACAGGACAAATGTCCCTATCACCCGAGGACACCCGGCTGGCACACAACGTCCTGCTTAGACTAGTCACAGACTATCCGGAAATGGTAGGGAGGCCTGCAGATGTTGATGTCATCACCTTCCTTAGAGATCCAGCCAACACCCCACACATGGGCACACTCCTCCACGGCATAATGCTCCAGGTGGAGCTATCTAACTTCCAGCGAGAATACCAAAGGAGGTTTCAGTGAGACTTTCCACCGTGGGACAGATCGTGGAGACAGAGAGACAGTGCTTTATCTTTTCGTCGTGGAACAAATCGAGGACAGAGACACAGTTCTTCAATTTTCCACCACAAGACAGATCGAGTAGAGCAGACACAAGAACTACACCATCCTATTTTTTCGTTTTGCATTTTCCTCTATTTTCCCTTATTTGTATTTTTTATTTTTGTTCATGTTCACTTTTATTTTTATTTTTATTTTTTCTACGTTTTATTTTTGTGTGATTTTTTTAGCAGTTGCATCTTTTCCTTCCTTCACATTGAACAGGTTCCAACATGTCCTCAGGACCAAGGCAAATTCGAGGAATGCACTGGGTCTTTACCTACAGGAAATATGCATTATGTATGTGATGTATCAAAGTTGCTTTTCTAACCCTTTTCCATAGTCTAGCACAGGAACTGTACTACATACCCAGAGATTACCATCAGCACCCGCAAGAGGGGGGAACACACGAAAAGCACTCGTCACTTCAGTAGTAATAAACACTTGAGCTATGAGATCAGACGAAAAAGAAGAATAAATAACTGACTATGGACTTGTTTGAAATGGGGGCACAGAACAGTAACCTGGTTTTACCACCAGCACATGGGCGCCCCACTTCCCTGGAAGGAAATGCTGCCAGATGTCCTACAAGTCTATTATGTGTATATGCGTAGTAATTATCATTGTATTTTTTATCGTTGACTATCAGAACTGCTTTCTTTATTGGTGCACGAAGTGTTCCAATCTCTGTACACCCACCAGATTATGAACGTATGGGGCCTACGAAAGCACCCAGACCATATATAGTCATCCGAGTCCCAAGAAAACCTGATGGTAAAGTTAACGAACTAAAATTAAATATAATTAGCAGTGATTCAGACACACTCGAGGTGACGAATGACGAGAAAAGCTGGAGACAGGGTCAGAACGGAATGAATGAAAATGCAGCACTGACCACTGCATGCACCCGCACACAGAATGCACACAGACAAGGGCAATTGTCTATTGCTACAGGGCCTCAAACAAAGGCAGCAGAGAAGGGGAGGCTGCCTGCCGAACAATCAGTTGCAGAAAATAGTGGAAGCGACCGAGGAAAACCAAGTGAGAAACCAATGAAAGAGGGCATAGCAAAATCCCTCAAAAGAACAGAAGTAGCCACAAAGGAACTCACAGAGAAAACACAAACACTGATAGACTATTTGTTCCCATTCATAGTCAAAGCGAGGAAACTGCACGAGGAGCTGAAAAATAGAACTACAGAGACTACAACAGTAAGCACGTCAGCTCAGACTCAAGGAACAAGCACCAGATATACGACACAGCCAAGCATTGGGGAGTTGGTGAGCCAACGGCGGTTAGAGAACATCGACGAAAAATTACAAAAGGAAAGGAAAAGAAACGCAAAACCTCCTACCACAGCGATACAGGCAATGAAACCCACTCCGCTCACAAGCATGCCCAAGAATGCTCCAACAAGAAAGAGTCATATAGACGCATTTAGAGACGTGGTTATAGCTAACTACAAAAGGACATTGAGGATTAAGAGAAACCCACATGAAGACAACAATGAACTAAATGATTACCTGGGGCCTCATTACGAGGCTATTAGCGCCATGGATGCCTCCAAATCCTTACCGACTCCGCCCTGGTGATCTATTACCGCCCCATTCCAAGGTTGGTGGGGGTGGTAATTCCCCATTCACCAAGGCCCTGCCCCATTCCCATTTGAGCCCCCATAGGGCTCAATGGGAATGGGGAAGGCACTAATAAAGGTACCGCAAACTGCGGTACTGCTATTAACTCCAAAGTTCCTTTGCGGGTCCCGTCCTTAATGCCTGGTAAAACCAGGCATTAAGGGAGGACCCGCAAAGGGAACTCGTAGTAGGGCGGTAAGGGATTACTGGCACTCGTGCCCTTACCGGTGCCGGTAATCCCTTACTGCCCACCTCGTAATGAGGCCCCTGGACAGCACAGCCGACTCGGAAACAACATATGGTACCAGCACATGAAGGAAGTAGGAGGAAGCGAGTCAGAAGGAGAATGCTTCGTCTGTGCACTCCTACCATATAGCATGGGCAAATCCAAAATCTTTGTGGCGGTAGAAATTGATGTACCCACAAAACACTGTATATCACATGTAGCAATTTGCAACACCAGAGGACAATTTATGGGAAGAGATGCCTCGTTGGTATGGGCCATCGAAAAGGATTACCAGGATGAAGATGGCTACAACCAGGACATTAAGACAAGAAACAGGGCACACACAAGGAATCATGTGATCAGATACGAGAACCCAGGCGTCAAAGGATCAGGAACACGTTGGGTAATAAACCCAAGATTGAGCGTTCAAGGAAAAACTGCAGAAGAGGCGCAGACCTGGAAGAACAAAGGCCAAATGCAGATTTGGGGAACAGTGATATCCCCAGATGGATGGGAAGAAGGAGTAGTAATCTGTCGAGCTTGGACGGTCTTTGGAGCCTGCCGAGAAGCAATAGAGAATTTGCAGAGGTTGTGCAAACCTCTATGGCCAAAACTGGTAAAGCTGCTAACATGGATCAAAGACAGAGGAGGACCACTGCGGATAGTACCACTGGAAAGCCCAAAACTATGCTTCAGAAATAATGGCACAAGGAAGATGGGAGAGAATGTAAACTGCAGACAAATCTTTGAAGCCCCGGGAATAACACAAGGAACCACAGTTATTATGGACCATTACTGGGCGTGTGGATCCAAGGCATACATAAGACTACCGAAAAACTGGGGAGGCATATGCACACTGGTGAACTTCCATGTTCCCGCGCTAGTCATCCCTAAGAATGACCTGAAGTTGGACCGTTACCCGAAAGCAGATGCTCATCTAAGAAGAAGGAGATCTGTGGAATTGGTATCCAGAATGAAGAGAGAAAATTACTTTTCTACCAAATCAGAAGAGGCATTCCATGCAATCCCATACGAACACAGGCTGTTCAGCCTCACCTCAACAGTATTCACCACGATGCTCTTGCCACACATCCAAATTGGAGTGAATGCTAAATGGTTGCAGATAACCAGATGGGAGTTATTGCAGACCATCAATACCACTATAAAAGGATTTAACACAATCAAAGAAGAGCTGAGAGCAATCAGACTGATGACCCTCCAGAACAGATATCTGATTGGCATGATCACAGCAATGGATGGTGTTGTTTGTGCAAAAATCGGAGAATCATGTTGCACATTTGTACCATCACACGATGAAGAAAACGGAACCCTAGCAGAGGCCATAAGTATGTTGACAAACTTGAAAAACCAGATGATCGATGAAATTGATGAAGTGGACGATGACAGCTGGTTTGGAGCTCTGTTCTCATGGGTCCCACAATGGATGGCAGATATATTCAAGGTTCTGGAAGCTTTACTAGCAATATTACTGCTAGGATTCTGTGTTATCAAGATAATCATTACACAGTGCCGGAAAACTGCAAAGAAAGCCATAGGGATGAAAATAATGGTTGATGTCGAACCAGGATGGAAACCCAGAGACCTAACTGATGAAGAAATAAGAGACTTTGTGAAGGCCAGCAAATTTGCGCCAGAAGGAACGAAGTTCACATATCCTAAGAAACGAAGAAGGTATGAAGGAAAATGGATCTACTGCAGCCCAAATGGACAATGTCAGCTAATGACTTGAAACAAAGATGAGCATGTGAAAGCAGCAGGGAGTTTGAAAGGGGTGATAAAAATATGGACTCCAAAGACTCACACATTCACACCATCATGTACAAACCCTGAAGACGATGAACATAACACCGAAGAATCAAAGGAAATAAATGCAAAGGAGATCGCAGAAGTGGTTGATGAACCGACCAGAGGGGGGAGTGTAGAGGAGGTACCAGACATGGCCTGCACCCCTGCCCCTCATTTCGAGATACCAGGAGAGTACTCACCAAGGTATGTGACGTATGAGGAACAAATGAACCAACAAAGAGCTGCACTGGGGCTCTGCCCAGTGCACATCAGAAGATCCATACCTGTTGAAACGCCCATAACCAGACAACCCTGGGCAGCACAGTACCCTTATCAGACAGCCGTACCAGCCGCTGATACGAAACGAAGAGTACCTACAGACGGTCCATGAAGAGACCCAAAGAGCCTTAATGGAAGGCCAGTGGAAATGACACAAGGGCCTGGACAGACATGGGAATGAACGAAAACAGCCATCGAAGATAGCACGCCAGTGCGAGTAGCACGAAAATAAATGTAATGGACACAGAGAAGAGACGATGTTAAAACGTGAGGAAACGTTGCTACGAGACAAGATGGAAGCAACCGACCAGTTAAACGTGTGTAAATAGGCTTGGAACGCAAGAAGCTAAAGAAAACGATACTGCTTGCAATGCTTAGTAGAAGAATAGAGCGGCAAGCGCCAACTATATCTACCTCAATAAGGCACGCTATACTAGTGCAACTCTATTTTGTAAAGCAGAAATGTACCCAGGCTGCCAGAGGCCTAACAGGCTAAGTTTCATGAACCCAGCCAGAGTCAAGAGAAGGAGCAGAATAGAAACTCAACAAAGAGCGGCTCATGCCTAGGAAATCGAGGTCATCCAGAGAAAGGGAGGAGAGCATCAGCTAACAAGACTCAAACTTCAGAGCATACCAGCCTGCCCCGTGAAGGTCAAGATAAGGGAGGCCCATGCAGGTGGTGAGGCCGAAAACAGAATTAAATACACTAAAAGCTGGAAACTGAAGCAGATTCACAGTGAACGGACATGTGACCAAAGACAGGCACAAGGAATTACCAACATCTGATGTCACCCAGATCCAAGGGTGCCATAACTTCTCCAGATAAGAGGCTGCAGTTTCGAGACCATGCCCAGCCAACTAATTGACACATAGCCCCAAGATACTGATTGATGGAAGGGAGGCAGGGGGAAACTTGGGACACCAGGCACCTGGGTGTCCATTCTGCATGCTGCTAATTAAAAGTGGAAATTTATGTCTAGGGGTGTAACCTGCCCAATCACAATGAACCAAGTTATCTAGGGTCCTATGTATCATAGAACCAATGAGACGTCATACTTGTAGTGACGTCTATCACGTGTGATGTAGAGGGAGGGGCATACATGCCCACCTGATAAGAATTATCCAATCCGCATGCTCTATTATCATATACAGATATAGCACCTATACTTAAGTTACTTTTCCTAGCCAATTATATTGCATGTCGAGTTTTTTGTAGAATTAGACGTCAATGATGACATAAAGGTTGCTGTTCAACTGAAGTTCGAGGAAGTCGAAGTGAGACGGGTGGTCGCAACAATGCTGATTCCTAACTGCTTCCCTGTTTGATGTACTTGTCATTAAACGGACTTCCCTTTGCCAAACTACTGAGTCATGTGTAACGCTCACCTGGTTCCCACGGAGGCGCGGCGTCGAAGGCGCAGAACTCCGAAGATGGACAGGAAGGGCCCCTCTATTCTGGCTTCCCTGGCTCGTTGGATACCCTCCTGTGCGTGAAAAGGAAGTATTACCAACTGTGGAACAATGCTCAAGCCTCCCACTCCCTTCCAACCCTCCACGATACCTCCTCCACGATTCCCCGTGAAGCCTCACCTTAGGGTTTGGAAGGATGAGCTCTCCATCCTGCTTCTGATGCAGGGGCGCGTTGAAACCCAATTACTTCACTGGATTGAGAATTGATGGGAGTTCAGGTAAGCTTGACTGTTCAGGTAAGGCGCTGTAAAAAGTTCTGTTCAAAAGTTCAAGCTTAATAATAATGTTCGTTGTCTAATTGCAGCAAGCGCTAATGCTTATGTCTTTTTCCCCTTAGGGGCCGGGGTTCGGAGTGCCGGAGATATGGCGCCGACCCGAAGTGAAACAGTTCTGGATGAGGCTCAGGTAATGTCTTTGCATTCGCTCATTCAATGTCTTTGTCTTTTTTCCCCATAGGGGCCGGGGTCCGGAGATGCCAGGAAGCGGCAGGACCCGAAATGCAGTGGGAATAATCCAACAGGTAAGACTTAAAAGGAAACTGAGCTTTCCTTATTCCTTTTCTCCCTCTCACCTTTGTTCTTGTCTTTTTTCCTCTAGGCGCCGGGGCGTAGCTGAATCCGGAAGATCGCTGCTGAAGATGGAAGCGCCTTGCAAAGGTGAGTAAAATGCAGCGCTGCAGCGATCGAAACAAAATGCCTTTAAAATGATGTCTTCCTTTTCAGGGCCGTTGGAGAAATGACTCCGGGATGCAGATTTAGCAGGTAAGGGCTTTTCTTCTCCTATTCTCTTCCTTTCTCCCCTTGCAGGTGTTCCAGGGTGCTGGCAGGCGTGGCTGAAGTCAGGATGCAGGAGCTGACACGGTGAGCGTCCAGCTGCTAGGTGCAGAACAATGCGAAGCACGTGTGGCTGTTCGGGTGGGGTTTAAATAGCCTTGGAAGAAGTTCCTGGTATGTATCCTTCCACCAATCAGGTATGTGTCCTTCCCCGACCACACCCGGGTGGTGAAGTAGTCCTACAGGTAAAGTAGTCCCATTCAGGCCTCAAGAGGGCCTGGATGAAGCAGCAAGGTCTGCATCAGGTTAGTGTGCACCCAAGCACTTAAACACATATCCTCTTCTATGAGCCTGGCGCCTAAGGCGCCAGGACTGAGTCCAAAGGGCCCCGACTTGGGCCCGCTGAGACTTCCCTGGGGAAAATGATGTCTGCCTCTGGGGTTGCTGGGCCCAGCCTGGCTCCTTGGAGGTAGGCATCATGACAGTACCCCCCCTCAAGGCCCCTCCCAAGGTCTTTTCCTCCGGGGGTTTTGGTTTGTGCGGGAATCTTCGATGGAATCGTTGAATTAATCGTGGTGCGTGAACATAGTTACTGGGTTCCCAAGATCTTTCCTGAGGTCCATATCCTTTCCAATCAACAAGATAGAAGAGTTTCGACTTAACTATCTTGGAATCTAAAATGTCTTTCACTTCGAATTCTAATTCTCCATCAATTTGGACAGGGCCTGGGGGCTCAGACAGTCTGGTTCCAGGTTGTACTGGTTTTAGAAGAGATGCGTGAAAAACTGGATGAATCTGCATGTTGGATGGTAAATCGAGTTTAAAGGCCACTGGGTTGATAATAGCTTTGATGGGGTAAGGCCCAATGAATCTGGGATTAAAAGTTCGCTGACCCTTGAGGGGTAGATGTTTAGTTGCTAGCCATACCTTATCTCCTACTTGGTAAGGAGGAGTTTTACTTCGGTGCAAATCAGCGTTTTCTTTATACTTTTTCTTGGCTTGCTGTAAGTGGGTTGTAGCTTCTTTGAAGGCTTGGGTTATTGTGGAATGTAGGTGATTTACTGCAGGCATCTCCAGGGTCAGAGGTGGATCTAGGTCAGAGGTCCGAGGATGGTGACCATACAGGGTATAAAAAGGAGTCTGTCCGGTTCCAGAATGCACTGAATTGTTGTATGCATATTCTGCAATCCAAAGGATGTCTTTCCAATTTAACTCGGATTGGTGTAACATGCACCGCAGATATTGCTCGAGAGTCTGATTGGTTCTCTCGGTTTGTCCGTCGGTCTGGGGGTGGTGGCTGGTGGATAACCGCACGTCTATTTGTGCTAGTTGGCAACATTTCTTCCAAAAGTGGGAGATAAATTGACTTCCACGGTCTGAGACTAACATGGAAGGGAAACCATGTAACCGCACTATATTTTCCATAAATTCCTTGGCCAAGGTGGAAGCTGACGGCAATCCTTTTAAAGGGATAAAATGGGCCATTTTGGAGAATAGATCCACTATTACGAGAATCGTGTTTTAACCACCACAAGGAGGCAGGTCAGTTATAAAGTCCATTGACAAGGTGTGCCAAGGTGCTGGTGGAATGTCCAAAGGTTGAAGTAGGCCGGCTGGCCTTTTCTTTTGACTCTTATTTTGGGCACGGATTCCGCAAGACAACACAAATGACTTAATGTCTTTTCTCCAAGAAGGCCACCAGAAGTGGCGTTTGATCTTTTCTTCTGTTTTCGCGATACCGGGGTGTCCTTCCATTAATGATTCATGATGACGGGTAATGACAAGTTCCTGCAATTCTTTACTTGGCAGAAATAACCGCTCTTGGAAGTAGGGTAAATCATCCTTAACGGTGTAGTGAGGACCCTTTTGACTCCATTCCAGTAAGGCAGAAGAGTCAAAAAGCTGTTTTACTTGAGCTTGGATGTCCTCAATGGTTTGCAATGAAGTCAAGCCCATAATTCTTTGTTCCAGTATGATTGGCACAGGTTCTAAACTCGAATTGGGTTCTTCCA
The DNA here is from genome assembly GCF_040938575.1 of Ambystoma mexicanum. NCBI lineage: Eukaryota > Metazoa > Chordata > Amphibia > Caudata > Ambystomatidae > Ambystoma > Ambystoma mexicanum. The sequence goes on from NC_090931.1 coordinate 1,436,724,937, forward strand.
TGCCTATCCGGGATAAGGCATCTGCCTTACCATTCTTGCAGCCAGGGCGATAGGTAATTACAAAATCAAATTCCGCAAAGAATAAAGCCCATCGGAGTTGTCGCGAAGATTGAGCTTCGGCCGTCTTTAAATACTGCAAATTTCTGTGGTCCGTAATTACGGTGATGGTGTGTCTTGCACCGAGAAGATAGTGACGCCAAGCCTCGAAAGCTGATTTAATAGCCAGTAGTTCTTTGTCGGTAATTGCGTAATTGAGTTCAGGTGGAGAGAATTTTCTGGACCAAAAGGCTACAGGGTGTAGTTGGTTAGTTTCTGGGTCTCTTTGCGACAGGACAGCTCCCATGGCCGAACTGGATGCATCGGTTTCCACGATGTAAGGGAGATCTGGGCGCGGGTGCTTCAATACAGGTGCAGAGGTGAATTTGGTTTTCAGGTCCTGAAAGGCTTGTTCAGCCTCAAGAGTCCATTCAAAGCATTTATTTTTCTTTAGGAGAGCTGTGATGGGTTGAACAGTTCGAGAAAATTCCGGGATGAACCTTCGATAGAAATTGGCAAAGCCAAGCATGCTTTGCACTCCCTTCACAGAGCTAGGAGATGGCCATTTGAGAATGGTGTCCACTTTCCGCGAGTCCATTCGGATTCCTTGAGGTGTCAGGATGAATCCGAGAAACTCCACTTCTGTGGTATGAAAAACGCATTTTTCGAGCTTGGCAAATAATTTGTGCTGGCGCAATTTCTCAAGAACTGCCCTAACATGGTTTCTGTGATCAGATTCTGAGGAGGAATACACCAGGATGTCGTCAATATAAACGATGACACAAACATCGATAAGTTCCCGAAGAACATCATTCATGAAGTACTGAAAGGCGGCAGGTGCGTTGCACAAACCGAAGGGCATTACTTGATATTCGAAGAGCCCAAATTTGGTGCGGAATGCAGTCTTCCACTCGTCGCCCTCTTTTATACGTACCAGGTGGTAAGCTCCTCGGAGATCTAGCTTGGTGTACACACGAGCATCTTTTACTTGGTCGATAAGCTCAGGTATCAGGGGCAAAGGGTAACGATTCTTAATCGTTATCTGATTTAGGGCGCGGTAGTCAATACATGCCCTAAGGTCTCCTTCCTTTTTAGGTACGAAGAACAAAGCGGAAGAGACTGGTGACTTTGATGGGCGAATGAAGCCATTGGCCAGGTATTGATCCAAATACTGGCGCAAATGCAGGTTCTCAGGTTCAGTAAGAGCATAAATCCTACTACAAGGTAGTTGTGCATTGGGTACCAAGTCGATTTGGCAATCGTAAGATCGATGGGGAGGTAAGGTGTTAGCCTGCTCTTTCTGAAAAAAGTCTTGGAATTCTTGGTATTCAGATGGTAGCTGTACAGGGGTGGAAGTTACAGAGGATAGATCCATAGCTGGATTCCTTGGGTAACAGGTTGGTTCACAATCAGGAAAAGTTATCTTCTTTGCTCGCCATTCTATTCTCGGATTATGTGTTTCTAACCAAGGGATACCAAGAAGTACTTGAAATTGTGGGGCCTTGATCACATCAAACACGAATTCTTCCCGATGTCCGTCCTGACCCACCAGAGTGATTTCAACTGTGGAATGCGTTACAGGCCCTGAGGCTATTTCGGTTCCATCAACTGTAGTAATTACATCTTGGGTTACTTTCGGGCGGAGAGGAAGCTTAATACTGGAAGCCAATTCACGGTCTGTGTAATTTCCAATAGCTCCACTGTCTATGTATGCTTTTATAGCATGCAACTGCTGAGGCTGTTTTGGGTTCACAAGCACCATTGGCATGACAAAATGCGAGGTCAAAGAGTTTGTTTTCAAGCTCGGCAAGCGGACCACTACGCTTGTCGGGCTAGCTCGTTTCCCGAACCAGGTGTCAATAACTCGTTATCAGTGGCTCCAACCACCTTCTTGGGTGGTTTAACTGGACAACTTTGAAGAAAGTGACCGGAAGTTCCGCAATACAGACAAAGTTGCATTTGTCGCCTTCTCTCTCGTTCCTTCTGCGTTAATGGTCCTTTAACACTGCCAATTTGCATAGGTTCGGAAACGTCAGTACTCTTGGAGTTAACGTGGGTCTTGATAGGTACTCTGGTTTCATACATGAGCCGATCTGCTTTTCTATTTTGAAGTCTGTGATCAAGTTGAACCACTAAGTCTATGTAGTCTGCGCAGGCCTGGGGTGGATCTACTATCTGAGCTATAACATCTTTAAGCTCTCCGCGCAGGCCTCGATGAAACAATGTGATCCTTTTATTTTCAGGCCATCCGGTTTCCACAACTAGTCTATTAAAGGTGGCGATATAGGACAAAAGCTCCTGATTACCTTGTCGTAAGGATAGCAGTTCGTTGTCAAGGGCCTGTCCCTGCGAGTGTCGAGCGAACAATCTTTCCATGCTGGCCTGGAAGCCCTGGAAATCCCGGAGAATGGGATCATCCTGATTTACCAATGGAATAGACCAATCGGCAGCACAGCCACTGAGGTAAGATAGTACAAAGGCTACTTTGGTCTGGTCGTTGGGGAAGGCCCCGGGCCTGCATAAAAAGTGTAAACGGCATTGGTTCATAAAAACGGCATATTTCTTGGGATCCCCCGCAAAACGTTCCGGCGGGGCCAAAGGCATGTTTTCCAGGTAGATTGATTTGTACCGGGTTATTCAAACCCATTGTTGTAGAAATATCTCCGGAAACAGGTAAAGGAGTGTGCTCTGCCTGGCCCTGCAATAACCTTTTGGCCAGATCATCAGTTCTTTCCTTGGATAGGATTAGTTCCCTTCTGAGAGCATTAGTCTCCTGGCGGGCTGAGTGCACTTCTGCCCATAATTCCCCTAAAAGATGGGCCAGCTGATCTGTCTCGGAAGTCTCCATAGCGCCCAGGTGGGAAATTGTGGTAAGGCTTCGCGTTCTGTAACGCTCACCTGGTTCCCACGGAGGCGTGGCGTCGAAGGCACAGAACTCCGAAGATGGACAGGAAGGGCCCCTCTATTCTGGCTTCCCTGGCTCGTTGGATACCCTCCTGTGCGTGAAAAGGGAGTATTACCAAGTGTGGAACAATGCTCAAGCCTCCCACTCCCTTCCAACCCTCCACGATACCTCCTCCACGATTCCCCGTGAAGCCTCACCTTAGGGTTTGGAAGGATGAGCTCTCCATCCTGCTTCTGATGCAGGGGCGCGTTGAAACCCAGTTACTTCACTGGATTGAGGATTGATGGGAGTTCAGGTAAGCTTGACTGTTCAGGTAAGGCGCTGTAAAAAGTTCTGTTCAAAAGTTCAAGCTTAATAATAATGTTCGTTGTCTAATTGCAGCAAGCGCTAATGCTTATGTCTTTTTCCCCTTAGGGGCCGAGGTTCAGAGTGCCGGAGATATGGCGCCGACCCGAAGTGAAACAGTTCTGGATGAGCGCTCAGGTAATGTCTTTGCATTCGCTCATTCAATGTCTTTGTCTTTTTTCCCCATAGGGGCCGGGGTCCGGAGATGCCAGGAAGCGGCAGGACCCGAAATGCAGTGGGAATAATCCAACAGGTAAGACTTAAAAGGAAACTGAGCTTTCCTTATTCCTTTTCTCCCTCTCACCTTTGTTCTTGTCTTTTTTCCTCTAGGCGCCGGGGCGTAGCTGAATCCGGAAGATCGCTGCTGAAGATGGAAGCGCCTTGCAAAGGTGAGTAAAATGCAGCGCTGCAGCGATCGAAACAAAATGCCTTTAAAATGATGTCTTCCTTTTCAGGGCCGTTGGAGAAATGACTCCGGGATGCAGATTTAGCAGGTAAGGGCTTTTCTTCTCCTATTCTCTTCCTTTCTCCCCTTGCAGGTGTTCCAGGGTGCTGGCAGGAGTGGCTGAAGTCAGGATGCAGGAGCTGACACGATGAGCGTCCAGCTGCTAGGTGCAGAACAACGTGAAGCACGTGTGGCTGTTCGGGTGGGGTTTAAATAGCCTTGGAAGAAGTTCCTGGTATGTATCCTTCCACCAATCAGGTATGGATCCTTCCCCGACCACACCCGGGTGGTGAAGTAGTCCTACAGGTAAAGTAGTCCCATTCAGGCCTCAAGAGGGCCTGGATGAAGCAGCAAGGTCTGCATCAGGTAAGTGTGCACGCAAGCACTTAAACACATATCCTCTTCTATGAGCCTGGCGCCTAAGGCGCCAGGACTGGGGTCCGCTATGAGCCTGGCGCCTAAGGCGCCAGGACTGAGTCCAAAAGGCCCGACTTGGGCCCGCTGAGACTTCCCTGGGGAAAATGATGTCTGCCTCTGGGGTTGCTGGGCCCGGCCTGGCTCCTTGGAGGTAGGCATCATGATATCATGTTGGAGTAAGTGAATCCTGCACCCCCATCCCTCATGTGGTGCTGCTATCTTGTCTTATAAGTACTAGAGGATGAGCACCGACCTATGGGCCCGTTGGTGGTCATCTCACCCTCCTGTACACAAGGGAGACTGACCATGGAGGAGCTTGGTCCCCAGTGAGACTCTGAGGGTAGTCAAGCAACCAGTCGGCGCAGCAGACAGGTAGGTCAGAGGGGAGGGAGAGAGAGAGAAAGCAGAGGAAGGTCTTGAGCTGCTTCCAGAACCTCAGGTGGTCTTGCTGAAGTTTGAGAGTGGCAGGGAGGCCATTCTAGAGGGAGGCACCTGCAGAGGAGAGAGCTCTACCCTTCACTCTCTGCCTGGAGAAGTGTCTGACCCCCAGAGAGTTGGAGGAAGCTGAGCGAAGGGCTCTAGAAGGAAGATATTTTGGAAGGGAGAGTTGGATTTAGTGCGGGCTCCAGCCGAGAAAGCTTTGTGGGTGATGCAGAGGATCTTGAACTTGATCCTTGCAGCCATCGGGAGCCAATGGAGAGAGTTCAGGGCTGGAGAGCTATGGTCCCTGGGCTTGAGGTTAAGGATAAGTCTTGCAGTCCTGTTTTGGCTGAGTTGCAAAGGGCGGAGAGTAGAGGAAGGAAGATTGAGAAATAGGCTGTTGCAGTAGTCCAGCCTAGAGAAAACCAGAGCTCTGGAGACAGTGAGATGCCGAGGGAAAGTGAGGACGGGAAGAATACCTCTGAGGAGGTGCAGCTGGTAGGGGGTCTTCTTGGTAAGGTCTGTGATCTGAAGAAAGAAGGAGAAAGTGGAGTCGAAGATGACACCAAGGTTTCTTCCTCCAAGAAGGTGAAGGAAGGGGGCCTGAGGAGTCCGGCCACAGTGAGAGAGGGATAGCGGGAACAAGGGTCGCATTGAGAAGGATCTCCGTCTTACTGGCATTAAGGCAGAAATTGTTGCAGGTGCACCAGTCATGAAGCGCGGATAGACAGTCAGGAATGAGCGAGAGAGGAGAAGAGGATGAGTGGAGCCTGAAAGAGAGCGGAGTGTCATCCGCATAACACTGAAAGTTAGAAGAGAAGGTAGAGATGAGGTGGGCCAAAGAGGCAAAGTAGACATTGAGATGCTTAAGGCAATCTCCTCCTGCCTTAAAAGAAGTCTGAGACCTTTTCTCCAGTAATAGCATGATCAAAAGGATGGCATATTTATGCACAACCACTGAATTCACACTCATGCCTTCAAACAATTCCAAGTGTTTTCTTCACCAGCAATTTTTTTAAATCACATTAATAAGTCATGCTGAGGTATAGCCACTTAACATAAACCAGACTTTTTCTCTGAAAGTACTATGTTTTATTGTCCAAAATCATAGTGCACAATTGTATGTTCAAGCAACGACTCTTCTGTCTTATCACAAAAATTGGGTGTATTGAGTTACAACCACTGAACATAATGTATCTTTGCCGCAAAATAATCCTACCACTTAAAACTAATAGTTCTCCTATCAGCAAATTCGTTTAAGAGCCCCTGAACATAATCGCATTCTGTATCCCAGGAGGTCCATGCATTTTCCACCACAGCAGTTATTTCCTCTTTTCACAGAAAGATGGCACACTCAGTTACATCCACTGGATGCACTTCCCTGTCCTGTAGGATTATTTAGCATGTTTTTGGAGCGCAGCGCCACTACATGGGATCAATATATAGCGTGTTTTTGGAGTGCAGCACCACTGCATGGGATCAATGTATTGATATAACGTGGTACAGCAAGCTATGTGTTGCCGGTGTAACATATGGATATGTAAATGAAGACAGGCTACTCAGTCAAAAACACAGCATTTGTTTTCATATTTAAAAACGCATCACATTTTTTTTTTCTCACGCACCACATTTTTTTTTTCTTTCACCTGAAATGCCTCTGTTGCAGGAGACACATTAGAGGATTAATTAACTAATATAATTAACAATACTAACATGAGTCTAATCAAATAACATCTTAATGTGTTCTCCAGTGCAAAATGAGGTAGAAAAGACAGGCTCTAAAAGTCATTTTAAACGTGCACTTGGATTCATTTTTTTCTCTGTTCACTGTGTTAGCTGGATGCGAAATCTGCATGCCAGGAAATGAGTACATACAGTTTCTAAACCGTATAAGCCAAGCCATTGTTGAAAGAGCAGGATAGATTATTGTGTATTTTGATTGGTGACACGTCACCTTAGGGGCTGTAACAGAGGTTTCCTGAAGAATCTCGGGGAGAAAGAAAGGTAGTGGACATTTTTACACAGCTTGGGTGAGAAGCCTGAGGGGAGTTGCTGTGGGGCTGCCTGATTGAGGGGCGTCATTCCAGTGTACTGCTGACCTTCACAGGCTGGAGATTCCAGTCAATTGGCACCGGTTTGAGGACAAAAGAGTGCAGATTGGAACTGCATGTCCTTGCCGGGTGTTCCAAAGGGAAGCACCGAGCCATTTAAAGAAAGCGACCTGTCCAGAGAGTTTGCGTGCTGATCTGCTACAATTTTGCTGGTAATTATCTGACACAAAGCAAGAATGCGGTGTGTGAATGAAAGCTATTTCATTCAGGCAGCGTAGCGATAGCTGCGTTCTAATGTTGCTATTCAGTAATGCAAGTCAACTGATGCACTGTTCTTTTTATTGTTGCAAAGAATCTAATGAAATGCCATGTATTTTGCAATTGCTTCTATTATGTTTATTCTAGAAAAGACTGCCTCGCAAAACTGGTAATGTATGATTTTTTAAATGAAACCGATGTAAATCACAATCTGTGTAAAGGCTTCTATTTGCTTCTGTTTTTCTCTGGTACAGTTAGCCCATTTCACCTGATAAAAGGGGAGGTTATTAGGCAATATATGCCAAGCATCCCATGCGGAAAAGTTATGTTATGAGTAATTATCAATAGCTGTGTGTGTGGTTCCACTCAGTGTATGTGTGTGTGACTTCTGAGTGGAACACAATCTGATAGTCTGTTGGACGTACATGAGTCAGCAGAGAAAGAGGCCTCTGGAAATAGTTTCACTAATGTAAATAAATTAGTGATTATACCACATGTTATTGTGAATACTTTATGGACGCATAACTCACTGGTGTAGATAAATCAGTGATAACAGCCATAAGTGGCACTCCATATGAAAATGTGGTGTTCTTGAATAATGTAGAAGCCTGAGGCCTCTAGAGATCACAAGAACAGTCTAAACAAAAGAAAGGGGTTTTGTGTGTTGGGGCCACAAATAAAACAGAAATTATGCTCATCACTATACCACAACAAAATGCATACCAACTAAATGTATCTGTGTACTGAAATAATGCATAGCCACGATACCACTATAATACCAAACCCAATCTGAATGCAAGGAGTGATTGTTGCTAAATTACTTTTATTCTTGGTGGTAAGAAAATACCGCTAGGCCCCAAATCTACGCAAAATACCCTACAGTCCCCAAATAATTCTACTGGTTTTTCTTTGCAAGCAACCTCTTTGTTGTTTCATCACACATATATGGCACGCTGAGTTACGCCCACTGAATATAGTGTGCATAGGACTCTAAAGAATTCTACGACTTTTTCTCTACAACAACTATTTGTCTAATCACAACAAAAATGAAACACTTAGTTACAGCCGCCAAATATAACCTCTGCTGCTTCCAATAAGTTCTACAAATGTTCCCCTGCAAATAATATTTTCGCCATGTACAAAACGATGGCCCATTCAGCTAGAGCCGCTTATGTGTAACAAAATACTTTTTAGCCATGTCACAACAAGATGATACACTGCGATGCAGCCACCCACTGACTCAAATTTCCCCCATGCCTCAAAAGAATTGTAAGAGTTTTTTCTCTGCAACTTGTAATATCTCATGCCACAAAATTAAAGCACATTCATTTAAAGGCACTGCATTCTCCTGTTTCCAAAACAATTCCAAGAATATGTATTCTTGTCACAAAGGGGTGCGATGGAGCTATCACATCTGAATATCATTTAAGACTTCCTTCAAACATTCAAATACTATTTCTCTGCAACTAATATTTCTCTTGTTGCATAAGATACTGGTGGGTGAATAGACCGGGAGGATAGCTCAGAGGAACGCGCTTGTCTTAGAAGCAAGACAAGCACATAGAAACACAGGATCAAATCCCTGGTCTCGCACTTAGAAACTGGTCTCCGGTATTTAGTGTGTTACTAAAGAACAATTATAATCATTATAGAGCTGGGTGTGGTCATACGTTTCTGCACAGAGGAAGGGTGGAAGGCTCCCATTATCCCTGTGGGGGACTTTACTAGGCACTGATTCTGTTATTTTTGATAATTGCATGCTGGTGTGTTGTCCTTTTTGTCCAAATCGTCTTGAATCCACCACATTTAGTCAGTGGAGTGGAAGACAGTGAGTTGCAGAGTTGCTATGGATGGGCCGGGGCGGTGTTGCCATTTGAACTCTGATGGCTTCCGTAACTCTTTGATGATTTTGAACTTTTCCTTCTTAGGACATTGTTCAAAGTCTGCGTGTTGATGGTAGTTGGCTTTTTTGGCCTTTACCATCTCTGCCCTCTGTAGAATCGGCAGTGTCCGCAGTAAACAGGAATACGCTGTCAGTATTGTAGTAGTTATGTCTGCTGGTAGCCTTCTTCTTAAGTTCTATTCCTTGATATTGTGGAGAATGATGGTATTCCAGGTAGCACCCTGCTTTTTTGGGAGAATTTGAGGATCGTCTTCTGGGTGTGCTTATTCAGGGTTTGCAGTATCCCTTTGTGAAGCGTGTGGAGACTCTGCGTGACATGCCGCATTAAAGTGAGGTTTAGAGGCTCCAAGAGCTGGGAGGAGACTATCCAGTTGGATGTCCTTCCATTGTGTGATTGCTGTGGGGTTGGGGGCTGGTTAGAGCTTGGCACTTTTAGGTAGAACTGCACAAGGTTGAATAAGGTGAACAGAATAGAGAAATGGTCACAACAGGGAACAGGGAGCGGGTGCCGCTGGTGTGAGATTTTCATTGCAAAGACGAGACTTGGCTATTTTGTTCTCAACAAGCAGGTCTTAAATCTCTAGGTTGCATTTTGATAGCGAGTGAGCATTAATGAGGAAATAGTTCATTTGTTGATTGCTCTCCTGTTAGTAGGTTCATGGCAAGTTCTTCCAAGTTGCTTCGAAGCATAGGATTTTCTGATATTTGATATTTTATTTGTATCGCACTCATACACAGGTGTTTCAGAGCATGACGAGGCAAGGGAGGGGAAACAAGGGAGGACAAAACAACGATCTTACTAGGCCCAGTGACATTGAGAATGTGCAAGTGCAGGGGAGAGGGAAGGGGCTAATGTGCCAGGGGCTGGGGGGAGTGGAAAGTGCTGAACACGTAATAGAACAACAGTTATTGCAGCCAGCAGGTGGTAAGTGTGAGAATAAGGTGTAGACAACAGGTGTCTCATAAGTGCTGGAAGGATACTGTAGGGTTGCAGATACAGACCCAAGTGCAAGGGTTGCCAGGAGGCAGTGCGGGTGTGTGGCTGGGAGGGCAGGGATCTGGGCCCGAAATCATAAGGTAACCAGGTGCCCGGTGCCAAAGCAGACTGATTAGCAGGGGGTAGGAAGAGCAAAGGCAGAAGCAAAGAGGAAGGTCTTGAGGTGCTTCCGGAACCGAAGATGGTTCTTCTCAATTTTCAGAGAGGCAGGGAGGATGTTCCAGAGGGAGGCCCCAGTCGAGGAAAGGGATCTACCCCCAACTTGTTGCTTGGAGAAGCGACCAACCCTGAGGGAGTTGGAAGTGAAGGAGCTAAGCGCTCAAGTAGGAATGTATTTTTGGAGGGAGAGTTGAATGTATTGTGGACCCAGGCCCCAGAATGCCTTGAGGACAATGAAAAGGGTCTTTAATTTAATCCATGCATCCATTTGGAGCCAATGAAGAGATTTCAGAGCTGTAGATATAGGATCCAAGGACTTGAGGCCAAGAACAAGTCTCACAGTCCTGTTCTGGATGAGCTGTAGAGGACGGAGAGTGGATGCAGGCAGATTTAGAAAGAGGCTGTTGCAATAGTCCAACCTAGTGTAACGCTCACCTGGCTCCCACGGAGGCGCTGACCTGGTCTGGATTGCTGTGACCTCTTCAAGCGTGATGCGCAGGATTCGAAAAACCGACTGAACTGGACCCCCAAATCTGGCTTGTCTGGCCCGTAGAAAAATCTTTCTGTAGGTGGAGAAAGGGGATTAACTGTCTGCAGAGTATTGTGATTGCTTCCCACCTCCCCTTTGCTCTTCTCTGACCACCTCCGAAATCCCCAATCAAGGCTCACCTTAATGTTTGAATGGATGAGCTCTCCATCCTGCTTCTGGTGCAGGGGCACGTATTTGACCAGTTACTTCACTGGTTTCGGAAGGCGAAATGCCGTAAGTATGCAGTTTTAAAAGTTCCAGAGTAGAGTCTTCTCTTTGCTTGCTTTTCTTAACCTGCGATCTGTCCTTATTTTCAGGTGCAGAGTGGAAGTGATGCTTCGAGGGATATTGCCGGAGATAAACTCAGGTGAGTTCGTGATAAAATGATCCCTTTAAATGTCTTTGAATCCCTCTAGTAATGTCTTTCTTTTTTCCCCTTAGGGGCTGGGGTGCGGTACCAGGCCAAGAAGTGGCGCAGACCCGAAATGAGGAGTGGTTCCGTCAAATATGGCCAGGTAAGTCTTGTGACGGAAAATCAGGCTTTCCTCATTTGTTCCTCCTGCTCACCTTTTGTCTCTTCTTCTCCCCTGCAGGTGCAGAGATGTGGCGGAATGCCCAGAAGGTCGCGGTGGATAGTGAAGAGCCCACGAGGCAGGTGAGTGATGCGCGGCGCTGCAACAAGTAGCGCAATGCTTTTAAAGAATGTCTATCTTCAGGATCGCTGGCGTGATGGTTCCGGACACAGGTAGGAAGTTAGATTAAGTTCTTGGTTTTCACCTTTTCTCTTCCCTTCCTTCCTTTCAGGTATCCCAAGATCGAGGCGGGCGTGGCTGGAGGCAAGATGCAGGAGCAGGCACGGTGAGCGTTCAGCTGCTAGATGCAGAGCAACGCGAAGCACGTGTGGCAGTCCGGGCGTGGTTTAAATAGCCTTGGAAGAAGTTCCAGGTAAGTATTCTTCCACGGTCCCCACCCAAGTAAAATAGTTCCTTTGATGAAATAGTCCCTCCTAAGTCTCATTTGGCTTGAGGCTTCATACAGCATGGTCTGCGTCAGGTAAGTGCACCAAACACCCTCTTTTATGAGCCTGGCGCCTATGGCGCCAGGACTGATGTCCAACATGAGCCTGGCGCCAAAGGCGCCAGGACAAAGTCCAAAGAGCCCCTATTAGGGGCCGCTGGGCTTTTACCCGAGGGCATGATGCTCGTCCCGGGGGTGCTGGGCCTGTCCTGGTGCTCCTGGGGTAGGCATCATGACACCACTCCCCCCCAAGGTCGTTCCCTCTGGAGGTTTCTGTTTGTTTGGGAAATCCCAATGGAACTTTTTTACCAGCCGAGGTGCATGTACGTGGTCGCTGGGTTCCCAAGACCTTTCCTGAGGCCCGTACCCTTTCCAATCAATTAGATAGAAAAGTTTTGATTTTGAAATTTTAGAATCCAAAATGTTCTTCACCTCGAATTCAGGCTCCCCATCTATCTGAATTGGTTCTGGTGGTTTTATTAATCTGGTTCCTGGTTGCACTGGTTTCAAAAGTGACACATGGAAAACGGGATGAATCCGCATGTTAGCTGGCAGATCGAGCTTGACTGCCACTGGATAAATGATAGCTTTGATCGAATAAGGGCCCAAATACCTTGGGTTAAAAGTTCGAGGTCCCTTGAGCAATAAATGTTTGGTAGCCAACCATACTTGGTCTCCTATTTGGTATGAAGGCGCCTCCTTCCGATGCAGATCTGCATTTTTCTTGTATTTCTCTTTCGCTTGTTGCAAATGGGCAGTCGCATTCTTTTTTTTTTTTTGATAACACATTTTATTGTATTTTCGGTTTAACATCATAAAACATACATTCTTCTTATAAACATACAACCTGTATGACCAGTGGAACAGTCCTTGGCCAGGCAAAAAGAAAACGTGAAAGAAAGGGAGAAAAAGAAGAAAAGAGGAAAGAGGAGAAAAGAGTCTTGCAGTATCCGTTGTTTCTCACGCTACATGCCAGATCAGAGTACTCTTGCACAATGCACATTGTGCCCTATCATCCATTGTTCAGGTTGTTGCAGTCACTGGGCCTCCTCCCACTTGTTCCATATCTTGTCTACTTTCTTCGGGCATCCCCTGGCTGCATATACTCTCCTTTCCATCGCAATACATATGTTGACGTCCGTCACCCATTGTTCGTACTGTGGCGTAGTTTCCGAACCCCATAATTGTGCAATGTTCCTTTTAATAATTGCTGAGGCTGTCGATAAGAGCAGCTTCTCATACTTAGATGCCTCTCCCTCTTCCTCTATCCCGAGCAGGAGTAGCTTTGGGTCTCTATGTATCGTTCTCCCCAGCACCCGTGAGAGTTCGTCGCAGCATTTTTGCCAGTACTGTCTTATATGGGTGCAGTCCCATAGTATGTGAAAAAAGGTTCCCTCTTCCCTCTTGCATCGGAGACAGTGTGGGTCGGATGTCTTCCCCCAACGATATAATGCCACCCTGGGGTAGTAAATTCTATGCAGAATTTTCACTTGTACAAGTCTAAGTCTGGCCGAAATGGCCACCTCCCGGGGGTACATGAGGGCCCCCACCCAGTCTTCTGGCTGTATGAGTCCTAGGTCCCTTTCCCATTTGCCCCTTAGGCTGTTTAGTTCAGGGGTGGCAAAGGAAGTGATGGCAGTATACATGGTGGACGTTACTTTGGCCTCAATGCTTGCCTCCACTATGTTTCTTTCGAGGGGAGTGCTTTCGGCCATGTCTTTAAATGCCGGGAGATGGGCTTGTAGGGCATGTTGCATCTGTGCATATTGGAACCGTTCAGTGTCTGGGAGGTGGAAGCTGGACTCTAGGGTTTCGAAGGACACCAATTTGCCCCTTTCTACGATATCACCCACTGTGTTGATATCACACTGTAACCATGTACGCCATCTCGGCAGTTTGTTTACCTCGGGTAAATTTCTGTTGTTCCACAGGGGCTGTAGTGGAGTGATCTTCCCCTCCCATCCCAGGAACTTGTGCATGTCTGTCCATACTTGGGCGATGTGTGAGAGCATTGTTTGTGGAGCTGAATTACGAGATGCTTTGTAAAGGAGTTCAGTTTGTGGTCTAGCGCATTCACTGGCCCTCCCCAGTCTATTGTGCGGCAACATAGTGTCCCCGTGCAGCAACTCGTTGACCACTGCCATTTGACTAGCCCAGTAGTAGGACTGTAGGCGGGGGAGCCCTATCCCTCCCTCCCAGATGGAGCGATGTAGAGTACCTAGCGCAATACGTGGATGTCCGTTGTTCCACAGGAGCTTCCTCAGTGTATTATCTATCTTTTTAAATTCTTCCGCCGGGACGTGTAGCGGGGCATTTTGTAGAATGTATAGGAAGCGTGGGAGAGCCATCATTTTAAACAATGCCGCTCTTCCCAGTAGGGTCAGTGGGAGGGAGACCCAGTGCCTAGCATCTTCTATGAACCTGGTCGTTATCGGGTGAAGATTATTGGCCACGTACCTGCTCAAGTCGTTAGTGATTTGTATGCCAAGGTATTTAAACTGTTCGGTTTCTAGGCGGAAGGGACAGTTAGCTGGTAGAGTAAAAGTAGTGGTGCCTATTGGGATTAGTATTGATTTGGGCCAGTTTACTCTTAGCCCGCTGAAAGTACTGTAGCTGTCTAGTATGGCTACGATCGTGGAGCAGGCCTGGTGTGGGTCTTTTAAGTAGAGAAGCAAGTCGTCTGCGTATAGGGAGACCCTATCCTCCCGCCCATCTTCCCACTGGATACCACACCAAGCCGGTGACGTTCTCAATGCCTCAGCTAGCGGTTCCACAGCCAGGGCAAATATCATGGCAGATAATGGACATCCCTGTCTAGTTCCCTTCCCGAGCTTAAAGGTGTCCGATGGCCACCCATTCACTCTCATTTGTGCCTCGGGGGATTCATATAGGAGTTGCACCCAGCTCAGAAACTGGGGACCAAACCCCATCCGGCCCATTATTTCCCAAATTGCCTCCCAGTACACCGAGTCGAAAGCCTTTTCGAAGTCAATCGCTAGTACAGCCAGGAGGCCTCGGGTGGAGTGCGCATTCTCTATTACAGTGTGTAGCCTGTGAATGTTGGCAGTTGCATTCTTGAATGCTTGAGTTATAGTGGAATGCAAATGGTCTACTGCGGGCATTTCAAGGCTCAGAGGAGAGTCTAGGACTGAAGTACGAGGGTGATGTCCATATAGGGTGTAAAAGGGGCTTTGTCCAGTTCCAGAGTGCACCGAGTTATTGTATGCATATTCGGACACCCATAACAAATCCTTCCAATTACCCTCCGATTGGTGCAACATACACCATAGGTATTGTTCAAGGGTCTGGTTTGTTCTCTCCGTCTGACCATCGGTCTGTGGGTGATGGCTGGTTGAGAGTCTTACGTCGATTTGTGCCAGTTGACAGCACCTTTTCCAAAAATGTGAAATAAACTGGCTTCCCCGGTCGGAGACTAATATGGACGGGAATCCATGCAAGCGGATGATATTTTCGAGGAATTCCTTAGCAAGGACAGAAGCTGAAGGTAATCCTTTCAACGGAATAAAATGAGCCATTTTAGAAAATAGATCCACCACAACCAGAATAGTATTGTATCCATTACAAGGGGGCAGGTCCGTGATAAAATCTAGTGACAAGGTGTGCCAAGGCGCTGGTGGAATGTCTAAAGGCTGAAGAAGACCGGCGGGTTTTGTCTTTTGGCCTTTGTTTTGGGCGCAAACTCCACAGGACATCACAAAAGATTTAATATCCTTTCGCCAGGAAGGCCACCAGAATTGTCGTTTAATTTTTTCCTCAGTTTTGGCAATGCCAGGATGTCCTTCCATCAGGGTATCATGATGACGGGAAATAACCAGTTCTTGTAATTCCTTTTCTGGCAGAAATAAGCGTCCTTGGAAGTAAGGTAGGCCATCGTTAACCGAAATGTAAGACCCCCTTTGGATCCAATCCTGCAAGGCAGTAGAGTCCAGGAGTTGTTTTACTCGTGCTTGAATGTCTTCAAAGGTTTGTAAGGAGGTTAATCCCAAAATTCTTTGTTTGGGAATGATCGGCACAGGTTCTGAATTAGTGTCTATTTCTCCCATTCCTATTCTAGATAGTGCGTCTGCTTTGCCATTCTTACAGCTGGGACGGTAAGTGATTACGAAATCAAACTCAGCAAAGAACAAAGCCCATCGGAGCTGACGTGATGATTGAGCCTTGGCAGTCTTTAAATATTGTAAATTTCGGTGATCAGTGATCACGGTGATGGTGTGCCTGGTGCCAAGAAGATGATGCCGCCAAGCCTTAAAGGCGGACTTAATGGCTAATAATTCCTTTTCGGTAATTGCATAATTTACCTCAGGCGGTGGGAACTTTCTGTACCAAAATACTACAGGATGCAGTTGGTTGGTTTCAGGGTCTCTCCCATGACTAAACTGGACGCGTCAGTTTCGACTATGTATGGGAGATCGGGACGCGGGTGATTCAAAATAGGTGCAGACGTGAATTTAGCTTTCAATTCCTGAAGGCCTGTTCAGCTTCCTTGGTCCATTCGAAACGTTTATTTTTTCCGCAAGAGTGCAGTGATGGGTTGTACTGCACGTGAAAATTCCGGAATAAATCTGCAATAAAAATTGGCAAAACCAAGCATGCTTTGGACCCCTTTTACCGAGCTAGGAGATGGCCATTTGAGGATGGCCTCCACTTTCCGTGAGTCTATTGAGCAATTTCTCAAGGACGGCCCAGACATGCTTTCTGTGATCAGATTCCGAAGAGGAGTACACAAGAATGTCATCGATATATAAGACAACACAAACATCGATAAGTTCCCGAAGGACATCGTTCATGAAGAATTGGAAGGCAGCAGGCGCGTTGCACAACCCAAAAGGCATCACCTGGTATTCGAATAAACCATATTTTGTACGGAAGGCCGTTTTCCATTCGTCGCCTTCTTTTACTCACACCAGATGATAAGCCCCCCCGGAGATCTAACTTAGTGTATATGCAAGCGTCCTTCACCTGGTCAAGGAGTTCAGGGATCAAAGGCAGAGGGTAACGGTTTTTAACCGTTATCTGGTTCAATGCGCGGTAGTCGATACAAGTTCTAAGGTCGCCTTCTTTTTTGGGCACAAAGAACAAAGCCGAGGATGCCGGGGACTTTGACGGGCGAATGAAACCATTGGCTAGGTATTGATCTAAATATTGTCTCAAATGCCGGTTCTCAGGTTCAGTAAGGGCATAAATCTTGCTACAAGGGGGTTGTGCACCGGGCACCAGATCGATTTGGCAATCGTATGATCTGTGGGGGGGTAACGTGTTGGCCTGTTCCTTTTGGAAGACGTCCTGAAAGTCTTGGTATTCCGGAGGTAGTTGCATGGAGACAGAGCTTACAGATGCTAGACTAATCTTCAGATTTTCTGGGTAGCAGGTTTGTGCAAAATCCGGGAAGGTTATTCTCTTTGCTCGCCAATCAATTCGAGGATTATGTGTCTCTAACCAAGGAATTCCAAGAATAACCTGAAACTGTGGGGCCTTGATTACGTCAAACACAACTGCCTCCCGATGGCCGTACGGACCAATAAGAGTCACCTCAGTAGTGGAATGTGTTACCGGTCCTGAGGCAATTTCAGTTCCATCGACTGTGGTGATGACATCTTTGCTGGTTTTTGGACGCAGAGGGAGGTTAATCCTAGAGACCAATTCACGATCCACATAGTTTCCTATAGCCCCACTATCGATGTATGCCTTTATTGCATGCAACCGCTTAGGCTGTTCCGGATCTACGAGAACCATTGACACAATGAAATGCGAGGTAGGAGAGTTTGTTTTCAAGCTCGGCAAGCGGACCCCTACGCTTGTCGGGCGGAGTCGTTTCCCGAAACAGAGTCTTCATGGTTTTTATCAGCGGCTCCTACCACCTTCTTGGGCGGTTTTGCCGGGCCATCTCGTAGAAAGTGTCCAGAGTTCCCACAACAAAGACATAATTTTAACTGCCGCCTCCTTTCATGTTCCTTTTGGGTTAAAGGTCCTCTAACCCCTCCAATTTGCATAGGCTCGGAGACATCGGCACCCTTGGGAGTGATGTGGGTCTTGACCAACACCCGGGTTTCAAACTTGGACCGATCAGCTTTTCGGTTTTGGAGCCTGTGATCCAATTGGACCACTAAGTCTATATATTCTGTGCATTCTTGGGGCGGATTTACAACTTGGGCCAAGACATCTTTAAGTTCTCCGCGTAGACCCCGATAGAATAATGTGATTCTTTTATCCTCTGGCCACCCAGTTTCCACGATTAGTCTGTTAAAGGTTGCTATGTAGGAGAGGAGGTCTTGGTTGCCCTGTTGCAGGGATAGAAGTTCATCATCCAGAGCTTGTCCCTGAGAATGTCGAGCAAATAATCTCTCCATGCTTGCTTGAAATCCTTGGAAATCCCGGAGGATTGGGTCATCTTGAGTAACCAGTGGTACTGACCAATCGGCAGCACAGCTGCTAAGGTATGACAACACAAAAGCTACCTTGGTCTGGTCATTAGGAAAGGCCCCAGGTCTGCATAGGAAGTGCAAACGACATTGATTCATGAATACGGCGAACCGTTTGGGGTCCCCAGCAAAGCGTTCGGGTGGGGCCAGCGGCATTTTTCCAGGTAGATTGATTTGCACAGGGTTACTTGAAGCCACAGGAACAGAATTCCCCCCGGAACCAGGTAGAGGGGTTTGCCCAGCTTGACCTTGCAATACCAGCCTAGCCAGGTCATCAGTTTGTTCCTTAGATACGATTATTTCCCTCCTGAGGGCATTAGTCTATTGACGAGCGGCATGTACTTCGGCCCGTAATTCCCCCAGTAATTGGGCCAACATATCAGTCTCAGAAGTTTCCATAGCGCTTGGGTGGGAATTTGTAGGAAGGCTTCGCGTTCTGTAACGCTCACCTGGCTCCCACGGAGGCGCTGACCTGGTCTGGATTGCTGTGACCTCTTCAAGCATGATGCGCAGGATTCGAAACACTGACTGAACTGGACCCCCAAATCTGGCTTGTCTGGCCCGTAGAAAAATCTTTCTGTAGGTGGATAAAGGGGATTAACTGTCTGCATAGTATTGTGATTGCTTCCCACCTCCCCTTTGCTCTTCTCTGACCACCTCCGAAATCCCCAATCTAGGCTCACTTTAATGTTTGAATGGATGAGCTCTCCTTCCTGCTTCTGGTGCAGGGGCGCGTATTTGACCAGTTACTTCACTGGTTTCGGAAGGCGAAATGCTGTAAGTATGCAGTTTAAAAAGTTCCAGAGTAGAGTCTTCTCTTTGTTTGCTTTTCTTAACCTGTGATCTGTCCTTATTTTCAGGTGCAGAGTGGAAGTGATGCTTCGAGGGATATTGCCGGAGATAAACTCAGGTGAATTTGTGATAAAATGATCCCTTTAAATGTCTTTGAATCCCTCTAGTAATGTCTTTCTTTTTTCCCCTTAGGGGCCGAAGTGTGGTACCAGGCCAAGAAGTGGCGCCGACCCGAAATGAGGAGTGGTTCCGTCAAATATGGCCAGGTAAATCTTGTGACGGAAAATCAGGCTTTCCTCATTTGTTCCTCCTGCTCACCTTTTGTCTCTTCTTCTCCCCTGCAGGTGCAGAGATGTGGCGGAATGCCCAGAAGGTCGCGGTGGATAGTGAAGAGCCCACGAGGCAGGTGAGTGATGCGCAGCGCTGCAACAAGTAGCACAATGCTTTTAAAGAATGTCTATCTTCAGGATCGCTGGCGTGATGGTTCCGGACACAGGTAGGAAGTTAGATTAAGTTCTTGGTTTTCACCTTTTCTCTTCCCTTCCTTCCTTTCAGGTATCCCAAGATCGAGGCGGGCGTGGCTGGAGGCAAGATGTAGGAGCAGGCACGGTGAGCGTTCAGCTGCTAGATGCAGAGCAACGCGAAGCACGTGTGGCAGTCCGGGCGTGGTTTAAATAGCCTTGGAAGAAGTTCCAGGTAAGTATTCTTCCACGGTCCCCACCCAAGTAAAATAGTTCCTTTGATAAAATAGTCCCTCCTAAGCCTCATTTGGCTTGAGGCTTCATGCAGCATGGTCTGCGTCAGGTAAGTGCACCAAACACCCTCTTTTATGAGCCTGGCGCCTATGGTGCCGGGACTGATGTCCAACATGAGCCTGGCGCCAAAGGCGCCAGGACAAAGTCCAAAGAGCCCCTATTAGGGGCCGCTGGACTTTTACCCGAGGGCATAATGCCTGCTCCCGGGGTGCTGGGCCTGTCCTGGTGCTCCGGGGGTAGGCATCATGACACCTAGAGAGAACCATAACTCTGGAGACAGTGAGCTTCTGGGGGAAGGAGAGGAAAGGAAGAATACCTCTCAGGATGGAGTCTCCTGTTTGGTTCAATGAGATTGCATTCCGGCCTCCTTTATAAGTTAGTATGACATCAGTGTTTAGTGATGAATGGTGCATCCGAGATGAGTAAAGGAATGGAGGATGGTAGATCTCAACCAATGGTTTTGGATCGTTGAGTGCTGATATGCTAGGGTTTGGTTGATGTGCTCCAGACAAGAGCTGAAGATCAAGGATAGTTGAGGGTTGAAAGTTGAAATTCCTTTTTTTCTGTGGTCCCTATTCTTCCTTATTTAGGGTTGTTGGGCACAACAGATATGTTTCTACCCCTGATGGCTGCTGGTATCTCGAAAGGTATTGGGAGATGTACAAGGTTGTTCTCTCCGAGGCATCATACAAATATGATTAACGTCACATGTATACTACTGTTTCTGCTTGCTCAGTACCATTCTCTGTACAAAATACTGTGATACCTCTGGGTCTGGGCGTTACACAAATGTCATAAATAAAGAAATAATTGCATGAATAAATAAATAAATAAATACCTGCCATAGCTGGTGATGCGTGTCCTGGAAACCAAATGTTGGAGACAAGAGAGAAAAAGAGGGCAGGCTACAGACCATAATAGGTTCTATGTGATATTATCGCATTTTAAAAGTCGAACACCAAAAAGACAGGTTTTTTGGGTCGTTTTGTTGTTGCTTCCAAAATGCTGTTACAGTGCGTTGGGCCCTGACCCTCGCAGTGCCCTCTTTTTTCAGGGCATATTTGGGGGGTTTCACCCCATAACCCCCCTTTCAGTCCCCCTCCTGTCCCACACCACACTTTCCCGTCACACTCACCCCATTCATTACATTTGTTTAACGTTTTTTATCTCATGCCCCCACCCCCTCCCATTCCCACTATATACAGTCACACACCTCTCCCTGTCACACATGTACACACACATGCACACAACAAAACACTTGCCTTGCTTCCACAACGGTCTTTCTAAATCAATCTGTTTGAGTTTTGGTCTGGTGAAAACTCTTTTTTTCACCTAAGACCCTAAATTCAACGCCAGTATGGGACTGCAGATCAAAGCGCTGTTGAGAAGGCCTCAGACCTTCCAATCAGTGCATGGGATGAAAAAATGTATCTAAGGGTGCAACAGGAAATCAGCAGTTTATGAGATGAAACCGTTCATATTTAGAGGGTGCAACAATTAATGTAAGGATTGCAACAATCAAGGAGCAAAATAACCTACAACAATTAATGCCAGGGGTACACATCGAGGGGTTTAATACTCACTAAGTAGTGTGTGAGATGCTACAATCTGTTAACTAGCAGTCAATCTGTGGGATACCACAGTCGGGGAACAGTGTATGAAAGGGTACTCTATGGGCTTGACAAGTAAGCACTAGGGTTAGGAATGCAGCAATGAGAAGATCAACAATCAAGCTATGGGATGAGCCAATCAGGAAACAGGATAGAGAATGCAATGGTCAGTTTATCATCAATTAATCCGAGGATGCAGTCGCCACGGAGCAGTATAGGGAATGCACCAATTAATCTAAGGGGTACATAACACTTGAGTAGCAGTGTATGGAGTAATTCAATCTGTATACTATCAATCAGTCTATGAAGTGAAACACTTACTCTAGGGATTGCAGTAACCAGGAATCAATGAAGGAGATGGGACAGTTAATCCAAGGGATGAAACACAGTGGCTGCAAGACCTGAGCAGCAGAATATCACATACGACCTTCAATATACTGGGAATTGCCCAATAGAATACGGAAGTCAGGCAGCAGTGTATGGGATGTGAGCAATTCATCAAAGGAGTGCATCAATGAAGGAACCCTGAAAGGGGGTCTCTTTGTGCACTCTCATATCCCACGCCAGCAGAGAAGGTTGGATTGACGAGGACGAAAAACGATTCTTGAATATATTTCTTCCACTAAAATCGACCTTTTCCCATTCTTCCAAAAGTGCACAGAGACAGCGTGCATGCCGCGGGAGACCCTTCATGTCCGCCATTGGCTCCATTTTACAGCCTCTTTCCATATATGCATATTTCTTCCTTGTTACAAAAATGACCTCATACATACGAGACACAACACACCCTTTGTAATCCAATACCAAGGCAAGAAATGTCATGTTTGTAGGTATATGACCTGCATTATGGCTAAACAATAAGGTGATTGTATGTACCTTCTTCTAACCTGCAGATGTGATAACAATCACCAATGGTGGGAGTTCTGAAGCCCGGGCATCAGAAAACGTAAGACTGAAGTCAGTATCTTATTTATATTTAATAAAATGACAGGAATTAGACCTGTCTGGGATTATTTCAGATAAACCCCATTAAATGGCAGTCCTGTATGCAAAGCATTGAAATAAAAAGATTGGTGTGCCCAATCAGAAATGAGACCAAGGTCAGTAGCAACCTAAGGAATTAGATGATACAAATTGGCAGTATCTTAGATCTCCACCTTGTGTGGTTTATATTGTTTTTTTCTGTCTTGTAGAAATGGGTCCAAAGTGAAGGGATAGTTAAAGAGAATGAATATTCTTGAGAAACCATATGCTCTGTCCTGATGAAGGCCTGCATACATTCGTAGAAGAGAGTGTTTCTGGATGGGAGGCTCTCCATAAAAGGGCCGAAACACATGGTGTCGACACATTTGCCAAGCAGACACCCTGAATGAACGCCAATTAGGGAAGGAACTTTCACGTTTAGAGTATCTGGACTTGTCCCTCCATTGTGATAACTATGTGATGAGCGTAAAGCTCCTTGTTAGAAAAGGAGATTCAATAAGAACAGTTTTTAAACAGTTTTTTTGAAAGGATAAACATCTTTGAAAATCAGACCTGGTGGAGTGTTGGCCGATCCTCATGCAAATGTAGCTATTGCATGTTCTGTTGAGCACTTTACAGTACGTCTTGCACTTTCCTAACACAAAAAGGCACTCTCTTTTGCACTTTCTGCACAAATGCGAGAACAATGTACATAATATAATAGTGTAACGACTATTTGTTTTCATTATGATTGATATTGTTTGTTTATGATGAAAATAAACTGTGTTTTTACTGTCAAAAGGGTGAAGATCTTTTTCTGTAGTGATTTAAATCCATCAGCAGAATTCCTTTAGGTTGCAAACATTATCTGAATAAAGAGGGGAAGCCTGCTCCCTCAATGTATTATAGAAACCCCTAGTTGGAAACATGACCACCCCCGTGAAAAAAGTGGGGGTGGCCCTAATTTATTTATATGCATTTTTAAAGTGCTCACACAGCCCAGGGGCATCGAGGTGCTGTTACAGAATTTGTTGTTGTTGTCTTAGTTGCATATTTATAATGTGCTTAAATACCCAGAGGTTGGGGATCAAACCTGTGTTTGTTGGTGTTGTCTTGCTTCCAAGGCGAGCACGTTGCCACTGAGCTATACTCCCCGGACATGACTGTTATGTTTGTTGACTGTGGCATGCAACACTCAAGGAGCAGCATATGACCCTCACATTTACCACTAAGTAAAGGTCCCATTTGACCAGGCAGGCAACCCTCTTCGCTCCTCTGACCTCACCAGAACATTGCAAAGCCCAAGGGGGGCATTGCAGCTGAAGGGGATACATTGTCCCACCAGGACTGAGGCATGCCAGTTAATGTCCCCATTTCAGAAATGCTCAGGGTGTCACCGGTTCAAAGTGTCCCCATAACATGCTACAGAAATCCTTCAGTGATGGGCTAAATGTATCTTTACCCAAATCAAAAGACTACTAGGAACTATCCTAACACGGTTCCATTACCCAATGTGAACACATGCCCCGTGGACTCAAGCGTCAGTAATATCCTTCCCCCTCGTTTATTTTTTATGCGGTTGTCCCCCGACTCCAAGGAAACATTGCAACATAAAGAATGTCCGTCTCACAGGACAAATTAGAACTCCCTCTGGAACATGGGCTTCCCACCGTTTCAGAGACGTGGTGCCAGTGAAAAATGTATGTCTTTTAAAAGTAGGACTTTTTTTGTTCCTATGCAAATTATGAAAATGTACATTTGTTATAAAAATGTCACACTTGTCCAAAAGTTGCACACGATATTTTTTCGTTTTCGAAATTGCTGGCTTGAATGCTGAATGGCTGTAATAACGTGTGCAGTTTTGAAGCAGCAAGGCTTGTAACACAGACATTGTTTTGTTTCTGAGTCACCGCAGGTCCTTTAACTTCACACCTATTGGAAAACATATTTGTGAGAAGAAGCCAAAGTCTTACGAGATCCTGGAGATTCAAATATTGAGAGTTTTCAGGTGTCAAGGCAATCAGGGAAAATCGATATTCGTTCCCATAACTGACTTTTCAGTGCGCAGTCTCGATCCCACGATGCAAGAGAAAGAATGGAAAACGAGCCATCCCAGAGTCACCAGGAGTCTGCAACCTGTGCCTTTCCAGATGTTTTACACTACACCTCCCAGGATGCCTCACCATTGACTATGCTAGCAGAGGCTGATGGGAGTTGCACTTCCAAAAAGCCAGCGAATCAAAGATTGAAGAACCCTGCCAGGAATCAACTGGAACATTCGACAGAGTAGCATTCTGCCCCATCGGTTCAGATCAGCACCCCACCCAGACACTTGTCCATCCTTCTGATCCGTGTAGACTGCTCTGTTGCTTCCCAGCTAAGCTTACACTTAAAACAGAAGCACGCAACGTGCAAGCACGCATACGCGCACCCACGAACACACATACAAATCTGAGCAATTTCCCAATGACTGAAGCAGACAGGGAGGATTCAAAACCTAGAACTTATCACGCCACTCACTGTACATGGTTCTGCAAGCGTCAACAGATGAGTACAACCTCTACCTTATCCATCTGCCCTCACTAAGCCACCCGCCCTTTTTTTGATAGATCCACGTGAGCGCCTGGAGACCATGCAAATGTTATCATTGCGTGGTATAAGTCAATTTAACATAACATAACATATACATACTGTTGCTGCTAACAGAACATAGTGATCTAAGTGTTCAACGAGAAGGCTGTGTTCCACCTGCCTCAATCACAGTAGAAATAGGGCAGGGTCAAGTCAGTTTTCTCGCATCCAAGGTTGACAAGCTGAGCTCCATTAAATTAGGTAAAACTACACCTACTTTCACATGACTTAGAGGTGTGAAAAATGTGCACAAAGTACAATTTAAAAAACTATATACAATGGAGGTCAGTGCATTGGCGACTGGGCATGTACACAACCCATACACAGAGCGATCCTTTCCCTAAAACTGACTCCCACTAATCTGTTAAAATACTTTGAGCCTCCCATTTTTGGAAGCGTGTACAAGAGAACACAATACCTCTGGAAACGGGAAGACGGACAGTCCTCTTTACTTTACTTTAATACATTTATAAACTGCAGACTCCGGACCCATGGGCACCAGGGCGCTGTCAGACTTAAACGAAGTGCAAAACAGAACCAGAAGGAGAATATTTAGCCGGAGCAGGCCGGGGGTATAAGTCAGACGAACATCCACATTTTCAGCTTTCTCTTGAAGGGATCTATAGAGTTCTGACATCTAAGATCTAACGGAAGATTGTTCCAGGCTTTAGGAACTGCGATGAAAAAGCTCCTTTTTCTGCTTTCATGGTTCTGCACCTGGGAAGAATCAGGTATTTCTGGTGGCTGGATCTAAGAGATCTGCTGTGGACTTTTCCAATAACGAGATCTTGCAGATAAGTGGGCATTATGCCCTTTCTACATTTAAAGGTGATAATTAATAAGCAGTAAAGAACACCTGCCTCCACGGGGAGCCAATGCAATGCTCATCTATCAGCCAAGACATGGTCTCGACAGGATAGTCCCATGACCACCATCACTGCCCCATTTTGGACCAGCTGCAGTCGATTACCATCTGTTTTGCTAAGCCCGACAAGGAGGCTACAGCAGTAGTCTATTTTAGACCCAACTATAGCTCTGGTGATTGTCTCAGCGTTGGCCTGTGTGATAAATGGCCTAAGATGTGACAAGAGCTTAATATAATAGACCGCCGCAGATACAATGCTCCCAACGTGGGAATTCGTGTTAAGCTGTTGGTCAAAGATAACACCCAAGGATTTTACCTTCTTTTGGGGAGTTATCCTAACATCTCCAAGTTGAAAATTATTGTAAGTAGGACCAAGCTTAGCTAACATGGGCTGAGTACCAATGTTCAGCAGCTCTGGCTTTGCCCTTTTCAGTGCCAGATTATTCCAGACTATCCAATTTCAAATGGAGGCATAAACTCTGTTCAATTCGGCTTCATCCTGAGCATGAGTACCAACCTTAGGGAAGACACACTGTGTATCATCCGCATAGTTGGTAAATAAAGGCACTCAGTGGAAGAAGGACAGTCCTCAGAGTCCAATGGAGGAAACAGGAAGAAGGACAGTCCTCAGGCCCCATTGGAGGAAAACAGGAAGAAGGACTGTCCTCAGGCCCCATTGGAGGAAAACAGGAAGAAGGACTGTCCTCAGGCCCCAATACAGGAAACGGGAAGGACAGTCCTCGGGCCCCAATGGAGGAAACAGGAAGAAGGAAGGTCCTTAGACCCCAACGGAGGAAACAGGACCAAGGACGGTCCTCAGGTCCCAGTGGAGTAACAGATGTTGGAGCCATTTCATTCTCACGTCCGAATTTTGTGCCTGTCTAAATGGGTATATATGATTCATGATTTCAAATACTTTAAAGTTAATTGAGTATTTAAAAAAATAAAATGAACACCATGCCGAGTGTGCATTATGTATTTAGTGATTAAAGTGAAGAAAAGAAAATTGGTTGGGAGGCACAACCAACAATAATTAGAGTTTACTGTAGGTAAATTTGCCCTAAGGGTCTTGGGTACTCTGCGTAATTCAAGTATATAATACTTCAGGTGCAGCAGGGAGAAGCTCAAGGCCACTCGAGATTCAAAATACTGAAGAACAAAACATGCACCGACTGTTGCCAGCTGGTAACCATGTGCTGCACTCCTCGCGGGAACTAGTCCCAAGTAGTAATTCTGCCTTGCAGAGACTAAAGACTCCCTCGCGGGAATATTTGTTCGACAAGGCTCAGTTTACACCAGTCTTCAGAGTGGTGTGATTGACGTGATCTAATGTTCAAATAGTCAACCGGGTATATTCGGCCCTGTCTAGCTGTGAGTCTCCAACCAAGAATGAATCCGGCTGAGAGCAAACAGGTGTGAGA
The DNA here is from genome assembly GCF_040938575.1 of Ambystoma mexicanum. Taxonomy (NCBI): domain Eukaryota; kingdom Metazoa; phylum Chordata; class Amphibia; order Caudata; family Ambystomatidae; genus Ambystoma; species Ambystoma mexicanum. The sequence continues at coordinate 1,436,751,896 of NC_090931.1, forward strand.
CAGACCTGATTGTCATTACATCATATCACCAACAGATTTGATTAAAACAGATATCATTTACACCACACCAATACCTTAGACATGTGTAAAAAAAACTAATTCAATTCACAGATTAGTTCATACAAGTCAATTTGTAATTCAAAAACAAAGGACAGCATTTCAATTGAGCTAAAAGAATGCTCTAAAACAAACCGTGTGCGGTAAAGGACAAAAGTAAAGTACACTTTATCTCAGTATAACATGATAAGGTAATTCATATACAAGACAGTTGTCAAATTTGTATTTCCCTGCTTCTGAGCCTTTACATTCACTCTGCTCAGACGTTTTTCTAAAGACACTCCTATTAAGTAATCAGTGCCAACGCGTTTCAGATTATTGGAAATCCATCTTCAGGGCAGGACGTGTTTTAGTTTCAACAAAATTCGGTAGGGATTCCTCATTAGATTTATATAGAGTTTGGAGGAACTGATCAACTTTTTGGATGTTGAACTCTATGTTAAAGAAAACCATCTGGAGACAAGAATATTCACCAAAACTACTGATAGAAACAGCCTTTTACTGGCAACAAGTTTCCATCATCGAAGGACGATTGACAGCGTTCCCCTGAACCAGTTCTTACGCTACCAGAGGAATATCTCAGAGAGTACAGAATATCAGAGACAGTCAGCTTCACTACATCAAAAATTTAGAGAGAGAGGATATAATCCCACCAAACTATCACTAATTAAGGAGAAAGTGGCGACTATTGAAAGGGACACCCTGCTCACACCCAAGAACACCAAGAAAGATGATTCCATGGTGTATGTCACCACATACTCCGCACAGAGCAAGAAAATGCGGAGTATCATTCAAAGAAACTGGCCAATGTTGAAAGAAAGAAAGAAAGAAAGAAAGAAAGAAAGAAAGAAAGAAAGAAAGAAAGAAAGAAAGAAAGAAAGAAAGAAAGAAAGAAAGAAAGAAAGAAAGAAAGAAAGAAAGAAAGAAAAAGAAAGAAATAAAGAAAGGAAGAAAAGGTTCTTAGCATTAGAATAATGTATCCGTCCTCTACCTACAGAGGTTATAAGAATCTTTTTCATGTCAGTCAGTTGAATGTCTGTGTACCTTCATGCATGGATGCATATTTGCTTCATGGCTAATGCAGCTATGTCATGATGTCACTAATGATCTCATTGATACCTGGCCTTAGTGTCAGTCGATCTGATCCATTTGATGAAGCCTCTGTCTTCTTGAAACCATCAACTGGAAATGGTTTGAATGGCTGTCTGAGAGAATATCTGTTGTCATATCTATGATACATTGGTGTAGCCGGTGACATGCCAAATAGCGAGTTGCACCTTTCATTGTTCATCCTGAGAGTGTACATTCGCATAGGGGTCATAAGGACCATTTTAGGGACCCTCTATTAAATCCCCCCTCTGCTCGATTTGTCGACTACACCTCCAGCATTGTTCACATTCAGCTTTGGGAACCAGATCTTTGTCACTCCTCCTAGGTATCCATAGAATCTCACATGGTCATCCAAACTCCATGTCACAGAACTGTAGTCTCTTGCAGGGTTGCACCAAATCCATTTTCACGAATATTCTTTGGTGTCATAGGGATACTCTAACAATACTCCAGCCGGAAACAGAGGACAGTCTGTTTTCTGGGCTCTCAGTGTATCTCAAGCTTTTATTTTCTTGTCGACTTCTGAGTCTGCATCTACCAGTACTTTCATCCCTACATTCTTTGCAGTTGTCTTTCGGCATGTGATGCATATTCTGATAACACAGAAGGTCTGTAATATCAACACTTGTGCTGCAGCTAGCACCTTCAATCCATTAGCCATTCATGCTGGTACCAATGAGAAGATATGATGGACAACCTTTATCTTTTTCTGCAGCATCAATCTGTGCCTTGATTTTGGCATGCATCACTGATAATCTGGTAACCGCCTCAGTGAGTGTGCCGTTGTCTGCATCATTTGCTGGAATGAATGTGCAGCAAGTAGACTTGATCGTGGCGCAAGCTTCTCCTTCCATGGCCATTAGTAGATCTAGAACATATCTATTTTGTAATACCTCACTGCTCAGAGATTTTCTTTAAATTAGCGTTGAACTCCTTCACGGTCTAATTTATTGTCTGCTTCAGCTCGAATCTCATGATCTGAGCCAATTTGCATTGGTGCTGGCCTGCACTGCTGGAATGATGGATGCAATTAATATTTCTGTTCTGCTAAACAGTCTAGGCAATGGGGTATTGCATCCAGGGAGTCCTCCATTGTTGATGAAACATAGTTTCCCCTCTTCATTCTGGTCCGCTCTACAAATCTCTTCTTTCTCTTTCTAGAGTCAATTGTCGGGCCTCTGCCTACTTGGATATCTTTCTGGGGTACTACCAGTGCTGGTGTGTTCAGGTGCACCAGTGAGCATGTCTCCCCCCACTTATTGGGCAGTTTCACATATGCTTTCCATCCGCAGGACCAATAGTGGTTCATCAAAACTGCTGTTCCGACCTTCATACCTGGAACTTTCACTGTCTGCTTACATTCCTTCTTTTCTACACCCTTTACTGGACCATCATTCTGGAAGCATAATGCTGCTCCTGTGATTGGTATTATGGACATTGGCCCAGCCTCGTTCTACACCAATTTTAGCAACTTCACACTTGCTTCCCGTTCGTTCAGACACTTGTCATTTTCCTCTTGTACTATTCAAACTGGAACTGTTAGGGGCAAATGTGCTTTGCTCCTCACCACTCCTTCTTTACACCCATCAGCTGTGTATACTTGTTCATACACCAGCATCTATCGTCTTTACCAGCATCCTGGTACTACTTCTATCTCTGCTGGTCTCCTTTTGGGATATCACAACTCCTTTTGTTTCACTACTCTCGTTTCTCCTTTTTGTGGACCCTCTGTTAAGGATTTGATGGCCTGATCTTTTTTCCAGTAAATATCCAGCATTTTGTGAATCTTTATATAGTTATCTTAAAATGGAAAAGTGTTTTGGACATCAATGTCAGGTTAGCTCTCTTCCCTTGAAATCATCTTCTTGTGGTGCACAACGAAAAGGGCATAAGGCATTGTGCTCTTGCTGCTGGAATTTCAGTTGCCACAAATGCGCTGGAGGCACTCATGGCATAGGGGATGAGAGAGCAGACATAACGGCTCTCTCCAGTGTTTTTATTTTACCTACTTTGGTCATGTGTTTATACCACATGTTGTTAGACACCCAGGCTGAATTAGTTAGATATAAATCAACCTGACTGCTCTGTGCCTACTTCTTCTTACTGGTTTGACAGTGCTTATCGCCTTACCTGATATGGTGGACAATCCTGCTTGGGTTGGGATTATGTTAGTAGGGGTCTCAGATTGTGCATCTATAAAGAATAATCTTCGTGTTAGGATGAGAGTAAAGAGGTAGAGACAACAGAAGGCAAAAAATATCACAATCACACTTTTAATAATAATGGCATCCATTACTGACTCCTCTTCGGCATCTTGTGTTGCTCCAAGTGTGATGAAAAAACACGCCCGAAAGTCCTCAAAAATGTGTGATTATGGTGTTAATATATGTTAGATCAAGCTCTATGGGTGTAGTATTGTGCGAGTGCAATGAAAAACAGTTGCTTTCATACAATACAGATTCTGGTGTCACTTAGCACTTCTATGACATATTGATAAGTTTGGGCCAAATAGAGAAGAAAGGTGTGGAATATAGACCTGGAGGTGCCCTTCTTTCTGATTCTGATTTTATAACATTTTGAATTAAATAAACCTGGAATGGTGGGGACATTTGGGGAATCATGGAGTTCAAAAATAACAGTCACTACTTTTAGGATGAATAGCTATGTGTAAGAAAAAGACAGTGGGCCTCATTCTGACGCTGCCAGTCCAGAAACAAGGGTGCCGGTAGGCTTTCCGGCACGGCCGCCAAATTTGCCCCTGCCTAGGCAAATCTCTATATGCGGGGCTTATGAACTACAGCATGCGTGGAAACACAGTTCATTCACAGAAAGACAACAAGTCGTATACTGGGGAAGATACATAGATGATATTCTTGTAATCTGGAAAGGCAACAAGAAATCATTGAAGGAATTCCATAATCATCTAAACAATAACAGTTTCAATTTAAAACTAACAATGGAACAAAGCAATGAAAGGATACAATTCCTAGACTTGGAACTTTATATCATACAAGAAAAAATTCATTCAACATTATATGTGAAGCCATCTGTGGGAAATAGCATACTCTACGCCAAAAGTAACCATCCATCACACATAATAAACAATATCCCATATGGAGAATATCTAAATATCAAACACAACTGGACTGAAGAAGAAGAATTTGAAAGGCATAAACAACTAGCAACTGTGAAATGTTTAGAAACAGGCTACTCAAGAAAAACCAATACTAGATTACGGATTTATCTGTTGCAGAACAAAAGATAAAATGCAAATCACAAGTAACACAGCACAAAAACTCAGATTCATAACAACGTTCAACTCAGAAAGCAAAGTGTTCAGAAAAATCCTATCAAGACACTGATATCTACTAAAATTGGATCCAGATCTCAAACCTTTTTTGGATTATCAACCCAAGATCACCTTCAAAAGAGCTAAAAACCTAAAACAAATTGTAAGTCCATCACATTTTGAACAACGAAGGAAACAATAATGGCTCACACAACTCTGGAATACTACCTCCCTAAAAGGCAACTTCAAATGTGGAAAGTGCACAATGTGCCAATACTCTGAAAATGGCTTAACGAAGATTCTAATGCCGAATGGCTATGACCATCATATAAAAGACTTCATAAATTGCAAAAGCAAATTTGTTGTGCATGCCATTAAATACAAATGCTCAAAAATGTATGTGGGAAGCACTATTCGGATGCTTAAAATAAGGATCTCGGAACATTTAAGAACTATCATCAACAAAGATCTCAGATTCCCACTTGGTCTACATTTCTTAACTGATCATTCTGAAACTCAAATGGACAAAATCAAATGTATGGGATTGGAAAAAGTAGAAAAATCATCCAGCGGTAGAGATAATGAAAACAGACTGAGACAAAGGGAAGCATTTTGGATATGCTCTCTGGACTGTTGCCACAGAGGCCTACATTCTGATTCAGAATCAGGACATGTTTTGTAATGAATAAGATCAACACCATTTTGTAATCAAAAGATGAATACCATTATGTATAATGTATCCATGTTGATAATTACGATTTAACAGTCATTGTTTACATGAAGTAATACAAAGATGCTCTAGTCCTGGAACATACATCACAAACTTGCTATTAATACATGGATGCTGTAGGTTTGAAACATACATCATACACTTGCTATTATTAAACACATTCTCGCGTACCCTGAAACTAGACAAAAGTACAATCACATGCATTCACTCTGCTAAACATCACCGAAATGTTATTTCACCTTTATATAGAAGATCTCATTAGAGGTATCCCTATGAATGATATATATTTTGCTCTCGTAATCAAGTTTTTATAACTTATGTATAAATAGGTTCGATCACCCGGAACCGAAATGGAACATCGCTAAAAATAAATAATCTATAATGATTCAATTGGCACTTAAATAATACCAATTATGCATTATTAACTCATAAAATTAGGTTTAAATTCATCCATTTATGTAGTTAACTGAATAATCCAGATTCAGTAATACCGCATTTAAAAATATTCTAACTTGCACAATCCAAAACGGCATCTCTAAACGCATATCCTGGACGCCATGACGCAAAGCGTAATTAAGGCGGCCATCTTAAAGTCAGTCCATGCCCCAACACCATTTTTGGAGCAAAAGACGCCTGTTAAAATAAAACGAGTCTCAATCGTAAGACTCAAAGGTAAGAACATTTTAAACAGCACATTTGTACTGTTTACACTAATATATTGCCGCAATTAGTTAAGGATCCGTACTTAATGATAAATCATGTTCGATTCTATTCCAGACCATTACTCATATCCGTGGATAAAAACTCACAGTAAGAACACGTTGATCATAAAATAGAAGGCATTTGAATGCACGTAGGGGCACCAACCGAATTTATTTCATAACCATAAGGTTTCTACAATTAATGCACACACCTTTCTGGAATGCCAAACAAGGTGTGAATTACAACACAGAGAAATTCCATTATTAAGTTTTCTTATTTTCCGATTCTACCATCATTTGAATTCTGCACACATGTTCTTATTTGCACACTAACTGAAGTAGCTAAACTTAATTAACTGACAAGTTCTCTGTAATTGTAGAAGTTAGGACCGTCAGAATCTGAGCATGTAATGTTGTATATACATGGTTACACAAGCATATTAATTATGAAATCAAGAATTGTTTTCTTTTTGGTTATTCTTTTGACAGATTTTGAATACTTTATATTGAATGAATGCAATGAAATGCAATCATGATGATGATGCCCTCCTGAAGAACCAATGAAACTGGGGAAACACGTGTTGAGGGAAACATTGAAATGTTTTTGAAACAAATAAATAAAAAATGTTTTTTCTTTTTTTAATCATGTTTCAAAAATCTCATTAAATTCCTTGTAAAAACAAATTGAAGGTGCACAAGAACCAGTGACTAGCAACTTTAACCCTTTTTCCCCCCATGTTTTGATACGCTCAGCAGTCTGAGTGGTCTAGTCATTTCTAAGCAGCACCCAACTGATCCTTTATACAAAATTGACAATACTCTTTTATGACCAGCTCGCCATCAGTTGAACCTAAGACTGCAAAGTAAGATGAAATGACTCTTTGTCTGATTACAATCATGTATTTTGTATCTCTGCTTTTATGTAACCATTGTACATGTATCTCTGCAACTATGTAACCACCTATCCTGCATTGTAATAAGTCATTCTCACTGGGCAGCTTCTTTGTAACCCTTAATCAAGCCTTCATAAGCTTTACACAACGCCTTGATGCCTGTGGGCTGAAGTGCGCTATACAAACCCAATTAAAAATAAATGAATAAATAAATTGGGACAAAGCCACTCTTCCCCAATGTGAGCAGCAAGTACGTCCCTTCTCATCTGGGTTGGATGGTGTAGTTGTGTGAGTGCAATCTGTAATAACACCAGGGGCATCACCAGCTTGCCTGTACTTTCCCGTTGCTATAGCATGTCTGATGGAGATACAGAACATCCCCTTATTACTCATAATTCTTTTTCTTCCTTTGGTGCATTATCTGTGTCACTGGAAATGCGTTGTACCCATCTTGTAAGACCATCGCACGCACACAAATGCGTGTGTGGGATGGAGTATCGAAATCTGAAATGTCAACAGACTAAGCTGCGCGCTTCGTTTGTGCGTCTGCTGCTTTGTTGCCCCTGAAGATGGGGTCCTCCCCACTCACATGGGCATGGCACTTCACAACCTCTATGTCTGCTGGGAGTTGAAGCACCTCTTTGAGTCTGCCCAATAGAGTTGCGTGCTGCACTGGCGTGATGTCAGCATGTCGGAAGCCCCTCCTCTCCCATTGTGACAACGCAGAATGCACTGTAGATGCCAAGTAGGTGGAGTCCGAATAGACTCTCACTTCCTGGTCCTTGCTCTGCTCTAATGCCAATATACGAGCCACTAATTCAGCTGCCTGCGCTGCAAATTGTAACATAATCGTGCGGTTGCTACTACTTCAGTTGTCCCATCTGTTTTTATTTTCACTACCGCCGTCCCAGTGTGCTTCTGCCCCATGGTCTGGTCTATTGTCAAAGAACCGTCATGGTGAAGCACTTCTCGCCCCTCTAGTTGCTTTTCTCTTATTTTTGGAAGATCTTTATAATGCAGGTGGTGCAGTCGTGCATGTAGTCCCCCTCCTCTATTGGTTCTGCTACAAATGTAGCAGGATTTACAGTCCTGCATCTTACTACCTTGATGGCTGGATTCAATAGTATTACCTCGTACCCTGAGGCCATCTCTGTGGTAAATTGTACTCTTGGGCTGTTGGAGTATTGCAAAGAGAGCATGCTCCATGAATAGGGGGGTTCTTCATCCCATTGTAATACTCGTCGACTTCTCTACTTCAAACGCAGCAGCAGCCAGTGCTTGTTCACAAGGGTAATGTCCTCTCATTACAGGGTTTAATTTCCCACTATAGTATGCCAATGGCTTCTATCTGAAAGTAGTCTTATGTGTCAGCACTGCAGTCATCACTACTCCATTGTGTGAGAACAATGAAAATGTGTCCGGATAATCTGGGATCCCTAACACGGGTGTAGAGGCAGTCCCAAACATGATTCATACCCCCATCGCCCAATTTGAGGTGCCAGGAATGTTCACGCTGAATCATGTTACATATGATGAGCAAATAAACCAGCAGAGAGCAGCAGCAGGGCTCTGCGCAGTACCTATCAGACTGACAGCACTTATTGAAATACCTGCACCTAAGAAACCTTGGACAGTATGGTACCCATTGAGAAAACCCTATTGACAAGTGAGACAAATGAAGATTGTCAAAATGCAATACCGGAAGAAGCCAAGAAAGTCCTAAAAGAAGGTGAATGGTGACGTCAAAAGAACCCGGACTGACTCACACATAAAAGATATGACGACCTATGAATGATGAAAAGAGACGAAACACCATGGATAAGTGACATCTCGAGTTTAAAGTGAAACAACGATGTCAAATGTTAGATGCGTATGCCAGGAGCATGATGCAGATATTCAGCCAGCTTACACGTGTACATATGCAAGGAACCGCAAGAAGCTCAGAAAATCGTGAGGCTTGCTAAAGCTTAATAGTAAAATAGATTGCGGGAAGCGCCGCCTATACATATCTATCTCAAGAAAAGAACTTTATATAATTATATTTCCACTATGCACAAGAGCAGAACTGACCAAAGGTTACTTAAGGTCTCATGAGGAGAGTTTCACAGCAAGGAAAATCGAGAATTAAGGACAGACAGAAACTCAGACGAAGACAAGTCATGCCAAGAAGCCAAGGTCGTCGCAGCTGAAGTAGGCAAATAGTAGATACATTTAATGAAGAGAAGAACAGAGTATCCTATTTTGAAAAGTCAAGATAAGCCTCAGGAGGCAGATGGCTGACAAAATTAAATGAAATTCACGAATTACATGGAGAATGAGATGACTTTCACGGTGTCGGAATCACTGACCGAGCCAGCAGAAGAGATTAATCTTTCACACCTATGCATGGAATTGTGCCATGCCCAGGCGCCTTCACTTTTCCAGACCAAGAGCAGTCTCAAGGCCAAGATACAAAGAAATAATTGACACATGACCACTGAAGTGATGATTGATTGGTGCAATAATTGGAGGGAAACTGGGGGAGTGAACAAACTCCCTGCACCTGGCTGGCTATTCGGCACGCTGCTAGGCTGGTGGAAAAGTATGAGTGGGGTTGATGTCAACCTAATCATAGTGAACCGAGTAATCTACGGTCCTATAGTTAATAGAGCCAATGAGACGTCGTACTTTTAGTGACGTGTACGGCAGCCATTTTGAAGGAAAGTCTCAGATGCCCCACCTGACACTGTTTATCCAATCCCCTCACTTCATTGCCATATATAGATATAGTACCTACATTAAAGTTACGTTCCTATAACCAATAGAATTGCATGCAACATTTTAAGCATTACACGTCAGTAATGACAAGTTTTTAGTATAAAAGATGTGTTTTTTATGAAGTTTGTTGGAGTTGTGAAGCAAGAAGGAAGATCAAGCAACAGATGATGTTCATGAACTCCCTGTTTTTTGTACATGTCATTAAGCGGACTCCCTTTTCCAAACTATTGAGTTGTCATTATTGATTTGATGCAAGAGTATTAATCTGCATCCCCATCCATCTCACGGGTGCTGCTACTCATCTTAAAGTGCTGTTGGGCAACCCCCATCTTTATGGGCCGGTTGGGGTCCTAGTGCACACGGGAGATGTGCTTAGTGCTTTATTTAGCTCCTCAAATGCATCTGTCATCTCTTCTGTCCATTGTAGTATGCCCTCCCCTCTTTGTGCTTCCTTCAGGGCACATAACAACGGTCTTAAGTATGAGCTGTAGTCAAATACCCAATCTCTGCAATAGTTAGAGACCTAATAACTGTTGCATCTGTCTCACTGACATAGGGTTCGGTGTCTTTGGGATAGCTTCCACCCTTTCTGGTGTCACTTCTCACCCCTCCTGTGAGATCAGCTATCCAATGTACAGTACCTCCTTCTGGCAATACAGTAATTTTAACTAATCTACCTTGTACCCTTTCTCTGCCAATACTTTCAGCATGTGTGCTGAGTCATGTCTGCAGTGGCGTTGCTAGGGGGGAGCTGAGAGGTCTACATCCCCAGTTCTTTTGGTTGTAGCCCTGGATAAAAGCTCAGGGGCTACAACCAAAAGGCTAGCTAGCCCAGAGGCCCGACAGTCCCGACATTATTGTAGCCCCAGATCTTTTCCAGACCTAGCAGCACCCCTGCATGTCTGAATGTAATGTATTTCTGACTTGCTGCTGATCATATTGTTATTAACGTACTGTATGATAGTGCTCTCCAATTGTACGTTGGCTAGATCCATCTGAATGACCCTATTGAATATGGAAGGTGACTCACAGTACCCTTGTGGGAGCCGAGTGTGTTTCTACTTCCGGTTTCTATATAGAAAGGAAGTCAGGTCCTGTGATTTTTTGGAAGTGGTATAGAGAAGAAGGCATTCTTCAAATCTATTACAGTAAAGTGGATAGATTATGTGGGAATGCTGCACTATATTGTTGCTGGATTTGGAACTAAAGGAAATTCTGGCTCAACAATCTGGTTCAAAGGGTGCAGATCCTGTATAAAATGCCATGACACCCCCTGTTGCCTTTTTTGCAACTGCCATGTTGCACTGTAATTCTGATGGTACCAGAATGCACAGCTTCACTAATGCTGCAATGGTCTCATAGATGCCCTCATCTACCTCTCTTGACAAGGGATACTGTTTTTCTCTTGGTAAAATTGCTCCTTGTTTAAGCTTTACCTTCACTGCTCCTTTCCCTTTCCCTAACCCCACATTATAGGGACTTGTGGTCCATAAGACACTCCCTCTCCATTTCTTCCTCAAGAAATAGTGGTGGTGCTTTCTGCAACATAGCCTTTCTCTGTGGTACTTCCTTATAGTGTATTCTCATCCAATATGTAATGCTGATGTCAAATACTTCCTCCTGACCTGATCCATTGTCCTGAAAGAGTTCTTCGTCAGTCACGTTAGTCAACCTGTACCCTTCCTCACTGCGATCACTGTCCTTCAGGATCATCCTGTGTCATCTGCCGCATGCAATGTTATTTTGTCTTTCCCCTCTATCGCCGCCTTAAGTTCTATTGGGACCACTTTCCTGTCAGGCACATCTAATGGAATGTTCGGCCTGAATATTATTGTTAGGTAATTATCATAGCTTGCCCTCAATCCCTGAAGCCATGCTATCAGTACCTCCACACTGTATTGAAATAGTTCAATATCTACTGGTACACCCTTTTGTACTGTGTGCTGACAATATGGGCCTCATTACGACCCAGGCGGTAATCGTCCGTCATTACCGCCATGGCGTAATGAGCGTTTACGCCGTGGGCCGATGGCGTAAAGAGCGCCACATTATGACCCATCGCGCATGAGCATTACGCCATGGCGGTAATGCAATTAACGCCATGGCGGAAAAGGCCCCTACCGGCATCGTAAAGCGAGCAAGGTGCACTTCCGCCACCGTAAGTAGCGGCCACCGTAAGTAGCGGCCACCGTAATTTGCGGAGGCAGTAAAAAGCAGAACCGGAAATAGCGTCATCGCGCCGGAACGGGAAACAGCCCATCGGCCATCTTTAAAAACACAATCCATTGCCATCCTACCGAACAACACCAGACCCAACCCTGACACCTGTCCCAACCAATCACCCACCCATCCAAGTACCCGAAAATGCCTAAAGCTGTGAAAAAGGCATGTGACCACCAGCGCCAGGAGAGATTCAGCCGGGAGGAACTCTGCATGCTTGCGGAGACCCTGCAAGACAACGCAGGTGTCGTTTTCTCCCCGGAAATGACCAGGACAGCGATAGGGAAAAAGAAGGCCATCTGGGCCCTGGTGGCTGAGCGCGTCAGCGTGGTGGGGACCGTACCCCGCACCCCACAGCAGTGCAGGAAGCGCTGGGATGACCTACGCATACGGGTCAGAGCCGTCATCTCTGCAAACCGCAACCTTGCCCTGGGTACCGGTGGAGGGTCGGAATCCCCCCTAAAACTCCAACCATGGGAGGAGATCTGTGCAACCACGATTGGCATGGAATCCTTTGAAGGCGTCGGAGGGATGGAAAGGGGAGCTCCGACATCAGGCGATGAAGGTAGGTGCCTCAAACAAGACATGCCATAGTCACTGCAGTCCAATCATGTGTAGCTCAAGGTTGCCCTAGAGTGTAAATGCAACACATATCAACACTGCCCATAGCCACATGCGAGCACCACCCTGTATACACTGCTGGCACCCGCATACCTGCATCCACATTCCACACTAAAAGGAGACAACCTGCATGGCCCTGCCTGAAATCTGCCTCATCTACTGACCAGAATAATGTCAATCATTGTCAATCCAAAGTCCGCAGACCCATCAATAACGCCCTCCCTCCTTTGCTCCACCACAGGCACAGATTCACACCCAGAGGACCAGGACACCCCTGCGCCAAAGAGAGCCAAGAAGGCCATCAATAACGTCCCTGCACCCTCAACCTCAGCTGCAGTGAGGCAGACCCCACAACAAGCAGGACCCACTGCAAGCATACCGAACGTTCCACCGGCATGCACCCCTTTTACGCAGCAGGCCAGCAGCAGCTGCTCCACCTCTACCGACATTGCCTGCCACAGAATGCACCGGGTCAGCGGCCAGCAGCAACATCGGTGAGACAGCTGCAACAGCTGCATGTTCAGACTCAGACATGGAGCACGAGGTCAGAAGCCCCACTGACCTACTACATTCCCCCTGTTTCTCAGACGCCAGCCCCCATGAGGATCACACACAGGGGCACACAGAGGTAGAGGAGTGGCCTTCCACCCCATGCCCTGTCCACACTCCAAAGGAGGGGAGCAGCCCCTCCATCACTCCACCAGCACTGGCCATGGGCCAGCAGGGCCAGCAGTCCCTCGAGGACATCACAGAACGGCAGCATCAACTGTCCACAATGCTGAATGAGCATGCCGCGGAATGTGTGGGGGCTAGGTCTACCATTGAACAGGCCACGGAGACCCTAAGGGCCGAAGTAGCGCAGAGCACTGCCACCCCGAGGGATGCCATGCAGGCCATGTCCAGGGACATCTGTGCTGAACTTGCCGGCTTGCGTCGTGCGCTCACTGAGCTCACCCACACCCTACAGGACGTGCATGCACGGGGGCAGCCAGGGACATCCTCCACTGCCAGTTCTGCAGAGAGCAGCCCCGTGCGACGTTCCGGATGTAACCTGCGCTCCACAGCCAGGGGTGCCCCGGGGGCCGGGAGAGGGGGCTTGTAACAGCCTGTGGCCACTGTCACAGGCATCTGTTGACACCTACATGGGGTGTGTTGGGGTGGGCAGGGGGGAGGTTGGAGGGGGTGTGTTGGGGTGTGCAGGGGGGAGGTGGGAGGGGGTGTGTTGGGGTGTGCAGGAGGGAGGTGGGAGGGGGTGTGTTGGGGTGTGCAGGGGGGAGGTGGGAGGGGGTGTGTTGGGGTGTGCAGGGGAGAGGTGGGAGGGGGTGTGACACGACATTTCATAGTTTGAATACACTTTTTTCTTTCAAAAAAAGAAATGTGTGGACATTTTCATTGCGTATGTGTGCTTTATTGGTGTACAGTCCACAGTGTGCATGTCCCAGAGACACACAGTGCCCCAAGTGCAGTCTCCATGTGATAAACACCAGCCGTGTGTGCTAGAAGCAGTGGTCGATGATACTTTGGCGCATTGCACGCCCCTCCTGTGCATCACCTCCTCCATGGGTTGCCGCCCCATCTGCACCCTCCTCATCCTCATCGTCAGGTGGTTGCAGTTCTGCGTCAGGGGGCAGGGGCACATTCCGTCTGACGCACATATTGTGTAACATGACACATGCCATGACGATCTTTGCCACCTTCTCATGGCCATACAGGAGTGCCCCACCAGACCTGCTGAGGCTTCGGAACCGTGCCTTCAATAGGCCGAATGTCTGCTCTATGACCACACGAGTACGTGTATGTGCACGGTTGAAGTCCTCCTCGTGCTGGTTCTGCGGGTTCCGGACTGATGTAAGGAGCCACCTCTTCAGGGGATAGCCTGCATCACCTGTATGTAGGCGAGAATGTATGTGTCAGTCATGTTGTCTGATCAGGAACATGATGTTCCACCATGGCTCGCATCCAACTGTTACTTTGGCTCACTTCTACATGCACTAATTGATTCACACAATGCAACCAGTATATGCTCATGGCTCCCATGGCCTGTTTTGCATGCCATCACCCAATGTATGCAGAGGGGTTGTGTGCATTGTGAGTGCCCATCCTCTGTCTCCGTTCTCTGTGTTACTCACAGCCAGGTGGAGTATGCATCATCCCCCCCCCTTTGAGCCAGGTGGAGTATGCATCACCCCCCGCCCTTTGAGCCAGGTGGAGTATGCATCACCCCCCCCCTTTGAGCCAGGTGGAGTATGCATCACCCCCCCCCTTTCAGCCAGGTGGAGTATGCATCACCCCCCCCCTTTGAGCCAGGTGGAGTATGCATCACCCCCCCCCTTTCAGCCAGGTGGAGTATGCATCATCCCCCCCCCACTTTCAGCCAGGTGGAGTATGCATCGGTACGTCATTCACCTGCCCACTTCCATGACATTGGACTCACCGAGTAGCCAGGATCTGGCCCTGCATGTCGCTCCATGTAGCGTGGTATTGTGGAGTTCCTCAGGACCATAGAATCATGGGTTGATCCGGGGAATCGGGCACAACAATGTGTGATGGTCTTGTTGGAGTCACAGACCATTTGCACGTTGATTGAGTGGAACTGTTTCCGGTTGCGGTACGGTACCTCCATGGCACGTGGAACCACCAATTCCACATGGGTGCAGTCG
Source organism: Ambystoma mexicanum (assembly GCF_040938575.1). NCBI lineage: Eukaryota > Metazoa > Chordata > Amphibia > Caudata > Ambystomatidae > Ambystoma > Ambystoma mexicanum. The sequence goes on from NC_090931.1 coordinate 1,436,766,934, forward strand.
ATGGCACCAATGCAACCGGGTATGCCGGCTAGTGCATGGAAACCCACTTTGGTGTTTGCAATCTCCTGGGCAGTCCGTGGTAATGAGATGTGGTCGTCTGTGTGCTTGAGGAGGGCATCGAGCACTTGGATGAGTGTTCGTGAGAATAATGGTTGTGAAATGCCATGCAGGTGCCCCACTGTGTGCTGGTAGGTGCCTGTGGCCAGGAAGTGGAGTACAGACACTACCTTCAGTAGGGGGGGGATGGCGGTTGGACTTTCTATCATGCTGACGATGTCGTTGTGTGTCATGTCTACGATGGCGGTGATGGTGTCCCGGTCCAAACGGTACAGGGTGTGAGCAGTGAGGTTGAATGGATTGGCTCTGATGCGTGGGATTGGGGGCTGCCTGCGTGGTGGCACTGGCTGTGCTGGTGGGGCTTGCTGGGCCTGCCTTGCCCTCCTTCTCCTCCTGCGTCTCCTCTGTGCTGCTTGTTGTTGTTGCTGTTGTAGCACATGCATTGCTATCAGGTCCTCCAGCCCCAACATTGCTAGTCGTATTGGTATCATTGTGGAGTGTGACTGGGTGTGGGAAGGGGTGGGGTGTGCTCTTTTTGTACTTCCTGAGTCTGTATTGCCTTCACCTGTGCTGTTTCTGTGCACCTGTGGCAGCTGCATTCACTTAACATGGCCCTTTATGGTTGGTTCGCGATGGCGTTATTTGCACCATGGCGGTAAGGTACTTAACGGGCTGGGTGATGGCGTTAGGTGCATGTCCGCTTGGGTCGGCATTTGCGTACCTTTCCGCCATGGCGCTAAGTACGGTGTGGGCGGTCGCGTGCGCGCACCCTTAGCGCAGTTAGCGGCAGCGTTAACTACGATGCCGCTAATGGCATCGTAGTTAACGGTCACGGGTCATGATCGGACCTGGCGGAAAACGATGGCGGTAACCATTTACCGCCATCGTTTTTCACTTAGCGCCAGGGTCGTAATGAGGCCCTATGTCTGAGAAATCTCCCTTACATTCACATAGTGAATTCCTGGTGTCAAGCACACTATCTCCTGGTCTCTAAATGAGATGGTCATATTGAGCTTACTCATTATGTCTCTTCCCATTATGTTCACTGGTGTCTGTCGGAATACAATAGTGGTAAAGCTAAGTCATGCTCCCCTATATAAAGTGAGAGTTCATCTGTAAAACAAAACTAGTCCCTCGTCCCAGAGAATCCCTGTGCATTCATGGCATTGCCTGACATTGGGTATATGGGAGATCCCTTCCCTTACACAGGATCTAGTCGCCCCCATGTCCACAAGAAAGGAAAAGGTCTTGTCACCTATCGTCACTCACCAACATTGTTCCACTGCCGGTTTGGGTGTAACCGATAGGTTTGAACACATCGGGTCCATCTGTGGGCTGTTCCATTATGGGTCGAATGACCTCTCGGTCCCTGAGAATGGGTTTTCCCCCACAACAGTCGCCCCCCCCAACTTCCAAAATGAGAGTCGATCCCATAGAGTCTGTGAGTGTTGGTATCCCAGCATACTGCTGTGCCGTGTGATTTCATGTGTCCCTGCATCTGCAGTGCAGGTTATGACAGTGGGTATGGCTGTACAGGCCCTTGTATTTGTGGTGCCTATATCATAGACTGATATGCTTGCATGCATGCAGATTGGGACTGTGCAAGTTGCTGTGTTTGGTCCTGGGCGTAATAGCCAGTCTGTTCTGCCTGATATGTGGGTTGGTGTGGCATTGCCCCATTCTGTGGGATCCCACCTTTGCTTCTGCACACTTGAGAGATGTGCCCCATCTGTCTGCATACACAGCACTGTGATGGCCTCCCCACTGGTCTCTGATAGCTCCCACAAAGCACTTCTAGTCCTTGCTGCATTTGATGTCCATACCCTCTTCCCCATGTGCTCCTCCTCTACATCTGAACCCTTGTTGCATATCTCCCCACCCGGAAAACCGGGTGGCTGTCTGTACTGAGCATGTGGCGCAACTGCTTCTTCCACACTGGTTAACACCACCCCTTCCATTATATACTTTGATAATTTCCTCCTGTTTTCTGTCCTCATGCTTTTTCCTTTCGTTCTCTTACATTAGCCTGCAATAGTCTGCTGAATTACTGACCACTGTTTCGCCTCCATCCCCATTTGTTTCTTAAAATGCCTTTCCACTTGTCTAGGTAACCCCTGACACAACATATGATCAAATAATCCCACTGTTTTATCCCATGGTTCACGCCTCTCCAGCCTCCATTTCTCTTGAATAGCTTGAATATATTGAATGGGATCCACGTCCTCCCTCATTTTGCAATCAATGCTCCTGCTAATGTCTGAGATATCTGGCTACTGTATCCTTAGAGTGTGCCACACGGCTGCACAACAATTATTGAACGGTGAACCATTGTGCGCCGTGTTCTATACTGTTACTCCGGGGTAACCTGCTCTTTTCCATACATTGTCAGCAACCTTCCCAAGAATTGCTGAGAGCAAGCTCTTCCTGTCACCCACTGCTAATGTCATCTCTGCTATCAGTCTCTCTAACTCATATATCCACTTCCCAACCGCTGCAGTCAATGATGGTAACTTTCATTTTAAATCGTCTTTGTTTTAGATGAATCGTTATTTTTGGTCTATCTGCTGCCATGGTATATATTGAGGTCGCCCCCCTCCCTTTTCTAGTAGTGGGAACTGTGTCAGTCCTATCCCTCCACTCTGTCTCCTGTGTCTTTGGTGGTGGTAAACACCCTTGTCATCTCTCCTTTCATTCGCCATGGCAGATCCCTAAGCCTATGTGCATATGGGGTAATATTGCCTGCTGTGCTGTGCGATATACCTTTTGGACACTGCAGCCGGCCCCGTGCATCCTTCTTTAGTTCATGTGTGTCTTTGCAATCTCCCCATACTGTGCCTCTATCTGGGCTTATTCCCAGGGAGCGATGAGAAGGTCTCTCCTCTTCGTCCTCCTCTCTCCCCAATCGGACCCCGTGTCCCCAGAGATACTGTCAATGCCCTCCTGAAAGCTAAGCCTCCTCAATACCATGTCTCACCTTCTGCCCTTCTCCCAATTGACCTGTATTCCACATTCTCCCCTCATGGAAAAATAGATCTTGTCTCTGTCTATTCGTGGGTCAACCCTGCTTCTTTTTGCTGCTTCTGTCTCGTTCTCTCCTCACTTGCGTCTCATTTTCCTTGCCGTCACTAAATCATGACAAACCTATCTTTGCTTGCGCCAGCTTTAAGGAGCATCCCTCCCCTTCTTTGCATCGTTCGACTTCTACCTTTCTCCTGTCTTTCTTTATTTGCACTTGTCTTTCCCTTTTTTCTTGCGCCTTTGTTTCTGCTATGTCCTTAAGCTCTCACTGTCTTATCGCTTCCCGCTCCTCTTGTGCTTCTACCTTCTGTTTCTCCCTGCACACCTTTTCATTCTCTTCCTTCTCTTCCCTTTTCCGTCTTTCAACTTCCTCCATTATCATTGCCCATTCCTCTCACCTCTTATGCGTCTTTGTTACTTGCTACTTCTCTGCTTGTGCATCCTCTTTCTCCCGCAACCTTCCCGTCCAATTAAAGTTATATCTGTCTGCCTACCCATTCATTTGGGAGTATCAGCTCTTGCCCCTCAATGCTTCCCCCTTTCCCCAGGTCATTTTCTTTTAACCTTGCCTGGATCGTGCAGCGCTCCCTGCATTCGCCACCTGTGGTCTGCGCTCCCTTGGTTGTCTGCTTAGATTAGATTGGTTGGTTGCCTTGCCTTCCCTTATTATATGCTGGAGGTGCAAATGTAGTATTGGTGTAACCTGCCACTGCTTTTCATTCCCTCCTGGGGTATAATCCCTGGGTCCCCCCTGCTGCTCCTTCGCTCTCTGTTTGAGGAGGAGGAGGGGGACCCGAAGGGAAATTCACTCTCTGCCTCTTGCTGGCTCAGCTTCCATTATCACTGTGCCAAGTTCCCCTTCCTCATCCTGAAACATTTTCCATAACTCTAGTAAGGCCATCCGTTTGCTTAACACTTTCCTCTTGTAAGCCACATGTATGTATGTGTGTAATTGTTCCTGCACACATTTTGAGAAGCTCCCCTCTTTTGGCCAGGGCTATGCCAATTTGCCCTTTGTGGTGCAAGTCCATTCCATGTTATATTTACCGATTTTGTCCTTATATCACAAGAGGGACTTGCACATATGCTGCATGGGTGTGTCCATCATGATTGTACCTGAATACATTTTATAGCAATACTTACTTGACCTAAAATTGGGATTTCGACATGTCCAGCTTTTTTTTTTATACTCTTTATTTCTTTCACCTCGATATCAGGTAACAAATACTAAATCACGTCATCAACCTCAGCCTCTCTGGCTTTCAAACAATACCATGGGAGTGCTCTGTGCACTGCCCCTTTGCAGCTCTCCACCCAAAAGGCTCAACTGACAACTCTTGCTCATGCGCTGCCCACGCTCCACTCCAAAAGTGCAACCACTGTTTCAGAACTTGATTATAGCTTTCAGCCTAAAGAGCTGTGTACCTTCTATGCTCCATAAGACCTACACAACAACCCCATTGTTGATGTCACCTCTGCAACAAGGTAGACACGGCTGACACCCACCCCTTCAATCTGTCCGCTTATGCAGTCCTTGAACACAATGACAGAATGACAAAACACATGTAACCTATATGTGGCCACCTTCCTGCCTAACCAACAGGGAAAACCAATAATTCACGTCATCTGCCTGTACCTACAGCATTGCCTTGTAGATAAAACTGCTCCTTAAGACTTAACCAGCAGAACACCTTTCCACGACACAAGCTAGCTTCATCTGTTAAGCCCTACACTCAGGGAAACCAACATCCCTGATTTGAGCTACAACGCTCAGCCCACAGGAAATCCAATATTTACATATCTTCTGTCATCTGTATTGTTAAGTCAATTGTCTGAGCTGACTGCCCAAACTGATCGCCCCAAGCCTGAATGTTCCCTAACCAAAAACAAAAGATTCACAACAACGCTCCTTATTAGACCAAACCCCCAACACATCTATTGAGCGGAACCTGTTCACTCCCTCCCCTGTTTTCCATATAACTGAGTCTATACTTACAGTCTGTGATCTGCTGACATCGCTCGGACACTGACTCTCCCCCAACCCACCCCTCGGCCTTTCCGGTTTGCTGGGTGTCCCACAAAAAGCAGGCCGGAATTTTTCCAAGGCGGTTCCAGAGGACCTCATCATGGTGTGCACTCTCCGTGACTTACGTGAGTCACCTCACAGTCCTCCAGGCATGTGGCGGGAAGAGACCCCTTGCCGATCGAATGCAGCACCCATCCTCTGCTACCAGCTGTTGTGCACCAGAGGAATTGGTGATTTGCCATAACAATGTCCCCCCATGTTAGCAGAAAATCTTGGGCCCATCAACAACTCCCCAATGCAAAAACGGAAGACTCAGCCATGGGGCAAAGTATACTGTCTTTTATTATCCAATACAGACAGGGATCATACAGGAAAACAAATCTCAAACAATCTCAGATCCCGAACCTATGTCACATGTTTCTATTCACGAGTGAAGTCATAAAAAAACAGGTCCACCCCAAAAACCTATGGGGTGTTCTCGTTGATCAGCTTAAACTAACTACCTACAGGACCTATATGGGTTAGTGGTTCTGGCTTTCAGTAGCAGGTGGCTCCGCCTGAGACTTCCCCCAATTTGTTAACCTCCTCTGTTGCAGGGTCGCAGGAAGACCATTGGCCATCCAACATTTTACACCACCTCACAAATCGAGCTTCTGGATTGCCTAGGGTGGGTCCTCCCAGGCCTTGCACCCTTTCTGGTCACGGAGCTTGGTGCGTCTTTTCAAGGTGATGGAAAGGGAGATGGAGGGCTGTGTGTTTCCTATTGTTGTTACTGGTCTGATCAACTAGCCTGGGAGAGTGCCTGCAGTTTGCAGTTTTTAGTGGAAATTGCATTGTTCCTCTTTGTCTCGCTGGGAACTGCATCTCTTCCCACCATGAGTAAATGGCCATTGTCCTGTCCTGCGGGGTCACGTGTGAGTGGACCGCAAAATGAAGTCCTTAAGTCTGCAATTATGAGGGTGTTATTCTGGCTTCTTGCAGGTGGCTTGCTGCCTCAGGAACCAGGAATTGTCCGCCCACCCTTGTCCTTGGTTGTGAACACCAGCTCTGTGCCTCGTGCTGCAGGGATCATCTCTCCCGTTCCATGTACTTGAGGCCTGGCTTTTCCTACCTGATTCCTACCTAATTTACTTCAGTCATTCTACAGACGTATATTCAGCAACTTGTGTTGTCGCTTTGAAGAAAGAAAGAAAGAAAGAAAGACAGAAAGAAAAAAAGAAAAAGAAAGAAAGAAAGAAAGAAAGGAAGAAAGAAAGAAAGAAAGAAAGAAAGAAAGAAAGAAAGAAAGAAAGAAAGAAAGAAAGAAAGAGTTCTTAGTATTATGTAAATGTATCCGTCCACTGCTTTAGGGGGTTATAATCTGTTTTTCAAGTCAGTCCAGTGCATGTCTGTGTAACTTCATGCATGGATGCATATTCATGGCTAATGCAGCTTTGTTGTGATGGCACTAATGACATCATCGATACCTGGCCTTATTGTCAGTCGATCTGATCCATTGATGAGACCTCTGTTTCCTCGAAACCATCAACGGGATATGGTTTGAATGGCTGTCTGAGAGAATATCTCTTGTCATATCTTTGATATATTGGTGAAGTCGGTGACAGGCAAAACAGTGAGTTACGACTTTCATTCTTCATCCTGCGAGTTGGCATTTTTATTGGGGTTATAAGGGCCATTCCAGGGACCCTCTCTTCAAACAGTTTCTTCAGCGAGCACCAAGGCAATGCCTAATTTTGTGATGATTGCTTGTTAGTGCCATCAAACCTACTCATTTGTTCCAATATACACAAACACTAATAAGCAAAAAGAAATAACAGACTCAGTTGAAGACTTTACAGCGTGGCTCTCTGGTCCCTTACAAGGTCTGTGAGAGTGCCAGCAGCCCCATGAAACCTATATGCCTACCCCTTGGATTTCTCCATACCAAAAATGAACCCATGGTGTGATGACAACATTCTTGCAGGACACACGCAATTATGTATGTCTCCAAATGCAAAGTCTATCCCTACTCTGTCACTGATGATCTATTTCAGCTTTTAACCATAAACACGCAATATGCTGCACCCTTCAGGATGGCTGCATTATCCCTTTGGCCATGCAGAAGTCAGCAACGACTGGGGCAGCTCTAGTAAAAGTATGCCTTATAACGCAATTCTTGCCCACCTTGAAGCAGAGACATAGAGTAAGAGAAAGACAGATGGTGGGAAAGGGCTTACTATGTCAGCATTAGATACGTCCGGTACAGCTAGTTTATTATTATATTTGCATACTTGAAAAAGGAGAGTTCAGCCACATCCCCAGAAGTCAAGTGAGGGAAGAGAAAAGCACATTTTTGTTTCTACACATTTGGATTATTAAAATAATCGATTTACAACTGTAGGTCTATTGGTCCATACACTACCATTAGGCTAGAATGCAGCAGCTTGGTTCACCTCTGACCCACATAATTTACATGGATTAAGTGTCATCCAGTGTTTTACATTTTGAATGGAAGATATAATGCGCTCCTGATAAGGATTATGTATGCATATTGTAAGAAGTGAATTAAAAACATTAAGCTAGAATTCTCCTCTCCTATGGTTCCCAGTAAAATGACTGCTCTAAAAACCTTACAAAAGCACATTTGCAAGTTTCTCAGGTGTGTTTTAGATTCTGAATGGAAGGGGAAATGCCCCTTAATAAGGATAGTGTATTGTGATGTGTATTGTGATGAATCAGATGATGCCATCCCTCCTTTCCCAGAGGTAGCCTCTACTCATGTTTCCAGGGGATGGCAGCTGCTACCTGATCCTGACCCTGGGGGGTGGGAGGGCTATGCGAGGGAGGATCACATGGGGGAGGTGACCCTCAGAGGGAGGAACAGGCATCATAAGATGAGACATGGTATCCCCTTTCCCTTTTCAGGTTATACCCTCCATTCCTCACGTCTAATGGCACACTGTAATAATCCCATTAAACATCCTGCAAACCCTGCTGACAGTATCTTTCAATATTCTGTATCAAACAGAATGACAAAGACTGAGACGAGAACATGACTGCCCAAATGAAGATTGCTAGGCTGATCCAGAAGCAGGAGTTCAAAAATGGAACAGCTGAGAGAAACAGAGAGATCCGACCAGCTAGCCACTGCCAGGGAAGCCAAGCTGTCAGGTGGACATGCAAGCAAGGAGACGCGGAAGAACCGTGCAGACGACATTCCATCTCGGGCTGGGAATCCAGGAGGAGGCGAGCAAGACACAGAAGCAGCACAAAGAAATAGGGAGGCAGCATCTAGCCCAGAGATGAATTCTTACAGGCAGGAGAAACGCTGAAGCGGGACCCGAGGCAAAGGAGGAGCTTTCACACTGCCAAGCAAATCCAAAAGTGACATGCAGACTGCCACCAGCCACAGAGACACACCGTCTGAAGTGGAAAGAGAGGGAGAGCAGAAGCGTAGCCATCCTAAAGCCAGTGAGCCCACAGTGGAGGGTCGGTCCACGGGAGGGAGCTGGAGAAGACATTCCTGGTCCATAACTGGAACACGATGCAAATTCCCCACGGCTTACATCACAAACTACTTTTCATAATCCCAGTATTTGGGGAGATAAAAATACACCAGTGATAAGATGAACGAAGGGGAAAAGCCTTTGCCCCCAGATCTTGAAAGAGGATGAGCATTATGAAATAACCTGGCAGTTCAGTATATCAGATGTTTTGCGCGTCTGGGACCCGCAGCCATATTGTGCATTGTGAACTTTTGTTTTGGAAGTGAGAAACCTGGGAAAGTGAGCCATTCCCTGGAACTGTGAACATTATCCATTTGGAACTTTTGTTGGATGTATTCCTTTTTGTTGACCTAGAACACGTGGACACTTTCCAAGCCAAACACCTTAGCGTTAATTTTAGAATGAGAGGGCTAGGATAGGATTTCGGACACATTTTTGATTTAGACAGCTTGACACAGGACAGACCTTTGCTTGTTGGTTGAGGTAGGGAATGACCTCCTAGATTAGGAACAGTGACGCATTTTCCAACCTCCTTTATTATTTAATAAACATTTCTACCAATCACCATGAACCATCTGCATCCGTGTCCCATTCCTGGTTCCTCCCAGTAAGCAGAAATCAACATATTGTAAGAAGTGAATTCAAATCATTAAGCTGGAATACTTCTCTCCTGTTTATCGGGCCACTGCTTGGAAGCTTGCTTAGGGATGTGTCAGTCTAGGGCACAGCTTATCAATGGCGGTTGAGGGTCTCCTTATGCTTTCCCTCCCATCTCAGTGCATTCACCTGTCTAAACAATGCCCTCCTCACATGATTCATAGCCATGCTCTGGCACGTCCCATGGATGACTGAGTACTACTCGTGAGCAGGTTCCAAGACAATAGAATCACCCGAGTGTGACCCACAGGTCTCCTAGGGATTGGCCCAGCATTACCAGCTCACAATATGCCAAGCAGTGAGTTCACACTGTTTCACTTCTAAAGAAAACACTTGGCTGTTCACAGGTCCGTGGCCAGTGCTTCAAATGGAAAGAATTTAGTGCAAGTATTCACCAATCTAGGCTTGAAGTGGGCCAGGGCTCATCATGGAAGGGTCAGAAAGACACTCTTATGTCTGAGCACGGCCGAGGCTCATAGACCCAGATCAGTTCATCTCACACTGTGCCACACTCCATTTTCGCAGTTCTCCTTTTGTCTAACTTTCTATGTGCGTCCCGCTCTTCGTGTCTCGTTCTCTATTTGTGTCCACTTCTATGTGACTCTCCCCACACTCCCACTTCAGCTATGTTCTCACACGCTCTTTAACTCTCTGTGTAAGTCTGTGCTGTACTCTGGGCATGGTCTGTGGAGCTTGCTGTGCAGAAACATCTCAGTGATTCCAACCAAAATCTCAGTATAATGGTTTACTATTAAGACATTAACTTTAAATGTGATCCTTAAACCACCTGGTACAAGATTTTTACTACAGCCAGAGATGCAAATACGAAATATGCACAGGATTACAACCCATTTCGGTGTTATAAGGGAGCCATTGGAAAAGTCTACCACACGTTGAATCCCAAGCTGACTGTTGTAGTTCCAGATGATGACCGGTCACTGATCAACCTACATCTGATGCACACCAGCTATTTCCTCTTCGTGATGGTGATTACAATGTTCTGCAATGCAGTCATAAAAGGCAGACCCAGCAAACTGCGGCAAAGTAATACTGATTTCTGCCCTGAAAAGCTTGCACTATCTGAAGCTTGAGAAAACTTCTGTTCTGATTGGGTTGAGAACCTTGATTTTTGCCTGCTGAGCCCAAAGTCGGGTCTAAACACTAAATTGCAATGTTGGTTTATTCCAACCAAAGACGTTTCAAGTGCCTGTAATTGATCTGTACATATTTCTTAAAGTATATAGAGTTTGTCCAAGAATGCACTTGTCCCGCATTGTATTGCGGCTGGAATATTTTGATCTTTACCTGTGGACGTTGAAGAATGTTTGTGTAGATCTGTTAAAGTGACTTGGCTACCCAAAGCCGAAACAATATATTTTTGTCTATTAGCAGCTGGGCAGATGAAGATGCCTTTTTTGAAATGTCTCCAGAGAAGAAGTTGGAAAGTACTTCTTGGTTTTGACGATGACATGTACAGTGTTTGGAAAAGTTTGCACCTTTGCTATACTACTATGTTTTTAAAAGCCACACTGGTTTATTACATGAATCGGATGTGTACATATGGCTGTCCATCTTTACTGTTCTTGGCTTGATGGAAGGAGCTCAGATCTTTATACACTTTTGGAAGAGGAATTGAAACATATTCACATTTTTAAAATGCTGTATCTAGAACAGAGTTATGTTAAAGACATGAGCAACTGTGAACATGTTAATCCCTTTTAAATTAATTTCACTGAAATATTAAAAAAACAAATGTGATCCTTTTAGCCAAGTGCAACCATCTCTCAAACATGTTCATCAATCACAGACTGAATGTGTTCTGTTTTTACATCAGTATTGTAATGTACAAACGCTGGCATGATTTGAGAACTCCCATTTTTGCCGGCAATGAATGCGCAGTGAAATAAAATTATTTTCCAAGGATCACGTACTATATTATGCAGTGAATCTGGGATTCTTCACACAAACCTCCAGTTTGTTGTTATGCATTGTTATGCATTGTGTTCAGAAAATTTGAATAGACATATACAATAACTCTTTTTGTGTGACAAGCTATCAGGCTTCATAGATGTAAACTAAGCTGTAAAAGGGGAATTTTAATAGTGCCCTCTTTCATTGTTGAAACATATGTAGTGATTGCACAGTTAGAACCTAAGATTGGTCATTTTTTAAATTTGACCTCTCATTGGTCACTATTGGCCTTGCAGCATGACCATTCAGTGGCCACCTTCTGAGACTGCAACATGACCACATTTAGGCCATACTGAAAATGTACACATGTATTCAGTTCTAACTGTGTAAACACTACATGCATGTGTCAACAAGAAACTCCATTGTAGCTTATTATACTCTTGACTGCACTGAAGTGTAAAACAAATGCTTGTGTGGTTTATGGTTTTATGTCTTTATTTTTTGTACAAACTAAAGTTTGTTGTGATTTCTTGTACACTCGATTGTGAAAAAGAAAAATCAAAGTCTGAATTATATGAAATATTCATGAAACAGAAACACAAAAAAGAAAGAACCGCACAGAAAAATACATGTAAAATGCAACATATGTGTTTTGTCTGAAGGCAATACTAATACCTTTGGATCTCGTTTGCCTTCACCTAGCTGATCTAGGACTCATCCCGGTTTTTGAAGGCTGATTTATTCCGGCCACAGAATTATGAATTTGATGCATACTGGATTGAAAGTATGACAAAATGAACTAGTGGAAAGACCACGTTCCATTGTTTCTTATCTTTACTTAGCTCATTTTGTCTTTCCACTTAGGGGCTCCCCTTAGGTTGCCTACATGAAAGTATCCTGGCACTAATGGAGGAATCATCCAGAGAACACTGTACAGGCAGAGGGATATTACCTGGGCAAAAGGAAGGTGTTAATATGTTTACGAAACAGACCATTATCACCCATCAGTCTCAATGCGAGTGGAAGTGTGTTCCAAAGTAAGGGAGCGGTAGCTGAAAAAGATTTGCCACCAACCGACTTTTTTTTAAACCTGGGTATGACCAGACAAGCCGGATTTGCAGAGCAGAGATTTCTGGTAGGACGATAAGGGGCAACCTTCTCCTGGAGGAACAAAGCACCCTATTTATGCAGGGCCCGGTGAGTCAGACACAATTGAATTGATCCTCCTGTCTATGGGAAGCCGATGAAGCTGGGCCAGAGTACATGAAATGTGTGCATATCTTGGCAATGCAGTGACAAGAACAGCTGCTGAATTTTGGAGAATTTTCAGTCTCTTGATGAAATATTTGGACTGAGCCAGGAGAGTGGCATTGCTATAGTTGAGGGTACCGGAGATCCCAAAGAGCCCACAAAGCTTTGAAATGACTGAGATAAGAACATTTGAAAAAGTTTTCAATTTAAGGAAGCCTGTCTTGCACACTGGACTGATCTGCAATTTGGATGATATAGATACCGAAATCATGACTTCAAGACTTTTCACTGAGTCAGCCGGAAATTGGAAAGGTCCCTATATCAGAGGGCCAGAAATCCGGAGATGGTGCACAGTAGGTGGACCAACAACTAACACCTCAGTCTTATCGCTGTTTAGTTTAAGCCAATTGCTATTCACCCAATTGCCTATGGCTGTCAGGCATGCTTTCAGACACCCAGTTCTCTCCTGAGGATGGTGGTCAACGCTAAGGATTAACTGGGCACCATTGGTGTACGGATAAAAATGGCAGTCATAGGAGTGGATTAAACTGGCGAGGGGCTGCACATAGGTATTGAAAAGTAAGGGAGATAACACCGAACCCTGAGGAACACCAAGAGGGAAGACTGCTTGGATCTAAAAGGCAGCAGGAAACGCATCTGAAAGCGGTCAGACAAAAAGGATGTAAATCACTGAAGAGCCATGCTGGAAATACCAACCTCTTTGATTCACTGACACAGAATTGAATGGTCAATAGTGTCAAACACGGCTGGTAGGTCTAATAATATCAAAAGGCAGGCTCCACCCTGATCCACATCCATAGTAAAGTCATCAATAACCCTTTCACTTTTGTGATCGGGAACCAGCGCTGCAGGGTCCTGTTCTTTTTTTTTTTGTTCGGGTCACCTGCAGGGGTGTCCCCCGCAACCCCTGCTCACTGTACTGTATAATATATTGGGCGGGATGTTGCGGGGGACACCCTGCAGCCCCCGCAGCATTTCTACCTTTTCTTTGTTTTTGGTCGGGTCGACAGTGGGGTAGTCCCCCGCAACACCCGCTCACTATACTGAACAGCGTTGCAGGGGACAACCCCGCAGACCCTGCAGCCTTTTATTTTTGTTTGGGTCAGTTGCGGGGGTGAGCCCTGCAACCCCTGCTCACTATACTGTATACTGTATAGTATATTGGGTGGGGTGTTGCGGCGGACACCCACGCACCCCCCGCAGCCTTTTTTTCTTTTTTGACCAACACCACCAAATAGATACTACAAAATGTCCTACGAACATTTAGTCAGCAGGACATTTAGTAGTATCTATTTTAGAACTTTTGGTGGTGTAGGTCATTTAGATTCGGTCATTTTGGCCAAACCCCATTTATAGGAATCAGGTCTAATGGTGAACAGGATTTCATGTTGCTGCAGTGTTGGATGGGGGGGGGGGTGAATGTTTGATTGTTTCAACCCTAAACAGTTGGCTGGATGCTAATCACCATCCCAAGCAGGCCGAGTCACAACAAATGGGTCTACAACCAAGGGTAATGCTGCAGGGGGGGTGCGTAAACAAGTTTGGGGGAACCACGAAAATTGGAAAATGTTTGGCGGCAGAGAGCATGGTTAGGGATGAACACATGTGTAATACAGACATAATATCTGACGAACCAGTGAGGAAAATGTGGAACACCGCCTGAGTTTCGGGATGGAGTTCAAATTGATGTCTTGGAACATCAGAGGGTTGGGAAATTTCACTAAAGCGCATTGATTTACTGCATAAGTGCAGAGACATCGAACTAAGATACTCCTTTTACAAGAGACACATGCCACAAGAGGAGCAGCGACTGGTATAGTGCCAACGTAGCGGCCAAATTGATTTTTCACTAACTATTCATCCCAGGCGAGCAGGGTTCTGACATCGGTCCATATATCGGTCGCGTTCACCCTGATAAAGAACTATATTGACCATGAGGATACATATGTCATATTGTACTGCATATTACTGGTGTTGAGTACCTGTTGGTAAACACATACTGCCCCAAATGTTGACACCCCTGAATTTTTTGACACAATGGTATCCATCCTGATGGGATTTATTGGGATTCCGATCATATGGGGGGAGATATGAACTTGATTCTGGATGTGGGGTGGGACAAAACATGGATGGCCCCCAGATCTTTATCAGAGTCAGCCCGTAGACTGCTTACTCATATGCCATTACTAGGGTTAAGGGATGTCTGGAGAACCCTCCATGAGCAAGAGAGGCAGTATTCATATTATTCCTCTGGACACAAAAGCTCATTGCGGATTGACATGTTCCTAATGTCCAGCTCTATGAAAGGCAGGGTCAAGAATACTGAGATACAGGCCCGCACACTGTCCGACCATTCAGCAGTAATGCTATCATTAGTGATGTGGTTGTCACCTGTACCTCGCAGTGCCTGGCCGTTTAAAGTGGAGGCGCTATCGGATATTGTGTTTAAGGCAGGGATCTGATCAGATATTGAAACATTTTTCCTTTGTAATGATCAGCATAATACCAATGCAGGAGTAAAATGGGAAGCCTTCAAGGTGTATATTCGAGGTATGTCCATATCCAGAGAAGCAGGTATACTGAAAGTGATTAGGAGAGATCTTCAACGTTCTGAAACCAAACTTAAGCATGTAGAGCAGAAGTGCACAAAAATGCTGAGCCCTGATAAATACATGCCGAATTAGTAATCTTCGAGTCACATGCTCTTAAGGAAATACGCTATTTCACATGCCCACAGGCTGCAAGGAGATATGGAAAGGGAGAGACTAACCAGATTGGATGGAGGGCAGACCCAGGTAAAGTGCATTATCAACAAGCATGGCATCCAGCAATGGACTGACCACGAGATCCTTAATGTTTTCTCAAGGTTCTATAGCACCTTATATGCGGCATGCCAAACACATGATATACACACTATACATTCCCTCCTAGAAGAGATTCCGATGTCTTCCGTTAGTCCCCAAACTAGAGAAGAGCTCGAAAATCTGATCACACTAGAGGAGAAAGTGAAAGTGATAACGGAACTGCCGAAAAGGTAAAGCCTTGGGTCAGGATGGTCTCACCCCGGAGTTCTCTCAAGAACATGCTGCACTACTCGCCCCACACCTTCTTGAGGTTTGGAATGAGTCACTACACTACACTACAAGATGCCACCATAACTATTCTCCTGAAGCCCGGTAAACCGAGCAATGAGTGTGGATCATACAGGCCACTCTCTCTTATGAATATAGATACAAAAATGTTCACTAAAATCTTGGCGAATAGGTTCCTACCACTCATGCCCTGCCTGATACATGATTTTCAGGGAGGTTTTGTCCCCAGCAGATCGACATCATTGAATATTGGAAGGCTCTTCAATGTAATGTCCAGAATCAACCCTGATGCAGAGGCAGTAGTAGTAACATTGGATGCTCAGAAGGCCTTTGACATGGTCTTGGGGCAGTATATCTGGATGGTCCTGGAAAAGATGGGTGTTGGTCCGGAAATGATCAGGGACATCAAATTACTATACACACACCCTACTGCTAGTGTACTAGTTAACTCTCACAGGTCTTCTCCCTTCACATTAAACAGGGGCACCCGGCAGGGTTGTCCGTTCTCCCCTATCCTCTTTGCGCTGGTCATAGAGCCGATGGCAAACAAAATCAGAGCTCAGCACGCTCGGAGGGGGATCCGGCTGAAGGACCAGCCAGAGATAATATCATTATAAGCAGATGATGCGCTGCTGTATATTAGGGATCCGTGCATGAACCTTGATCCGATATTGAGAGATGTGGGGATAGGAGGCTTCTCTGGCTTAACGATCAACCATAGTAAAACTGCGATATTCCCACTCACAATGAATACCAATCAACTGGCATGTGAGTTCTCACTTCGCTGGTCACTGGAGGGAATTAGATATCTGAGGGTCCAGATATCCAGGACCAATCCAACGCTCCTGACAGACAAATACGGGGCTGTGGAAAAATATGTAGAGGCCAAACTAACCAGATGGCATCCACTTCCCATTACCTTGGCGGGCAGACTATCTTTAGTAAGAATGATTTTGGTGCCAAAACTTCTATATATTTTCGCAAATGTCCCTATTTGGCCTGGGAAGCTATACATTGATAAGCTCCATGGTCTCTGCGCACAATTCCTATGGCACGCTGGAGCTGTGCTAAGGAAATGGGCCGATATGACCCTACCCTACGAGAGAGGAGGTTTCACAGCACCCAACCTCGAGCTGTATTGGATAGCAGCACAGGCACAGTATGCCTCATCCTGGTTAGACCTTCATCAGCTCGCTGCTCAACCGCGCCCCCATTGGGAACAATCTTTGATTCTTCTCTTTCACTTAGCTCAAAAATCAGTGGCTTACTTACTAGATAATGATTTCAAGATAAATAAGGACTCTGACATCAGAAGTGTCTGTGCCACATTAGCACGAGCAATCACAGGGGATAAGCTGGACTATAGCAATAGCCTCTGTGCAGTCCTAACTAAAGAGTACATTCGACAGCTCCAAGCCTTTCAAATTGAGGCTGCCCATGTAGTTGTGAACACCAACAAATGGCCCACATGACCCCAGTCTTGTGAAGGATACACTGGCTCCCGGTTCAAGCTAGAATCACACTATTCATAAGACGCTCTTCGGCAACTCTCCCTATTATATGAGAAGGAGCTTTGTTTTGTTTCATTCAAACAGGCCTTTAAGATCGGCATTCTGACTCTCTCTTGCTGCCCCAAGTTTCAGAAGATCAAGAGGATGTGGACGATCGAGTGACATCCTGGGTATTACACTATGTAACTGCCTCCCACTGAATATCAGGAAAATAACATCATTCTACAAATTTAGAAAGGAACTGAAAAACGTTTTGTTCTGATTTTGATTGATTGCTGTTCTTTGGGCACATTCTTTCTTGTGGAGTTTTC
The DNA here is from genome assembly GCF_040938575.1 of Ambystoma mexicanum. Classification (NCBI taxonomy): domain Eukaryota; kingdom Metazoa; phylum Chordata; class Amphibia; order Caudata; family Ambystomatidae; genus Ambystoma; species Ambystoma mexicanum. Next base: position 1,436,784,274 of record NC_090931.1, read on the forward strand.
GGCTGAGCACTGAAGAACCCATGGGTCATAGCACCAGTTTACATATATCAAATCCTACATACTTTACCCAACTGCTCCCGGCATAATACTGGTCCATAGTGTGAATGTTGGAGATGGTCTGATGGATTTAAGGTTGGTGTTGATCAAATCACTCTGAGGATAGTACCAGTTCCTCATCTGAATGCTGGTGCTGGTCCCACTGCTACAAGGATGGAGTCTATCCAATGGCTCTGGAATACATTGTTAACAAGGCTTTCTGGGGCCTTGGTCCACAATACCTTCAACTCTCCCTCCCTAAATACCTTCCTACTCAAGCTCTTCACTTCTCCACCTCTAACTCCCTCAGGGTCAGTCGCATCTCCAAGCAACAAGTTGAGGAGTGGATCTCTTTCCTTGGCAGCAGCCTTCCTCTGGAACAGCCTTCCTGCCTCTCAGAAACTTGAGGAGAACCATCTTCGGTTCCGGAAGCACCTCAAGACCTCCCTCTTTGCTTCTGCCATTGCTCTTCCTCTCCCCTGCTGATCTGTCTGCTTCGACACGGTGCACCTGGTTACCCTCTGATTCTCGGGCCCAGGTCCCTGCCCAACTAGCCACACACCTGCACTGCCTCCTGGCAATCTTTGCACTTGGGTCTGAATCTGCAACCCTACAGTCCCCTTATCTGCACTTATTAGACACCCGTTGTCTGCACTTTTGTCAAAATCTTCAGATGAGGTACCGCAATGACTATGTATACCTCCGTCCCCAAGCACCGACCAGAGAGAGTAAACAAAGACAATCCCTGGCCAGTTATTGAGGCAACAGGTGCAGAAGCAGGAACTCAGGTGGCTCAGGTAACCAGGCAGCTGCAAAGAAACAGGGAGTCAAGTAAGGATATTGCACAACTATGACGGTAAACAACTCTCTAGTATAAGGAACTAAATGAAACCTACCAGAGTAGACTTCAAAGATGTAGTAAGGAAAGCCCACCTCGTGCTCCCTTCCTATGATGGGTGTCTGGGAATGGGGAGCCCAACAGCAGCAAGATGACTGATATTATCCAGTACCTGTAGAGACCTGTGATGTTAATTGCACCTTAAGGGAAGAGGTGTTTAACTTCCCAAGCAAAGAGTACAGAGTTCCAAAGTTCAAGGGTTAATCCAAAACAATCCGTGGGGCAAGGCAGTAGTTCATAAACCAAGTAACCCAAAGTTTCCAAGGTGCCAAATCCAGGAGGGTAATCCAAAACAATCCAAAATCCGTAAGCAAAGTCGAAAAATCCAGGAATACACACCAAAGAACGTAACGCCACTCAATGCCGAAAGCAACAGCTGAGAAGCGTGGCCCTGCGGTGCCGGCAGCTCTTTATACTGGCTACTTCCTTAATTGGTCACGTGATTGGTCATGTGACAGGTCACGTGATCACATCTGCAACATCGCAAGCCCAGACGAGGGACGTTGCTTGTGATCACGTGACCGGGAAGTCCCAACCAGTGAGCGCGGCGGTCTGCATCGGCCACGAATGTTGAAAGTCGGCGTTCCTCAGCGCCAGTGGGACCACAGATGCCGTGGGTGCTGCCTTCCTCCACCACTCGTGACATCCCGCTGCTCTTGGGAAGGGACACAGGTAATGGGAGGGAACAAGGAGCTATGTGGGGCATGAGTGGGAGCAGGACTGGGAACTGAAGGGAGGCGTGTGGGTGCTGAGGGACGGGGAAGGGTAGGCGTGACAACTTTAACCTTGCACTTGCAACCTGCTGGATGCACTACCTGCTGTGTTTTATCCCTTTCCACTCCCCGCTCCCTCTTGCATTTTCCCCCTTCTCTCTCCCCTGCACTTGCATTTTGTCAATGTCACTGGGCCTAGTAAGATCGTTGTTTTGTCCTCCCTTGTTCCCCTCCCTTGCCGCATCGCACTCTGAAAACGCTTGTGTATGAGCGCGATACAAATAAAATATCATACAATATCATATCATATTAATAACCCTGGTTCATAGTGTGAATGTTGGTGCTTACGGTGAGTGATGGTGTGGAAAGCTGCTAATAAATCCAGCTGCACCAGGGCTCCTTTATCACCATTATCTACAATCCACACCAGAGGATCAATGAAAGTGATTATAACTAGCTCTGTGCCATGCATAGCACTAAACGCATCGTGGAGAGATGAGAGCCTAGACACGTCTTCAATATAAGGCTGATGCTGTACCATTGCTGCTTTTACTGGAATGTTGCTGAAAAGAGAGGTTAGATACTGGTCTGTAGTTGTCATAGTCTAAAGGACCATCTTCATTTTATTCAGGAGAGGTCCCAGTATTATTTATTTGTATTATATTTCAATTTTTGTTCACCAAGAGACTAGATTTAGTGTGTGTGGGGAAACAGGTATGTTTAGGGGCTCTCTTGGAAAGTGGTGATGGCGGTCGTAGTGCAGATGTGAAATGGTAGGGGCCACCATGGGATTCCACTGGGTAAATGCTTGCTTTTGTGTGCATGTTAGTTTGCAGACTGGAATGTGAAGAGGATGCTGGCAACCTTGTTGTGTGTTTGTGTGGTGGATGGGTTTCAGTTTGTCATGAAGGTAAGATTGCGTTTTGAGGTGCATGGCTTTGAATACAATGCAGAGTCCTTTAAAGTCAAGTCCCTGGTGCACGGGGAGCAAGAAAAGCTGGGAAAGAGCTGGGGTGATGTGTGAGGGTTTGGGTAGGTCGAGGATGAGTTTGACTGCTGCATTTTGTATAGCTTGTAAAGTTACGGGGGTGGAGTCAGGAGAGCATTACTGTAGTCCAGCATGGACAGAACCAATGCTTGAATTGCAAGTCAGAGGGTTTTAGAGGGAAGGTGTAGTTAATTGCATGTTTTGGTGACGGCAGCTATGTGGTGTGTGAAAGAAAGGAGGATGTGAATGGTGAAGCCAAGGGATTTGAGAGTTATGTAGAGGGATATGAGTGTTTTGCCTGTGGCAAGTTGTTTGATTCAAGGGACAAGGTCAGGTTTGTGCCTTGGGAGGCAGATGATGAGAAATTCCATTTTGGAAGGGCTGAGTTTGAGGAAGTGGGTGGCCATCCAGATAGTGATGGTGGAGAGAAAGCTTTTGAGGGTGTGGAGTTGTGAAGGGGATGCAATCAGGAAGTATATTTGCGTGTCGTCTGTCTATTGGTGGCTATGGGTCTGTACAAGTGATTTCACATATAGGGTGAAGAGGAGTGAAGACAGGGAGGAGCTTTGTGTGACCCCATACTTGACGGGGGTGGGGTCAGATCAATAAGGGGACCTGGAGACGAAGTGTGTTCTATCCGTGAGCAAGGAGAAGAATCAGTCGAGGATGGTGCCTGAGAGTTTCATCCTGTTGGATAGGATGTTGAGTAGAATGCTGTGGTACATGATGTTGAAGGCTACAGACAAGTTGAGAAATAAGAGTAGGGCTGTGTGTTCTTTGTCAGTGATGATGTGGAGGTCATCAATGATATGAAGTGTAGCCTTCTCAGTGCTGTGCCCAGGTAGAATACCAGATTGAAAGGGATGAGCATGCCGTTTTTGATGACTTTTTTTTGGAGCTGGGTTGTGTCAAAGTTTTCAGGGGGTGTGATGTTCAGAGTTGGTATTTTGAGAAGGGGGAGATTTAGTATTTGTGCAATTGGAGGGTGGAGGGTGGTACTGCATTTGGAGGTGGGCATGCATCATCCAGGAAGTGTGCAGGCTTTGTTTTGACAGTGGGTTTGATACAAATACAATGAAGTAGCGATCAGTTCACCAAACTGATGCACTATTGGCTGGAAGCTCTGTTGGCACTGCATTGGTGTTTGGATGAATTTCTTCCACCCTAGTGGAAACAGAGAAAAGACTACCAAATCAACATGTGCCTGAGTCAATTAGCCCTATCCTGTTACAAATGTGATACTTTCTTCTGTCCCTACTTCTTTCTCAGGGGAATATTCAAGCACCCAACTATAAGCATATAGAGAAGTATTAACAAACAAAAATCTTGGGCACTGTAAAATTGCTTTAAAATAAATCTAAATCAACTACTGGCAGCATAGACATAACCCAGGCCTGGTTTAATATATCAGGGATCAAAGATGTCTGAAAAGAACGATTAATATTCTGTATAATAATAGGGGACACCACCTCAATGCATTGTTTTGTTTTATGGCGTGAAAATTACACGGATCCCCTAAGCCGTTTGTAGAGTTTGTTGAGTTTAAACTCATGAGTATATTTTGTGGTTTTGCCATTGAAATGTCTTTGAGGACCAAGGTGTCAGTGTAGTCAGTAATCTCAGACAGTAAAAACCGTTCTGAAAGCCATAGCACCGTCACTAACACTATGCAACAGTACTATTCCCCGAGGCAGTGTCTAAACACTTCCTTAAAGCTATGAGACCAGCACCCATATTCAGATTAAGATTCAGTTTTATACTCACACATTTGGGGAAGCCCCATCGTTGAAGCCATGGAAGCAGAACCAACATTCACACTGGTACTGAGATAACACCATCCATAAATCTAGGACTAACACCCTCATTCACACAATGAACCCATGAACCAACGGCGCCATTGACCAAGCACCATCCAAAAAGCTATAATACCAGCACTATGTCACACTATGAACCAGTACTAACCTAGAGACTCTGGGTCCACACCACCCTTAAAGCCATGCGAGCAGCACGAGCAGCCACATTATGAACCAGTACTAGCCCCAGAGCCATTACCCCAGCACCACAGGGTTAGTGTCTCCTGTCCACTGAGTATATGCTGCCTTTTAATTAAGCAGAATGACTCCTCGAACGAGGAGCTAGAGGCTCTATGAGAAAATAGCATGAGTAGATCGGAGCTTTACAAATGAGTCACACTGGCCATGAGCACCACAATCAATCCACCTCCATGTTTCCATGAGGATGGCTCAAGGGCAATGGGTTTGCGTTTGCAGTAAGACAGTGCAGAGGAACATAGGTTCAAATTCTGGTCCCGCACTTAGAGATTGGTCTCCGGTATTAAGCATGTTATAAAAGATGAATTCATTAATTGATTTCCATCCCCATTACTAATCAATAATGGTCTTGGTTTCCTTAAATGTAATTATTGTATTATTGGCTATGCCACCTGAGTACCTCCACCCTCCAAAGCTTTGTGCAAGTGTCATTACCAAAGAAATCATTTCTTAGACATCTTGACCTTTGGAGACTGTGTTACCCTGCAGCTTGTGGCTAGCGTAATGTCCCATGCAGCAGGATCCACTGGATTCCCAATGCATAGAGGCATTGCTAATGCCAAATCCAGTGGGTCTCCTCTCTTCTAGCAGATCTGTTTCTGAGAACTAGATCAGACCTGTGCTCCATGCTTGGCGCACCAAGTCCTAATTTGTGTTTTGGTGCCAGTGCAGCCTTCCAGTCCATGGGGTGAGCACCGTTTAAAGGTCCAGTCGACAAGCCATGGTGGGATTGAGGACACCTTAGTAATGGGGTTGTCCTACAAACTAGCTGGGGTGGTTTCCCAATGGATCGGTGCGGCAGCGTCCACTCTATCCTGAGTGGTGTGCACCGTGCCACATTCTGAGAAAGCGACGCCATTCTGTGAACTCTGGAGCCTGCGATATCACCCAAGGTGTGGAGCTGTTTCCAACCTCCAGCTCATGGGCAAAGTGCTATGGCAAAAGCTATTTTGCTGAACATGGAGAAAGTGAAATCTATCACACCATGGAAACAGTACTATCCTCAAAGCTTTGGCACCTGCCTTGGCACAATCACCACCAGTCAGCGTGGGGAAAATGGCATCCTTCAGTACCTGGCTGCCAGCAATGGGATCTACAAACATCTGATGAATCCGTGTGACCAAAGCCATAGACCAAGTCCTGGGCTCTGAGACATATTTTCTAGAGCCCCCCTGCAAGGCAGAAAAGGGCCGTGCGCTGTCCCAGGTGATAGAAAAGCCCACCCCCACTTTGGATTTGCAATTACAGCTGAAATGGCAACCCTTGCCTGGAAGCCGCGAGGGGGGTGTGGTGCTTCCAGCCGCAGGCCACGCGCCTGGCTCTCCTTGACCTCCCTGGTCCCTTCTGCTGGGTGGACACGAGGGCTGGCTCGCTCCCAATGGCCTCCCTTCCTAGGCAGGTCCACAGGAAGCGGCGATGAGAGATTCCCCAGCAAATCTAATTACAGAGAGGATTCCAGGGAGGGAGGGACCCCGGCCTCTGACTTCCAGGCGGCTCACTCACTCGCAGGATCTGTGCAGGCTGCGACTGGCCTATAGGCAATAGGGCAATGCCCGGCCCCAAAATGCCATTGTGGGCTCATTTTGGTTGGTCAAAGTGGGCCACTTTTTTGGCCCGTGTCGGCCAGATTGATAAATTACATCACCATATGGCTAATAGATTTGATCAGTGTCAATGAATAAATATTCTTTAAAATACACAATTTGCATCACATTCTTTTGAAAACCTCCCACTTGGGTACTACTCAGTCAGAAGCAAAAGGAATGAATGACCGTTTGCAGCTGTGGGCCACTTTTTCATTGGTGCCCGAGACAATTGTATGCCCCAGTCGGACCCTGGATCTGTGCACTCCAGTGGGGGGCGGGGTGGGGTGATGGGTCGGGGTGCATCCTGAAAGAGAACATTTTGACTTTCACGCCTCCTTCCTCTCTAGATTATTCCATATGGCGTATAGTTGTGATCTGCATTGATGTCTTTGGAAGAGGTCAGGGCTGCATTGAAAGAAAAAAAAAAAAACAAGCACATATACAGACAAGCATTGACAAAGCCCATAGGTGTGGCTCTTGGCCCTCATTCCGAGGTTGGTGGTAGTCATGGCGCTATTTGCGCCATGACTGCCACCAATAACGGGTCCGGCACCGATATAGTTCAATGTGGACATTGATAATGGGGATAAGTCCCCATTGAAAATGACATTCCCCATTCGCACTGAGCCCCTACAGGGCTCAATGGGAATGGGGAGGGCGCAAATAACGGGCTCGCGAATGGCAAGCCCGTTATTTGCACCCGGTCCCCTAACGGGACCCGTAAGGTACGTTTGGTCCGACGAAACGTACCTTACGGGTCCCGTTTGGGGACATCGCAATCCGGCGGTAGGGGATTACCGGCACCAGTCCCCTTACCGGTGCCCGGTATCCCCTACCGCCAGACTCGGAATGAGGGCCATTGGGCCTCATTAGGAGTGTGCCGGTCGTGGTAGCAACAGTGCCGGTAAGCTACCGGCAGTGTTGTTACTGGACCAGCACACTCCGAGTTCTGCGGGCAGGTGCCGTCCCGCCCACCAGGTCTGCCCTGGCAGCTGGAATGGCATCTGCTCACAGACTTGTGCCGGTGATACCGTCTTCCCCATTCCCATTGAGTCCTATCGGACTCGAATGGGAATCGGGACTTACATTTTGCAGCGCATGGCTTCAGGGACCACCGGTGCTGTAATGCCCCGGTAATTCCCCAAAGCTAGGTGCCGGAAAAAAACATGACTTTTGTGGCAGCCGTGCCATTTTTACCTGCACGGCTACCTGCTGGGTCGTAATGAGGCCTGTTGGCAGGCATTCACCATTTGCCAACCACTGCTATCATCATTTTTTCTCAAACTCACATTACCTGAGAAGTCTTGCATTCAAGCACTCACTGACTAGTGTCAATGCTTCCCCATAAGTGCAAGAAAACGGCCACACAGATATATATGCTTTTTTTGCAGTTACATAGAGCATTTGCCCTGTTTTGATGGCTTGATTTTTCTACAATGACTCTGCAAGCATGCACGCTATTTAATGTAAAAAAAAAAAATTCTAACGTGCCCAATACCGAACTTCCGCTTTCGAGACCAGTGCATTGCCAATGTGCTTTCCTCCGTTCAAAGACTCCGTCCCTATCCTGCCTTCCCTTTCCTTTCCTTCACTGTACACATCTTTCATGCATATTTAACCCTCTGCCCCTGCCAGGAGTGTTGCTAGGTTTGTAAATCTTCCGGGGCTATGCTAATTTCAGGACTGTCGGGACTCGGGACTAGCTAGCCTTTTAGTTGTAGCTCCTGCGCTTCTAACCATGGTCCGACAGGGACAACAAATAGGCCCGGTCACCCAAAAAAAAGTGTCCCATTCTGCGCCTCACGGCCCTTGACCTCTGATGACATCACCAAAGTGATGTCATTTGACCCCACCCCAAAGTGACATCCCAGGAAGCGATGAAACCCACCTTTCACCCTGACAAAACAGGAAGTGGCATCAAATAGCATTGTACCTAAGTACACTAAATTACTGTGAATCCAAGCAGACATCCAAGGCCAAATGATATGTTATTGTATAGCACTTACGCTTAAGCTCTTTTTTTATAGAACAAATTTGCATACAATATCACCCAACCTGTGTTGGTACTCATTTATCGACCTAAGAAGGATGAAAGGCTTTTTGAAAGAAAAAAATATATATTTGAAAAAAAAGGTTTTTTTTCTATTTTTTTTTCTTCCAAACCGGCCCAGGCATGGCCAGAAACCGGCCCCAACACCCCAGGGACGATTTCAGCCCGGCCATGGGCCGAAAGGCCGAGGAGCCAATCGGACCCTGGGCTACAACCAAAAGACCCGGGGCTACAGCCCTGCAGACCCCCCAGGCCCTCTCGCCCCCGCGCACTTTGCCTTCTTCTGCTTCTCTTTTGTATTTTCATGCTGACGGAGGTCTGGGTATCCCTGGGGCGGGCAGAATGCGCCTCTTTCTCTAGAGAAGGCTTCTGATCTTAGGCCGCTATGGTGGTGACTGGCGCTTTATAAAACATCTCTTATGTTATGTTATGTTATGTAATGTTATGTTAAACTATATTTATAGTGCACATTATCACCACTGGAGGGCCCCCCTGGAGCTCCGGAGGATCTGGAAAGTAAGAGGGTAGGGTAAGTTAGCAGGACTGAGCGGGGAAACGGCTCTGGAGAGCTGGGATGTGCTGTTGGCAGATTCAGTTCGGTTTACACCGTTCCCTAATTTCGGTTGGTGGTTGTCATGTGCTGTTGTGTGAGGCTATGTGTGGTTTGTTTCGCTGTTGCCATAACATAATATACTGTCTACTCCTCCAATTGCCCATTAGACCATTAGGGATAGCCGTCAAACACAAAGGTACACACATCATTGCCACAGTGCTGTACATTTGTGATGGGAAGAGAAATAATGCGTTCGTGGGGGCTGAGCAGCCCCTGCTCCAGCCCGCTTATCACACTGTAAAGATACCCCCTGCTCTCTTTATGCCTCAGAGAGGCCACACCCCAAGCATTCTATGCTGCGTGTATCTGTTTGCAACACACTACTGTGTATGCGCTAGGATTTACATAGCATGGAACGCGCGCGGTACCGTTCTTAGTCAAGGCAATCTCTTCTGCTGCTGAAACAGAGATGCCATGCCGGGCATTGTTGGCATCATGCCTCTGATTGTCCTTCGGCCAGGGGTGAACTGGCATATAGGGAACTCTGGAGATTTCCGGGTAGGCCTCCACACCGAGGGCCTCTTTTGTGTGGTAACCTATTTCATTTTCAAATTGTTGCATAGGCAAATGGTTGAGCCCTCCTGAAAATGTGTAATATGGGGCAACTTTATTTTTTGTTTTTATTTTTTTTAGGACCCCTTTTGGTTCCCAGACCACCCCTGGCTTTGGCGCATTCAGCGACAGATCGTCTAAATGATCTTTGCTGATGTTGGGGTAGCAGGACTAACATTTGATGGTATTATAGAAAATGTGCCCTTGCGCAAGTGCAAATAGGAATTCAGTAAAACAAAAGAAAAATGTATCAGTTTATGGTGGCACCAGGGCAATGTTTCCCTTAGTGCCAGCAGCACTAGTGGGACATGTGCCTGTAGTGCACGAAAAGCTATAAACGGTTTGCACACAATTATTGCTCTATTTGAGGAAGAGCAATCTGGAGTACACTATATGGGGGTAGGAGTCCGGTTATAACCGCAGTGGCCTACCATGTCTGGAAAGAAGCCCTCGTTCACATTGCATTATTGACTAACCATTCATTTCAATGAGTCATTTATCTAATTTATAGATCTCTTTCTCTTGTATTTTTGTTAGTGTTGAAATATGTGTTTTATTTAATAATTGCTATCTCTTTCGAATGATATATGTATTTGATGTGATGTGATTTTTAAATGTTGCATCACCATATGCATAAATAAAATAAAAAAAACAACAACAAAAATTGAACAAATATTAATGTTTGCCCTCGTGCTAATAGCACTTGCACCTGTTCCAAGTGTCTGTAATGTTGTGTTTGCCCACATTACGCGGCGCTGATTTTTGCCACAGCGGTAACCTCCTCTCTTCGGGGCGCTTGACATCAGTTTGTGCATTGCAAAGGGGCTTACAGGTTCCTTCTCAGTGCTCTGTTTTGCTCCACCACGATAAACTGTTCCTGCATGCAACACCACCGCCCTCAACATAGCGGGAAAATGGTGATGACAGCACGGCGCTCGCAGTGCTGGAGGGCACAGACCTTGAGTGTGGGGGTGGGGGGGCTGGGGTTTGCCCATGACAAAAGCCAGATTTCAGGGACGCCCCCAGGATTCTCTATTGAGTCACGTCAGTCCATGATGGAAGTTTTTTTATTTTTTTATTCGTGTACACTGTAAACATGTTTAACGTTTAAGGACAGCCTATTTTGGCAGAGAATGCACAGTGAGCTAGAATGATTTGGCCAGGATCACACACTTTGGTTCAATAGTGAAGGCAGGGTTTGACACCCGCCGGCCATTTAGGTACTTCTCAGCTCTGGATGGTACAGCCATGTATTAATGGTTGGCTTTCCATTGCCGAATCAATACTTTTATTTTGTATTTATAAATGTTTATTTAGGACAGATGTGTCCTTAAAACAGACATAACATTCCAACACAAAAAGAAATACTGTTTTATAGTGATGACTTTAAAAGTAGACAAGACACATTCTAAATCAAATTGACACATATACAAAACCATATAAAAACACATCTGTAACGACTATGGTTTTAGTTGTAGTTTTCAAGTTAAAATGCTAAAACGTTTTCTGAGCCTAAATAATCTCCTCTGACATTCATAAACAATCTTTAAAAGGCATCAAGGCACACAACAGAGCAGGTTGTGTGATAAAGTTACCTGCTTGTAGTCATTGTTTAGCATAGACATGTATAAGGTTATTAGGCACGATTTAAGTTCCACAAAAAATGTAATCCTTTTGTGCACATCAACAATCATAACTCATTGAAATACATAGGCTGGCTGGTGAACACTATGACTCAGTTTGATTGTCTTGTGAGAAGGCATAGCATTGAGTTGGGGATTTCAGATGCAACTGCTATAATTGCTGTTTTCATTACAGCACTCACACATACTTAGGAGACAAGTCGACTACCCACTACTCTCCATAGGCCCTGCAGAGTCAGTTGTGTTTCCAGAAATGCTTTTAAATAAACCTGCAGGACCTCTCGGGGGGTGGGCTGGTGGGGCGGGGGGCGAGGGTGGTTAGCGTCGTGGAAAGGAGTGGGATTTCAAGGGGAGAGTCATTATGGCCTCAAGGGGGAAATATTATCTACTGCAGGAGCTGGGATTTCTAACCAGGCACCAAGTTTCAAGTGCAACACTTTATATTAACATATCTCCTTCTGGGCACTCGAAAGCAACATTTGTTGAAGAATAATAAGATGCATAATTTTCATTGATTTTTTTTCAGATATGGATAATTTTTCTAATGGTCTCTGGAACAAAAAATAATTTAAATGTTAGTAGAAATGTTTTATGGAGTCAACTTAAACAAAGCTGGTTTCATGAATTGTATGGTCTTAATATCTTTCTTAATATTTTAAGGAGGGAAGAGTACTGTCACTTTTGTTTTATTGCACTAGTGTTATACTACTAGGCTCACTCTGGAGTGGAATGTGTATATTGTATGTTTTCCATATGTTTAATCCTATTGTGTGTATTTTTTTCATAATGTTCTTTTATGTGCATAGTTTCGTTTGTAAGCCAATCACAATCAAAATAAATGCAAAGCCGGTAAAATAATGCAATGGATGAAGGGTCTGATGTGGAGCTGTGTAGGTTCAATAATTTATACAGTGCACAGAAAAAACGGAATCGCTTCTGAGCGCTAACAACTTTCGAGAATGAATGAAGAAGCAAGCAAAGATGAGGAGGGGGATGAGAAGGGTAAGGAGGGGAGCTGGAAGAACACGGGCATTTTGAGGTTGGATCTGAAGAGTGGGAGAGATTGTTAGGTGAGGATCACACGACCAAAGGAAGAGAGCTCCATTGACACTGACTGAAGACTCAGAAGTGTCTGTGGCCTTGTTTTTTGCAATGTTTCGGTGGGACGCTGAAGAGGATGGCGTCCTCAGAACTCAGTGGGCATGCTGGGAGGGAGGGTCAGATTTCAGGTATTTAGGTGCAGATCCGTGAAGACATTTCTAGATGGGTCAGAAGACCCTGAACAGGATATTGGAACTGATTTGAAGCCATTGGAGTTTCTTGATGTTTTTTTAATTTTTTTATTTTAACTTTTTGTAATTTCTGAACTTAGTGATCCACCAGTCCTTCATCGTTGGTGTTGCAGTATTCAAGTTCAAAGTTGATGACGGGGTTGACCACTATGTTCGAGTTTTCCTGATGGGTGAAAGGAAGGATCTTGTTGAGCACTTTAAAAAGAAAGAAGGTTCGCATCATGGTCCCAGATGAACCTGAGTTTTATTTATTTGGGCAATTCCCCCAAACGTAGTCAGCTGGGATCATATGGTGTCAATCATTTTGAAGAGGTGCTTGGGACCTAATACTGGTATTTAATACTTTGAGCCATTCAGTTTGAGAGACGTGTTATTCATCTAGTCTTTCAATGCAATGACCTTTCGATACTGACATGAATTAGTTGTTCCCCTATTGACCCGTAAATCGATCTGTTTGTCATCCGTGTGTGAACTGACGCAGAGATTGTGGGATCTGAGTAGGTCGGTAAGGGCTTTAAGCTATATTGTGAACAATAATGGAGAAAGAGGAAAGCCCTGGGGAAATCCCCAACTTATTGCTCTCAGAGGAGTGGTCATGTCACCTAGTCTGATGCTTTGGAGGCATCCAGTCAAAAAAGGGGAAACTCTTTAAGATGGCTGCCACAAATGGGAGATTATGAAGCAGATGCTTTGGTCCACTGTGGCAAAGGCAGTGAATAGGTCCGGGAAATTGAGAATAGAAAGGGATCAGTCATCAGCAATTTTAAGGATGCAACTGTTCACCCTCTGGTGTTACTGTGCTATTTATTGATAACATTCAGGAGTGCCTACACGGTTCCTTGAAAGGGACTGAAGGCTGTTTGGTAGTTGTCTAGGATGCCATTTTATGCGCTACACAGTTGAAGCTGAGCAGTGACATCTTTTTCCAGGATTTCTGAGGTCCATGGAAGCCCAGTGATCTGTTCATAGTCATTGAGGCTGTTGGGCTTCACTAAGGAAGGGAGTGAGTCGAGGGTGTTTGAGCATATCTGGAACTATTCCAGATGTTATTGAGCTATTTATGATGGAAGTACGTGGGCTGAATCAGCAGAGGTGATTGAAAATGGACAGGGGTCCCAGAGACTTTGAAAGGTCTGAGGGATTGAGGTAGGGGGCAAGACTTTGGAGTCATCTGCAGTTGAGAAGTCGAATTTAGTGAATTTAGGAGGTTGAGTCCATAGCGGCTCATTCAGTGGGTGTGGTGATTAAATGGTCAGGAGCCCGAGCAGAGCTTGAGTTTGAGTGATGTTTATTTTTATATTATGCTTCATCATGGGAATGGAGGTTGCTATGCAATTTGAAGAAATTAAGGACTGCATGATTTGGAAAAGGTTTTTTAGTTGGTTGAAGGAGTCAAGGATATTGTTGAAGTATTTTTTTGTTTGTCATAAAGATGGCCCTATGATAGGCGAGCGGGCAAATGTGCATTCTGTCTGGATGTCAGATCTTCGTATTGATGCCAGGCAGGAATTGACAAATACAAAAGGAAAGTTGGTAGCATATTATGGCATTTTCTAATTTGGTGGATCATTTCTCCAACTGTCTGCAGATCCTTCAGACCATTTAAAGACAGAAAAGAAGTATTTGTCTGTGGAATAATTAGCAACAGAATCTCGTATGTTCATACAAATTCTGATGAATCAAGCCTTCATTTCAATATAAATATTGTCATGATGTAAGTGATTTTCATCAGCTGTATGACACTTATTAGTGTTCGTACATACCCAACACTCATGTCACATTTATTCTAAAACCCAACTTCTCAGGGCACCAGTAAGGTGCTACTTAATCAGAGGAAAATGTAAGACTGTCATGCCGTTTGCAAGGAGATTCCCTTGGAGTCTGAGAAGCCAATGGCAACTCCGCCGCCATTGATTGTTCCACTTTTTTCCACATTTCCTGTTGCTACGCTCTAGTCTTTTCCCGGCCTCTTCCTGGTTTCGCTCTTAACTACGCCTCTTTGTTTTGCCCGGCGCGTTGCAACTGAAACTTTCTCGCTCCGTTTCGCAAGCGCTCGCTCTCCAGTTCCTTGCTCGTTTCTGGCCGGTCTTTTGCCGGTTCTATTCCCTTTCTGCCTTCTTTCTTAGCTTTTCTCTTTCTGGTGCCCTTTCCCTCCTTGGTCCTATGCTATTTCCTCGTCTCCACGCGTCCTAGCGTTCCGTAGTATTTTTTCTCCCTTCGTCTATCTGCTCTTTGCCTCCACTCCCGTTCCGTCTCTCCTCGTCCTGTTTTTTTTTTTGTTTTTTCCCGGTGCCTCGGTCCTCCTCTTTTGTGCTTACCTTCTTCCGTGCTTACCTGTTTCCTTATCCTTTCTTTACGGGTCTATTATCCTTCCTCCGTTCTGACCTCTTACTTTCTCTCTCCTTCTTCCTTTTCGGTCTCCGCTTCCATTCTTCCTCTTCCCGGTCTACCGCCGCTCTTCCGGCATTCCACTCTTACCTTTTCCCCTCCCAGCTTGGCATTCACGTGATCCTCTGCGGTCTCTGCGATCCTCTGCAACCCGGAACATCCTTTCCTTCGGATACCTGGAAAAGCAACTTGTCTGGTTAACCTTGCTCCACAACAAGATCGAAATACTAAAGAGAGGTTTTTTTTAGCATACGCTTTTTTCCTCTCCTACGGCTTCTGCGGAAAGGGTGTCCCTTGTTTCCCTGGTTTAATAGGGGGAACAGGGTGGCTTATAACCGCGGAACACCATATCTCTTCTCAAAAAAGAAATCCACAAGAAAAAAGGGGCGAAGACGCGAGGAGTCTACAGAAGAATCAAATGAGGAGGAGTGGGTTCTGCATAAAGACAATTCTGGTTCCGACGAATTGAGTGATCAGCCTGACATTCATGATAAAGACAAGAGAGCAAAACAAATAAAAATGAACAATACATATATGTCTGTTGCAAACATATCAAACTGATCAATATACATGAGGACATATATGAATTATGTTGTCCCATTTAAAAGAGCAAAAGGTCTCACCATTGCTTTAGACATTTATTCTTAAAGTGACTTGGATATTAATATGAAGGTTTAGCAGTTTCGGCATGAGATCTTATACATCACAAAAATCAAAGCCTTCTTCAGGGTCT
Source organism: Ambystoma mexicanum (assembly GCF_040938575.1). Taxonomy (NCBI): domain Eukaryota; kingdom Metazoa; phylum Chordata; class Amphibia; order Caudata; family Ambystomatidae; genus Ambystoma; species Ambystoma mexicanum. The sequence continues at coordinate 1,436,799,817 of NC_090931.1, forward strand.
TTGTAAGATTTACGAACACTTAAAACAAATAAAGGCATCAAGATAGAATCATGAATTTGAGTACTGATGATGAAAAATATTAGTTGCTTTGTCCCTGCTAGAATTGGTGAATGCACTTCCTCATACTGTTTTTTAACCAGATTTTACTGCAAGCCGATGTCTATTATTCTTCCTTCTCATTTGCTGTCACTTGCAGAGAGAAGTAAAAGTAATCCTCAATCTGGTTAACTCTGAATTGCAGACAGCCAATCACGTCAGACAGAAAAGATTATTCTGTAAAGAATTTGTGAAATCCATCCAACCACCTTACGGTCATTTGCTTCTCAGCAAGAATGAGAAGCAAACCATTCTTCACATAAAACAACCCTGTGGGTGGGGTTTCAGGGTTTGGGACATGCAGAACCATAGGATCTTTGGTACAATCCTGATATTTATGGAAAACCTGCCACCACATAGGGTCCTTTTCTGGTCCGTAGTTCAGTAAGAATAAATCTCACTGATGCATATCATACATCAGAGGCTGATTTTATTTTATGGCAAGGTTTGTTCATGAGCAATACCAAAAAGTGATGGCTGGAAGGTTTAGAATTAATCCTAACCATGGGCACAGCTCTGGGCTACCCTCCAGACCATTGTTTTTTCAGCTTGTCAAGCCATTACAGAAGGGGAAATACCATAAGAAAATCCCACCCCAAAAATGTTCTGAATTAATCTTGACCACAGGCACAGATGTGGTCCGTGCCTGCTGGGCCTAGAGACCCAAGCTACTTCACACAGATGAGTCCCAACAAGGCCAAAACACATTTGGGGATGTTTGTGGTCTCGTGCATAAGGGATGTGACCGAGCAGTTCGGGCTGGACTGCCCCTTTTGCATATGGTCTTTCTCCTTTTGCAATTCCTTATCAGACAAAGAATGATGGTCTGGAGGGTTGCCCACAGCAATGCCAGAGGTTAAGATTAATTCTAAACCTTCTAGCCATCACCACTTTTGTTTTGCTAGCGTTTGTTTGTGGCCAGCAGTAGGGGTGAGCGAGAATCCCATCTGCAAAACAGAATTGGCTACATTTGCCAAGAATTCCATTCCGTGAGAGGGGCAATTTTCACCTATTTTGCACAATTTGTGAAGGTTTTCTTTACTGGTGGAAAATCTTTGTGGGCGAAATTTCTTTTTTGTGGCCGGAAACACAAACAAAAATGAAATTTTATTGAAAAACTAAATTCAAAGGGGCAAACAAAACATTACCATCCAAAATTGTATTTTTAAAAAACGAAATTTAAAAAAAATATATATTCCGGCTTGAAAATGCCCAAAATGTCCAATTCCACTCCCAGGGTGAAATTGGCAGGTTGGGAAAAATGTTCCAGGAATCCACCGATTATCCAGAGGAACGGAATTGACAGTTTTTGCTCACCTCTAGTCAGCAGCTGGTGAGCCAGTTTTTGGAAGGTCTTTACTTGCTCACGGCACAGGATTCAACAACATTAGTGGTGGTCGGGGTGAAGCTGTTGAGAAGTTCATCTGTCTCGAGGTGATCAGTGAGTGGATTCAGGAAGCATATGAAAGCCAATCCTTAAATGTAGCTAACACCAATTATGTTTTGGGTGGATGAAAGAGTTGTTTGGGGGAGGCATTGTATTTAGGGGAGGCACTGAAAAAGAGAAGGCGAAGAGGATCATGGAATGATTAGACCAGCCAACGGTACAGGTGGAAATGAGGGTAGAGGGAATGCTGTGAGTGGTAATGGTCTTGAGTAATTGGCCGTTAGTTTGGGAGTGGGTTCCTGGAGAGGACGTCAAGGTTGACAGATGTTGGGGAATTTCTAGGAGAACGAGATGGGGTTATTGTTGGGCCAAAGGTAAAGTTTCCTCCTAACATGACATGTTTTCAATGTCCTGCAAAGTTGAGACAGGAGTAGATGAAGGCCTGTGACGAATGACAGAGAGGAATGAGCATCAAAGGATTTATTAGCATGTCACTTGGTGGATCCTGAATTGAATGGCAATGATTTGAAGCTGTTGAAGGAAGGCAGATTTAGGCAGGAAATGGGCAGAGAAGAATTGTAAATGGTGGCCACTCCACGACCGCTTCCTGTTCTATTTTGAAAGAGTAGAGAGTAGTTCCGGGGAGCAGGATCAGGAGGTGCAGAAGAACCAGGTTTCAGTAATCAAGGGTATGTTTAGTTTGCAATGCAGGATGTAGTCATGGAGTGCATCTGCTTGGACGGTCAACTGGTGGAGCATGCATGAGGCCACAATCTAAGACTGAGCATACAGTTTGACTGAAGAGGTTACAATTTCCTTTCTCATTCCCGCTTGTGTTGTCTTTTGTGTTGTTTTGTGTATACCTGTCAGTATGTTTATTATGTTTCACGGGATATGGCTATTTTGTTGGAATGTACTATATATGATGCTTACGATATTCTGTAAATTTGGTTCTATCTGATTGATGTGAGACATTGTTGCTTTCTATGAAGTTATCTATGTTTATTGTTTATTTATTTTTAAACAATTTGTGAGAGTGTCCTGAAGTTTGCGATGAATGATTGTGGAGGAGGCGCATTGCACTAAGATCGGTTCTCTGATGTACACAATTATTCAAGGCATAATGATTAAATGAATAGAGAAGGGAACCTTAGAATACTGTGAACACGATGACCTAACCAGCGGCGAGGCTAGAGGGAGTGGCCTTTGATGAATGTCAGAAATTCTTGTGGTCTATCCCAAGCTAAAGAGAGATCCGGTGAAAGAATCAGAGGAGGGCGAACTACAGAGATCTAATGCAGGAATTCTTAAATGTGAGCATCAGTCTAGCCACGTGCCCATTAAGCGACCTCCAATGATGGTGCACAGGGATGGCAGTGTAGGAGTTAATCACTTTAGGAGCAAATCTAGACTGTGTATCGGTTCAGTCATGGGGCCAATAATTCCTGTTTCCGTGAAGGCGCACATGGATGACAGGGCTATATTAGCAGAAGTAGGAAGCCTGAACTGTCACACCAGTTCATCTATATGCTCAATAACAAGCTTCAATAAATGTACCAAGGGACGGCAGAGCAGGTATTAGCAGATAGAGTCCCTTGAGGAGCATTAAAGGAGGCTAAAGACCAGTGGTGGAAGTGGAAAAAAGGAACTAGTGATACTGTGGCTGCATCCCCAAAGGAGGGAGATGGATAGGAGGTGGAGTTGTGTCCTTGAAATCACCCTGCTTAGTGCATAGGGCCTTCTATGCTGCTGGGCTGGAATATCTGCAGTTGAAATTTCAACCCTATGTTCCTGCTCGTCTCCTGCATTCGGCTAACCGCTCCCTCCTGGTTGTCCCTAGAGTCCATCGTGCAAGAATGGGAGGCCACTCTTTCTCGGTTAGAGCTGCCATGTTGTGGAATGCCTTGCCGATTGCCCACCCGGCCTGCCCGATTCATATATGCTTCAGGAAAGCTTTGAAAACTCTGCTTTTTTAGTTCCCTGCTTTTGCTGTTTCTTAGATTCAGTCTTAGAGACAGGTTGCCTTTTTGGTGTTGGTTGCGCTGTACCACGCTACGAAAAATGTAACATAACATAAGATAGTCAGACACAGGGCAGGGGGTACAGGTGTCAAGTGGGGTTAGCAGGGGTGAGGGGTGACCAGGATCAATAACTTTGGCTCAAATTGTTGGATTACAAGGTCTAGAGTAATAAGGTCATATAGACTTTACTTACAACAACAAAAAACAAACTGCATAATAAAGCCACATGACAACATGTATATCCTTATAGCAACTTGTCAAGCCAAAAGAATATCTTGTGGCTTTAATTTTCACATCCTGAATGGTGAACTATAAGTCCCAGAATGTAAGATAATTCTAAGCTTAAAAATCTAGTTAATGCCAGTGTACTTTCAGTGATTTAAGACATCTAATAAAAGAAGTGCAGTATTGGATGGAGTTAAATCACTACGAGAGAAGGGCCCATCCCTGTACATTTCCACCCCTACCCCTTTGCGCGGTGCCTTACATTATGCTCGGTTTCTTGCGATGCGCCATGTTTCTATAACAATATCCATTGCTTCCACTATTTGGTGCAAAAGCGTCACCCAGGAGTTGAAACGAAAGTGTAGTCAGAGCAGCTTCCATGAGCCAAAGCTAGATACCTTCACAACCTGTGATGGGCTAAAAATAATGGTGGGGTGAAGGTGCCCTACTCACTTCTTTCCCATGTTGGGCTTTGGCAAAATCTCTGTTTTCCATCCTTGTCCGTTTGTCCTCCTTGTATCTGGGCATCTTGGTGATATATCCATCGTGCCATCACCATCTCTGGCAGATCATTAAAAGCGTTATCTGTGCCTTATGTCATAAGGCCACCCATTAAATGCATTAGAATGAGCTGAACGAGCCTTCCAAAACCCTGGCTGATAACAACTCTGATATGGCCTTCACCAATCCATTTTTCTATTTTTGATAGTAGACATTTTGCAAAGAATGTACTTGGACCACCCAGAAGGGATAAGACTTCAGACCCCCTTTCTCCACAGACCCAGAAACACTCGCAACAGCCTACGAAGTTGCCATCAAAGCAGCCATTAATTCCATTGCCCCCCTTAAACCCAATAAGTCCAAACCCACCACCCACTCCAACTCCTGGTTCACCCTGGACCTCCTCGGACTCCGCATTGAAAAAAAGGCCGCTCTCACTCAGTGGCAAATGTCTCACTCCGACAAAGACAGGGTGACATTTAAATCATGCTCCACTAGATATAAAAAAGCAATCACCCTAGCTAAGGCCAAATCCTTTGAATCCAGAATCGCTGAAGCACAATCCAGCACTAAAGAAATCTTTGCCATTTTTAGGGAGCTTGAAACACCTACGCCCGCTCCCCAGAACTTCACCAAAGACAAGGCCTGGTGTGATGATATACAAACAGCCATGAAAAATAAATTAAGCCTGCTCCAAAACAAAATACTAGCCACAAAGCAAGCCCTACCCAACACACACACCCCTGTCCCACCACCAGCCCCGGACCCCCCCAACCTTTCTCATTCAAACCCATTCTAGAAAAAGACATCACCAACATAATGAGGAACATCAAACCCTCTAACTGCAAAGGTGATGCATGCCCAGCCACCATTATCAAAGACTGCGCCGGAGCGCTAGCTCCTTTCCTTACAGCCTTTGTAAATGCCTCCTTTGCTACTGGGAAAGTCCCTGCCTCCCTCAAGGAAGCCTGGGTCCGCCCTCTCCTAAAAAAACCTACTCTCGACCCCACATCCCCCAACAACTATAGACCTATCACCACTGTCCCTTTCCTCCTCAAAATACTGGACAAAGCAGCCTACCTGCAGGTTCAACACTTCATTGAAGAGAACAAACTCCTAGGACTCCGCCAATCAGGCTTCCGACCTAGACACGGGACTGAAACCTCCCTACTTGACCTGAAAAACCAAATGGATGATGCCAGAGACATGGGCAAACCAGCACTTCTCTTACTTTTTGACGTATCCGCGGCTTTCGACCTCGTGGATCATGACGTCCTATGCCACCACCTCTCCTCTACTGCCAAATTCTCCCCTGAAGCCACAGCATGGATCACCTCCTTCTTACAAGACAGAACCATGCAAGTATTCTCGGACTTAGCATCCGCATAACCAACCATCATTCTCTGCGGTGTGCCCCAAGGCTCCTGCCTTTCACCCACCCTCTACAACATCTTCACACGACCACTTTTTCTCATCCTCGACGCCATGGGCATTTCATACACTAACTACGTCACTCTCACTGGCAACTATGACACTGACTCCATGACCCTCAACAACCTCTACAACACCATCCAAGCCTGGATGGCAGACAATGGATTATGCCTCAACTCAGACAAGACCGAACTCCTTCTGGTAGGCTCACCCGACACGCTGAAAAATCTAGACTCACAATTCAGTCACTTCACCATTGACTCCATCAAAATACCTGTCTCAGAATCAGTCAAAACCCTTGGAGTCTACTTGGATTCCAACCTATCCATGGATAAACAAGTCAACGCTATAACCTCGGCAGCTGCATACCATGCCAAACTTATCAAAGCAGTCAGGCCCTTTCTCTCCAGAGAGAACTGCACTAACATAGCCAGAGCCATCACTGGATCTAGGCTTGACTATTGTAATGTACTCTTTCTAGGCACCTCTAACAAAAACCTAGAGAGGCTACAAATCATTCAGAATAGTGCTCTCCGGGCAGCCCAAGGCATTGCCAAAAGAGAACACATCTCGGAGGCTAAAACCTAGCACACTGGCTCCCAATAAAAGAAAGGATCATCTTCAAGACTCTGAAACTGACCCACAAGTGCATTCACCTTACTGCCCCTGACTACCTCTCCCAAAGGATCCATCCCGTCTCTTCTACGAGACCAACCAGATCACCATATACTAACATGCTCTCTGTGCCATTAGTAAAAATTCAGAGCGGGCGGATCCAGCTTCCCATATCTCGCACCCACTCACTGGAACGCCCTACCCCCCACAATCCGAGGTGAGGCCTCCTTCAGCACCTTCCGCAAAACCATGAAAACCATCTTATTCACATAAGATGCCTCGCACCAGTCGAATACATCTCATTTGTTCCTAATGCATAAACTGTACTGTAATGACCAACTGTACCAACCAAAATGTCAGCTCTATGCTTTGTCGAATGCATAATGTACCACTGAATGACTCTATGCCTGTAACTGAGCTCTTGCAAGAAACGGGGCCTCAATGCCCATGGGTTACTTGCGCGCTATATAAATTTAAATAAATAAATAAATAAATAAATAAATAAATAAGATCCTGTCATTCAAAGGGTCCTCAACTTTGCCACGCTTGAAGATAGGAATAAAATATGTTTGGTTCCATGAGACCGGACTTTCTCTGAAGTCCACAATTAGTTTAAAGAATATTAATAGTATATCGGCCAAAGGTCAGGATTAGCCATCATGAATAAGGTAGAGACACTGGGCGCATTAGGACCCTGGCGGTAGCCATGCCCTTATTAAGGGCACGGCTGCCGCCGGTAATGATTTTTTTCCGGGGCCCAGAAAAGGGCAAAAACCGGGTCATGCTGACCTTGGTGGACCCGGTTATTGCCCTTTTCTGGGCTCTGGAAAAAACCATTCCCCATTCCCATTCGAGCCCCATAGGGCTTAATGGGGAGGATGCTAACAACGGGCCTGTTAATGACAGGCCAGTTGTTAGCATCCTTGACTGCTAGCCGGACCTGCTAAGGATGCCTGGTCTGACCAGGCGTTCCTTAGCAGGTCCCGCAGCAGTCCTCGTAATAGGGCAGCCCGTAATGAACAGTGCCTGTCCCGTACCGGCACCGTTCATTACGTGGCCGCCTGCCTCCTAATGAAGCCCACTGTGATTACTTACAATTTGTCAAGACCCTCCTAGCATCTTGTGCTTCAATGAGAAGTGTGCTTTCACCGCTGGTTGCTCGTCCATGCGATAACAGAGCTTCAGAACATCCCTGTCTCCAGACCCCGGGGCTAGCACAGGACGCCAACGGCTTTCAGAAGATTTGGCACACAAGCCTGAATACAGAAATCGGAGTCAAAGCCTTGCATACTGTATTGCAAATGTCCCAACTGGTATATATGTCCCAGCCAAGAGTACCATAGAGTACTGACTGCTGTACTTCTCCAGGACTCTACCTGCCGTGCTACGGAAGCATCCCTCCAAACCTGTCACATTTTTCTCAAACATTACATATATCCACCTCACCTTGGCCACAGCCCCCGATCACATGGGAACTACAAAAACAACCAGCACGCACACCAGCCTAGACAACCATAGAGTACTGACTGCTGTACTGCTCCACGACTCTGCCTGCCGTGCTACGGCAGCATCCCTCCAAACCTGGATTTTTCTCAAACAGTATCCACCTCACCTTGGCATGCCCCCAATCACGTGGCAACTGCAAAAACAGCCGTCGCGCACACGCACCAGCCAAGAGTACCATAGAGTACTGACTGCTGTACTGCTCCAGGACTCTGCCTGCCGCGCTACCAAAGCATCCCTCCAAACCTGTCAAACTTTTCACAAACATTACATGTATCCACCTCACCGTGGGTAAATTGACTACACTTGTGGACTTGAACCAACTACTATGGACGTTTGCTGATGGTATAATATGCTAACACGCTATATCTTCTGTTCTATATTTTAGCTACGCCCCAATTACGTGGAAACTATCAAAACAGCCGGCACATGCACCAGCGTGCACGCACCAGCCAAGAGTACCATAGAGTACTGACTGCTGACTGCTGCACCACAGCAGAGCAGTGTAGTGCTCCAGTGTAGTGCTCCTTCTCTTGACTCCCGATCTCTAGCTAGCTATTTATAAACCCAGCCTTTTCCTACACTTATTGTCCTATTTCCTTTTTTACTGCATTCGTCCACTCGTTGGTCACATGCTATGCTGTTGTGGATACATCATGTCGTCATATCAGGTATACCTCTTCATCCCCCTCCTGCCATACTCCTGAATGCCTCCTCAAAAAAATCCATTCCGCACTCTCTTTTACACGCGTTAGAAATGTCCTCACGCCTAACAAGGAATGCCTCGCGCCGTTGCTCACAAACTCTACCACTCAGGTGAGCAAAGACCAGACCCCGGTATCATTTGATGCGCATACACATTCACAGGCCGACAGTGACACCAACCCGTTACCGTCTGATATGACAAAGCAGTCATGTGCCTCTCCTGTAATGCCTGGCGATGCCCCCAAATCTTTCCATACCCCGAGCTACATGGCGGAAGCTTCATCAGAATCACACATCCCAGTCACCATCCACACAACGGATCCCTCTGAGATTCCCTTAATCTACTCCCAAATTGTACAACACACGGCTCAGAACCAAGTTCATATCCAACCATCTGCCCTGAAACCTATGTCATGCACTCTTACAGGCGTACTTCCACCTACTCAAACACACTCCGCGCAGATTTCACTCCCCAACCAAAGTGCATTTGGTCCATATCAGTATAGTATTCCTGCTGTTGCATCATCAAGACTGTCCAGCCCTCTGTCCTTATAGTCCAATGATTGCCCAAACCAAAACATTTCCTCAAGTGACTCTGAATCCTCCATGGTTGCCTCCTTCTCCAAACCTACTCCTCGTCCCTCTTTTGGCTTTTCAACCTCCTCCAACTCTGCCCTTGACTCGACCCTTACAGCAGTCAATGTGAGCATATTTACTTTAACAAAGCTGAATGAAGACTTAGATCAAAAAGCCACCTCTCAGAGCTCCTCAATACATGCGCTCACCAACAAATTAGATTGGTTCGTACGGAACTTACCTGCTTTGATGTCATCTGTCCTTGATAACAACCAAATCAATACATCTGACCCAGCTCGACTTAGTCAGTCCCACTTGGTGATGCCAGCAATCAGGACGGAGAGCTCTAGCAATGTTGGGGCATCACCCCGGAATCTACCGTCCTAGCAAATTCCTTTGGCCAACACTCTTTTGATCCCGAAATCAACCCAGGAGAAGTGCTAGAAGTTTCTTCTACTGTAACCCCGCTATTTGACGTCTTCTGTCCTGGTGCTCAAGGTAAAAGGAGAAAAAGAAAGAGGATCAGGAAACGTAGCTCTATAATCTGCATTGATTCTATCAATAAAAACAAAAAAACAAAAAACATGCCCATACCAGTAAAAAAAACAGCAAATCCAAAACAAAAGCTTTTATTGAAATAATTGCCATACCCATTTGCCTAAGGTCCTCTCTGGATGATTGCGAAATAGAACACAATGGCCAAAATATTGATGGCACTCGTGAGTCTTCAACATCAATTCTCCCTCCTGAGTCGAATTTGGCCTTGCTACAAGATAAGACAGACAATGAGCTTTAACTGCTAATACGTAATCTGTGAATGATTGCTCTGATGACAAAGTTTCAGACAAAGTTGCAGAAACCTATAACAATACAAATGAAGAACTCATGAATATGTCTGTGTATTCCAACAACTCAATCCCCATAACGGAAATTGTCCATCACAGCCTCCATGCCCTCATCGTGACAAACCTAACAGACCTTTTGTGTCAATCTGAACGTTGATATCTCGTCCTTCAAGACTTTAGCTCAGAAACGTGGTGGGTCTCTGAGTCTTCCAACGCTGCACAAAGAACAGGCCGTTCCTCATCCCGCTCTGTCCATTTACGAGTCTCCCCGGCCTCAACCTCTTTTGAGCCAGTAACCAAACGCCTCATTTGATACAAACCAACACCCATGTGAAACGCATTCCACAGATCATATGCAACTAGACAATGAGCTAATAACAATAACGATAACAATGCTTGATAGACTATACTCAGATCCCTTCCCAAACAGGTCAACACTCCTAACAGTATACAACTCAATTCCTGCTCTACAACACATAAGATCGGATGACATTGAGTCAGTGAGATACCCCATTCTGACGAACCAAGACACTATAGAAGCCATCATCCCCTCGAAAATTGTTACAAATATAGTCTGGCATGGAAGGAATGCATTACAGCTGAGGGGACCCTGCTTAGAAGCCCAAAAACCGCCATTTCTACTTGAACAACATGCTCAGCTTCATACCCGACCTCAAAGGCCCCTAGACCCAAGTGTCCGACCTCCACCAATTCCATTAGAATGACCCTGATGCAACTGCAGAAAAGACAAGCAACCCGTCCCCCAGCTTCCATTGAAACGAACCCAACCTATGTCCAAAAGGTCATGGGCTAGCAAGGCGAGAGGCAGTGCCTATTAGTTGGCCTCACATTAGCATAACCCTCCATGCTTGACTCATGCCTATTCAATGGCAAGCTGGAATACGAGAGGATCCTCTCATTTACTAACAGAGTTGTTTCAGCCCTTAAACTCGTTTAATCTAACCTTATTCCAAGAAACTTGGCTGACGACGGCACCAATTTGGACTGATCATCAAATTGCTGTTTTTACCAGCGGAAAAAGCAGCTAGAGGCCACCCTGCCTCAGGTCTTTTAATAACAGTCAGAACTGACTCCCAATTACATCTTGAGCCTTGGCTCAAGGGACCCAGGGATCCAAGCAGTCAAACTATCAACTACAAATCGGCAGCACCCCTTCTTTTTTTTTTAAACTTTATTTTTATTAACATTTTCGTAATATAACAAACAGGCTGGAAGCTTTACCATAGGATAAACATGTCGTCAGCCCCAAAATAAGAGAAAAGAAAAAGAGCCCCTCCCCCCCCATACCCTCCCAGAAAAAGAACAAACCCTCCCCCCCATTAACTTGGATCCAGTAGAACCCCCTTCACAGGGAGATGCGTTGCCAGTTTTGTGTGACCGGAGTTCGGGAAAGAGCAAGAATTTCAACTGCGTGATTGGCTGCATTTCGTCCCTTGTCCCCGGGCCATGGGTCCCCGTTTCCATCCTCGTTCCCTCCCCGAGCCTCAGTGGACCTCCCAACCCCAGATCTGCTGTACCCCGTACCAGTTGTTCTGGAAAGAGTTCATGTCATTGTTCATCATCGCTGTTAATTTGTCCATCAAGAACATGTTTTTAACCTTGTGTGTCCAGTCCTCCTTTGTGGGCATCTCCCTGCTCTTCCATTTCTGGGGCAAGGCCACCCTCCCGGCCCTCAGCATTGTTTCCCACATTCTCGGGTATCTGTGTACCTCCGTATCCTCTGCGGGAGGCCCAGCAGCACTGTCAGGGGGTTATGTGGAAGCAATTCCTCCGTGACTTCAGCGATCCAATCCCTTACCCTCTCCCAGTATGTTTGCGCTTTCGGACAGTGCCACCACATGTGGCCCCTCGTGCCTGCCTGGTCGCATCCCCTCGGGCAGGCGGGGGATATTCCCGTGAACATTTTTGACAGTTTGACGGGATCTCTGTGCCACCCCTGTAGAATTTTAAAGTTGTGCTCCATGTCTGCTGTGAACAGGTTCCCGTGGAATGCTATTTTGAATATCCTCGACCAGGAGTCCTCCGAAATTTCTTCCCCGGCCAGATCGTTCCAGAAAGTGCGGAACCCCCTCCTCTTGCCCAGGTCAACCGTGTTGAGGATTTTGTACATTGCAGATACCGCCCCTTTCCTGGAGGTTGCAGTATCGAGTAGTTTCTCGAAGGGGGTCATCTGTCTCTTTAGCCGCTGCCCCCATGATTGATCGCACAGGATACCCTTCAGGCGGAGGTACTCGAATATGGAGATTGACTCCGGGCCGAGGGCGGTCCTCAAGTCCTCGTATGGTATGAATTCTCCCTCCTTAAACAGTTGTCCAGCCCATTCCATCCCTGAGTCTGACCAGGACTGTGCGTTTCGGAACCCCCTGTTTCCCAGTCTAAGTGGGTGACCCCAAAGGGATGACATCGGGGACGGCCATGATGTCAGATGTGCTGTTTGGGGGCCCTCCCTCCAGATTGCCCAGAGCACTCCCAGTGTTGGGTGGGATTTGAGCCTGTTCGGGATGAATTTAGGTGGGGCCCATAGGAGGTCGCGCACCTTAAGTGGGTGCGCATCCATGTCCTCCAGGTACGACCAGTATGTGCCCATCCCTTCCCTCATGTGTTCCAGGAGGACGCGCAATTGTGCGGCGCGGAAGTAAAGGTGGAAGTCAGGGAGCCCAAACCCCCCCTCCTCTCTAGGTAAGGTAAGAATAGCCTTCGCGGTTCTCGGGGTCCTACCCTGCCATACAAACTCGCGCACCGCATTCTGGAGGACCCTGAATGTTTGGTCGGGGACGCTGGTGGGGAGGGCGGTGAAAAGGTATAGTAGGCGCGGAAGTATATTCATTTTCACTGCAGTCATGCGACCATACCAGGACAGGATCATGGAGCCCCATCTCCTTAAATCGGCGGTGACCTGTGACATAACGGGGTCGTAGTTGGCAGGGGCGAGATTGTGCAGGTCCCTGGTCAGGAGGATCCCCAGGTATCGGATTGAGGTCTTCCCCACCGTTATTCCCCCCAGACTGTCCCGGGAGTCTAGGCCTGGGTCACGAGTTCTCATGGGGAGGAGGATTGATTTAGATGTGTTGATCTTTAGACCTGAGAAGCGCCCAAATGCGGACAACAGGGACAGGAGGGGGGGGAGTGAGGATTTTGGGTCCACCAGATAGGCCAGGATATCGTCTGCAAACAGGGAGAGCTTGAATTCTACATCGCCTCTCCTGATCCCCTTGATGTCTGGGTGTGATCTGATTGCTATTGCCAGGGGTTCCATGGTTAGGACATAGATCAACGGGGAGAGTGCGCATCCCTGTCTTGTTCCTCGTGATAGAGGGAGTGGGGCCGACAATTTACCATTCACTTGGACTCTAGCCTTTGGGGCCCTGTACAATGCGGCCACCCACTCCCTAATATGTGTCCCGAAGCCCATCTTTTGAAGGGTGAGCTCCATGAACCTCCACTCGACCCTGTCGAATGCCTTTTCTGAGTCCAGGGAGAGGACGCTCGCGTCTAGGTCCGACACCTGGGCATAATGAAACAGGTCTATGGTCTTGCGAATATTATCTGAGCCCTGTCTCCCCCTAACAAACCCCACCTGATCGCCATGGACCAGCTTCGGTAGGACCCCCTCCACCCGGCTCCCGATGACCTTGGCCAGGATGTTAACATCAATATTCAACAGGGAGATCGGGCGGTAGGAGGAGGACTCCGAGGGGTCTCTACCGTCCTTGGGGAGCACTACAATGATTGCCTCCATCATGGAGTCCGGGAGAGGACCCCCCTCCAAAACCGCATTGAACACCCTGACCAGGTGGGGGGCGAGGGCCGACCGAAACCTTTTGTAAAAGTACACTGAGTAGCCATCTTCGCCCGGGGAAGTGCCCACCTTCATGCCACTGATCGCATGTTCCACCTCCTCCTCGGTCACCGGACCCTCCAACCCCTCCGCCATCTCCCTAGTCAAGGACGGGACCTGTATGGAGTTTAGGAATTCCTCGATCTCCCCCCCGTCCCCTCTGTACTCAGACGAGTATAGCCTTTCGTAGTATCGGCAGAAGGCCTCTCCAATGTGGGAGGTATCGTGTCCCAGCTCCCCCACCTCGTTTCTCACTGCCTTCACCATTCTACTCCTCTGTACCTCCCTCAACCTCCAAGCTAGGATCCTGTCCGCCCTGTCCCCTTTTTCGTAATACTTTTGTTTGACCAGGTGGAGGCTTCTCTCTGTTTTGTGGAGGAGAAGGTCTTTTAGTTGGAGCCTGTAGTCGTCCAGGGCGGCCACCCGGTCCCGATCTAGGGGCTCCGTGGAGGAGCCTCTCGGTTGGAGTTGGGCGATTTTTCCCCTCAGATGCCGCTCCTGGGCTTCCCTGTCTCTTTTCCTCCGGGTTCCCAATCGGATCAGGACTCCCCGCAGGGTTGCCTTAAACGCGTCCCACAGGGTGTGTGTTCGCACCTCTCCGTTGTCGTTGAATTCAAAGAATTCTGTAATGGCGTCCAGGACCTCCTGGGCTAGGACCTCGTCCTTCAGGAGGGAATCGTTACACTTCCATCTTCCCCTGTGTTCATTAAGGCCCCCTCTCGATATGGTAACTCGGACCAGGTCGTGGTCAGACCAGGGGACCGGGTCCACCCTATGGCCAGTGACAAATGGGTACAGGGTCTCGTCCACCAGGACATAATCTATCCGGGAAAATGATGTATGCACGGATGAGTAGTAAGTGAATATGGGGGTGTCCGTTCTAGGGGTCGGGACTGTGTCCACCAGGCCCAGCTCCGAGTTGACCCTCTGGAAGCCCCGTGCCATGATCTCATCGAGTGCCCTGGGGGCCTGGGGACCAGCTCGTTTCCTGTCCCGGGTTGGGTCCAGGACCATGTTAAAGTCCCCCCCCACCACCACCGTTCCATGGACAAAGCCTTTAAGTTTGTCCCTCACCTCCTCCCAGAGCTGGATTTGGCCTTCATTTGGGCCGTAGACAGCGGCTAGGGTAAGCGGGGCTCCCTCTAGGGATCCCCGCACCATCAGGTAGCAGCCCTCTGGGTCCTTCAGCACAGCCTCTTTCTCGAACCCCACGTTCCTCGCTACCAAGATGGCCACCCCTCTCTTTTTTTTTTTGTGGGATGCAATGAAGATCTCCCCAATACCTCCTCCCCGGATTTTGGGTTCCTTCCCCCGTGGCCAGTGGGTTTCCTGCAAGAAGAGGATGTCGAGGTTGGCCCTTCTGAACTCTCTACAGACCAGGGATCTCTTTGTGGGTGTATTTAAGCCCCGTACATTGAGGGAGCCCACTCCCAGGGCAGGTAGACTTTCAGCCATAGTCCCATATTCCCTCCCTCGCGGTCATTACCCTCGTATCTCTTTCCTTCGCGTGCTCCCTTGGTTCTACTTTGTGGTTCCCTTCCCCTCCCCCCCCGGTGGGCCTAAAACACCCCAACTGCCCCCCGTGTCCCAAACGTGTCCGAGCAACCCCCACTCCCGAATATACCCCCAACCCCCTCCCCGGCGTCCAGCCAATAAGTTCTGCCATTGCTGACATTTGGCCGAACCACCAGCCTGCCCACCTCGGCCAGGCATTTCACCCATAAAGCTCATCCCCTCGAGCCCCCAACATTCCCCCCCGGTCGTAACCCGACCGTGTGCCCCCTGTACTTGCTGTTCGTGGGGACGGTAGCAGTGGTAGACTCTCCGAATCTGCGCATATCCGTCCCGGATTCAGTGGGTCACCCCCGTTCTCAGTCCTCGGAGTCATGCCGTTCTCCTGCTTTTGCTGGAGATGGGGTGTTCATTTTCCGAAATTTCCTTGCGCCGGTGCGCCTTCTCCTCTCTCCGGATGGGCCGGGGCTGCTCGTTCTGAGGTTCTCTGGTCCCACTGGGCCCCTCCGGGGCTGCGGATCCGCTGTGTACTCTTGAATAGCGCTCCGGATGTCCTCTTCCGTGATCAGGGTTGAGCGTTGGCCCATGTATTCAAAGTTCAGGGAGAAGGGGTAGCCCCATCTATAACGCACGCCCTTTTCCTTGAATAGTAGTGTGAGGGGTCGGCACATTCTGCGCTTGGCCAGCGTGTAGGAAGAAAGATCTTGGTATATTGAGACCTGGGCATTGTTGTAGGTGATTTCTCTGGTCTTCCGGGCCTCCTCCAGCACCTTCGTCTTCTCGGAGTAATAGTGGAACCGGACCAAGATTGACCGGGGGGCCCCCGGTCTGCCCCCTGCCCTATGCACTCTGTCGAATGTTGGCTCGGTAGTCATCTCCTCTGCGAATAGGAGGGTGATGATGTCCTTCACTATTCGAATGACGTCCCTCTCCGTTTCCCCCTCCGCTTCAGGCACACCGAAAAATCTGAGGTTGTTCCGCCTCTCTCTGTTTTCAAAGTCATCCATCTGTCGGGCCCTTTCCTCGTCCCTCTTCTCCAGGGCTTCCAGCCTCATACATAGTTGTATGTCCTGGGCTGCTGTTGATGATTGGTTGGCCTCCACTTGCAATAGCCTATCTTCGACCTTGTCCACCCTCTGGTCCATTTTTTCAAACTTCTGGGCTATATCGGAACGCATGTCCCTGATTTCCTGGAAGATCGAGGCGAAACCTCTTTCCATTGCTGCCGACGAGGGGGCTGCATCTTCCTGTCGGGCCATAGTTTCCCTGGGATTCGCGCTCATGTTGCCTCTGGGGGTCTCCTGGAAACGGTATCCCTGTAGGGCCTCCCGCCAGTTCATCTGATGGGTACCTGCAACTAGCAGTGTCGGCCCCCGCCCACTCCGGGTCAGTGCTCAAATTCCCTCTGCGACTGGGGGCTTGGCTGTTTCCTGGGGGTTAGCCTTTACTTGGGGGCGGGGCGGGCACACGCCCCACCCGTTCCTGGGTGGGGGCCTCACACCCCTCTCGATGTCCTCCGCAGTGATCCGGGGTTTCTTCTGGCCGCCCCGTAGAAGGGTGTCGCGTGCGGCCTGGGCCAGCGGGAGCGGGGGGCAATTCGGCCCCGGCGCCCCGCCCGAGGGCTCTTGCGGTGTGGGGGGGGGCGGCCACACGCCCCACCAACGACGGGAGGGGGCCTCACACCCCGTCTACCCCGAGTTCTTCTGTCCGTGGGGGGGGGGGCAGGGCGCCCAGGACCGAGGTCCTCCCCGCGGTGATCCGGGGGCGCGGGCGGGTGTTCCCACCCGCGCCAGCGGGGGGGGAGGGCCCGGGTCTCTCCGCGCCGCTGCCGCTCACTCTCCTTGTCCTCCTCCTCCGGGACCCCGCGGTCCGCGGCAGCCCGCCCGGGGGACTCCCGTTGGGGCGGGGGCGGCCGAGCGCCGGCCCTCTCCGCTCGAGTGGACCCGGCCAAGAACACTCCGGGCCGGTGTCTGTACCTCCGCTTCTCTGTTCCGGGTAGTGGGGGGGGGGGGCTGTCTCCCGAGCCGCCGCCGGGCCTCCCGGACCTCCGGCTTCACGTCGCGGCGAGGGGGCCTCTGGTGCGGTGCCCGTACGTGTGCAGGCCGCGTCTTCTTCCGCGGGGGCCTTTCTCGGGAACCCCGGGGTCTTCGGACTCCGCTCTTTCTCCCGCGGGGCGCCCCAAGGGTTCACTCGTCCCGTCCGCCGTGTTGGGCCCGCCGAGGGGGTTTCGGGGGGGGGCTCAATTCCTTGTAGACGCCTGGCTTCGGGGAGAGCAGCACGTTCAGGCAGCCATTGCCTGCGCGCCCCCTGGTGGCCTCCCGGCAGCACCCCTTCTACCCTACCACAGTAGTATTAAATATCTACTGGAATCTGTTATCTCCTAATGAACCCCAGTTCATTGATAAAATAGAAGAAATCCTAGATCTCACTCTGCTAGACTCAGCAGTTTAGGCCACTATCATTGCAGGCGACTTCAACATGAACTGTCTCCCCTCATCCCAGAACCAATACAAGTCTGGAGCATCTAAATAAACCACACTTATGAAAATGTGAAACTTTGTCATGCTAAATGGCTCGACATCTGAAGACTGTCCACATGCCCATACGTGATCAAGGGGTTTGAGTTCATCGGCTGTGGACTATGTCTTTGTTTTGGCCAATGCAAACAAAAATGTAGACTCTTTCAGAATCTCTGCAACCTCTGCCAGTGATCACAAAACACTTGAAACTTGCTGGATTCCTCATCAATTGCAAAATGCTCAATACCATAGTTCATCATTTGAACTCAATAAAGGTACAAATCGCTTGTGCTGGAACCACCATCTAGTAGCTACCCTAAATCAGAAGCTTACTAAAGCCCACACACATAACGAGGAAATTCCTCAAATGTTATATTCTGATTATATACAAATCATTACTCAGTCGACTCAATCCATTTCTCGTTCATTATTTAAACAAAAGCATAATTTCAGCTCACCCACTCAAGATCTCAAAGGAGAACTACGACATGCAATGTGTGCTCTATCTCCTACAACCCTCTCCACTAAGAGGACCACACTGAAGATTAGATACAAGAACAAAATTAAGAAAATTCTAGCTATACAAAAATAAGTTAATGTTGAAAAAATGCTGAATGCTCTAATTACAAAATCTGCAAGAGAGATTTGGCATTTAATTAACAATCCACCCTCAAACCCCCACAAACGACTGGAACTAAACACAATAAGTGAATTTAAGTGGGGCAAGCATTTTCATAAGCTTCTTAATAAACCCAGCAAAACATCATGCCTGCTTTTTCCTTCTATTCCAGATCTCACAAAGTTTGAATTCGACACCTTATATATTCTAATGATATAAAAAGCTAATTATGTCCTGAGCCCCGGGGCCAGACAATTTAACTAATGCAATTCTGAAAGCACACCCCGAGGCTTGGGACTTGCCTCTTGAATTAATATTTAAAATTCATTATCACTGGTGATATACCACTGTCCTGGCAAGAAGCCATAACCATTCCGATATTCAAGAAAGGAGACAGGAATGAACCAAATAATTATAGGCACATCGCGCTTCTTGACACTCTCGGCAAGATCCTAGCAAGACTGATACTATGTGACTTTTTAATATGGCTAGCAGACAGCAATTGACTTCACATACATCAATCGGGATATGTATCAGGAATTGGCACTGCTCTAAATCTAATGTTATTATGAGCCATCAAGAAACAAGCCATTTTAACTAAGCAACTTGTTTTTATAGCTTTCATAGATTTTAAGCAGGCTTTTGATTCAGTGCCTCGCAAAGTTTTATGGACCAAACTTTTTAATACTAACTGCCCTGTATACATTATTTATTTAATCCATCAATTTTATTCCAACACCTCTATCAAAGTGAAACTCACGACGACTGTCTTATTATCAAATACCGTACAAACAAATATTAGTCTAAAACAAGGATGTCCTCTTGCGTCAATTCTTTTAAACGTGTTTATTAATGACATCCACACAGTTTTTAAATCTGTTTAATCATTCCATCCAAGAGTAGGGTCAACTGAGATACCCTATCTTCTCTATGTGGATGATCTAGTGATTCTAGATAGAACACCTATTGGGCTGCAAAGGAAATTAACAGCCCTAACTTGCTTTGCTGAGGTAAATAACCTCGTTATTAACACTGCTAAGTCCAACATACTCATTTTTACATCACTGTTTACCCAAATCAGGATATAAATTGAATTGGCTACTTTCAAAAACATCAGTTTTACAAACATTGCATTATAAATATCTTGGAGTTAACACTGACTCCCATCCAACTGATCAACCTTACAAGGCTGAACTCTTCAGTAGAATGTGATTTCTAGCAATACAAGGGAAGGTGATACAGCAAAAGCATGGAAAATTCTCAATCTCTTCGGCTATAATTTTCTATAAACACAAAGTAGTCCCGATAATCACTTATGGAAACCAGACAAAGGTTTTGCCCCATTCTTCTAGGTGGGATATTCTGGAAGGTATCTACTGGAAAACCATTCTCCCCCTTCCACTGAATACTTCAATTTCCATCATTATACTCGAGCTAGGACTCATCTCCCTTTCTGCGACTGTAACTTGGCTAATGTTGGTGACCTACAGAAAATGCCTTCTTTCATCATGCGCCTCACGCAATCTTTTTCTGGTACTCAAAATCCCTGTTAGAATCCCAACTCTCTGGTCCTCTTCAATTATGGAAGAACCCCTGCCTAGCCTCATTATAAAATGCTGACATTTCACTGGAACTAATAAATAATCCAGAAAAAGCAAAAATTAAACTATGGTTATGGGACTGGAGATCAACCTAGGAGAAATGCAATACCTATGCAGCATTCAAAGCAGGGGCATTTGTAATAAAATCTATGAAAGAATTACCTCAGTATCTCACCAAATTCCCAGACCTGGTTTATGCCAACACAATACTTTGCTTCCGCTTTAATCCCTGGCCAACCACAGAAAATCAGGCAAGCCAGACATAGTAAGTGGGTTTTGAAAAATAGAAGCATTTCCAGAAACCACTCAAAATCTAATAACTGAATGACCCACCATTGCAGATCTGAGGAAGCAATTTTTTCATAAACACCTCAAGCATATATCCCTACTGACAAAATAACAACTTTGGGCTGCAGTGTTTATGCCATCACAATACTTTGCTTCTGCTTTAATCTCTGGCCAACCACAGAAAATCAGGCAAGCCAGACATAGTAAGTAGGTTTTGTAAAATAGAAGCATTTCCAGAAACAACTCAACATCTAATAACTGAAAGCCCCACCATTGCAGACCTGAGGAAGTGATTTTTTCATAAAAATGCTGCATAGGTATTGCTAGGAGAAATGCAATACCTATGCAGCATTCAAAGCAGGGGCATTTGTAATAAAATCTATGAAAGAATTACCTCACTATCTCACCAAATTCCCAGACCGGGTTTATGCCAACACAATACTTTGCTTCCACTTTAATCCCTGGCCAACCACAGAAAATCAGGCAAGCCAGACATAGTAAGTGGGTTTTGTAAAATAGAAGCATTTCCAGAAACCACTCAAAATCTAATAACTGAATGACCCACCATTGCAGATCTGAGGAAGCAATTTTTTCATCAACACCTCAAGCATATATCCCTACTGACAAAATAACAACTTTGAGCTGCAGTGTTTAACACAACTAAAATCACACTATCGCCACTGTGGAATTTTTAACATCTCTGAATCTCACTTCATCGAACAATCTGGAACAGATCCATACTGACTCAGTACATTATATCTAAGAAATTGTTATGAACTCCTGAATAGACTCCACGTGCAACTTACACTTGGTAGTGAAGTACTGCTATTTCTACTGGTTTTAAGATGTAAACGTTTAGATTATTTTGCTGTGTTTTTGTGAAATTGATTTTATGTAGCTTTTTCAAGCAATTTGTGCAAAAAGCGGAACTGAAACTTGTAACTCAATAGTCACATGATTTTAGCCATTGGACTATCCTATGTGTTTGTAATGAAATCAGAGCTAAACACTTCCCTATGCAATGTGCCACAATCTAAGCACTGCCATTGTTAATTTCTCAGTATGTCACCCCTACCTTATTTAACCCCTTCAAAGTCACTTGCACTGATTGATTATCCCTGTATGTTCAAATAGTTTCTGGTTTAAAGAAAGCTATGTATGTTCTGCTAATTGGAGTGCACCTGCTATACTTTCCTTGTTTTTAAGTGGTATTATTTGATGGTTTTAAGATTTTAGTTGTTAGATTATTTATTGTTGATCCAATGAAATTGATTGCATAATTGTATCCCAAACCTGCTATATTTGGTGGTTTTAAGATTTTAGTTGTTAGACTGTCTATTGTTGATTTAATGAAATTGGCGGTATGCTTAAACACTATCTGCTCTAAAGAAAAGCCATATCTTTCTTGCTCCCAAAGGATTCATTTGATGGTTCTGAGATTCTAGCTGTCAGATTATGTACTGTCGATTTAAAGAAATTGGCTTCAAAATGTTTTGTATTCCATGATTTCAATTTATCTTTGTAACTTGTTTATTATTCGGTTTTTGCATTACATTCTAATGTTCTATTGAAAAAGTAGAAATTTGAACTAAAACAATTTTCAATAAAAAGAAAAATATATATGTGTATATATATATATATATATATATATATATATATATATATATATATGTACCGCAATTTACAGCCATTCTGTTTTGTTATGGAGAGCATTGTGATCAATAAAAAGAAAAATATATATGTGTATATATATATATATATATATATATATATATATATATATATATATGTACCGCAATTTACAGCCATTCTGTTTTGTTATGGAGAGCATTGTGACCAATAAAACCCGCAGAGTCCAACATCCATTATTCGCTCAAAAGGGTTTCTTACTGAACCACTACCAGATATGTTTCAAATTTAAAATTGAGGGCATTCTTATGTTCCCTTAATACTATTTGCTTTCATGTAAATCTCCAAGTTTGTGTTCTATGAAGAGATACAATGTTCCATGACCTGACCTGGTGCCCCACCCCTTCCCCCTCATGACCCCTCCCCTCCAAGGATGAAACAGTTTCCCCAGGAAATCTTTTTCTGCGTGTGCATGGTGTAGGTTTTAGTTATCTGTGGAGTTTGATTGGGGGGATCCATTACTCTAAGATGGGTTCTACCATGTCTTCCACCGATTCCTCATGTTTGATTACCTTTGCTGGCACTGTTTTTGTACCTCGCTCCTTGGTGTGACTCCTGAGACATTTGTTTGGCTAGTCTCCTTTGAAATGTATTATGGGACATAGATGTTTGGTGGTCCTTTAGCCAGCATTCTCTTGTGTGTGTGCACATTACCCTCTTCTTAGTTTGTGCATTTCATGATCCTGCTAAGGCTGTGTGAGGAAGGCATTGTACACTGGTGTCGTTTGGATCCGGGCACAACCTGCAGTGGATGTGGTGGGTTTCCCATTATCGCCAGAGGTGGGTGAAGTTTGGATGCCATTGTGTGCAACTTTCTTTGATGTTTGCTGTGTAAAGGAGCAGTTACATGCCTCTTCAGGAAATTCCGCCACCCTACCTCCTGTATGCTGGAAGCCTGAGATTGTGCCATGTTTGACACCAGCAGTTGTGACCATACCACAGCGAATATTTGAAAGACAATAATCTTAGGGAGGAGCTCCCAGAAGGAATATGAGAACGAGTGAAAGAGGAGCTGTTCATGTCACGAGAGACCAACATGACGCATTGAGGATACTGCCAAAAGAAAATGCATGGACCTTATAGAATCTGATGACAAAGTTAAGAATCGAGTACATTTTCATATGTAAAGAGAAGATTGCACAAGTGTGGCGCACTGCAGAAAATACAAGCCGTTCAATAACTGTAAAGATGCAGCAACGCACGTAGACTAAGTAATCTTCGAAGCTGGCTATATGTAGTGAATAGACTCGAGGCAGAGCTGCCATTGTATAGAAGCTGGACATCAGTGTCATGAATTTAGTAAGCCTGGACCCATGGAGAGGAAAGGCAGAGAACTGTGTTGCAGCAAGAATAAGCTGAAATCGTGGATACGAGTGGTGAGGCTGTTTGGCCTGTTGTCGAAGTGAAAGCATCCAAGACCGGTTATCTATTCTCAAAGGCAGTGAACGTGAGAAGCTCAATCATCCCTTGTTAAGGTGCAAAGAAAGAACACAATGCGTGGCAAGTTTTATTCATTTAAGACATTTAAAATGCTGCAAAATGGACCAAATCATGGTGTCTTGTCACGTGAAATTGCAGGGGGAGTGGAGTCAAAGGCTTCCCAAGCCAAATGCGTGATAGGGGGTCAACAGGACCTTGCAAAAGAGCAATATAATTAATAGCTCTGAAAAAGGAGATTCACCGTAGGATACAAGGAAAAGGTAAAGATGTATTTTTTAAAAAGAAGACACGTTTTTGAAAAGATTCCTTTGTGCCGTGGCACAGCACAAGTACATATAAAAGTGCATGTATAGTCTGCACTGTAGTGGGTTAGTATATTTGTATTGACAGTCTATTCAGTTTATTGTTATTACACAGTTAACATTGCCATAGTGATGACAGTCTGTTATATATATTGTTCACAATCACAATACATTAAACATTGTCGACACTTAGATGCGTGTTTCTGGTTCGGTAATTGATTGACAGGGAACAGTGGCTGGTAGACATGGAGCAGCGCTGCAGAGTGGATACCGAACTGTCTTCAGGACGTAGCAACCACCAATGATCAGACTGGATTAAGAGAAAGGCGTCATCCAAGGAGGCATTTGATTGGCTGTGGTCTTTGAGTGTTTCAGCTGCTGGAAATGCGGCTGGAGGGACAGTCTGCAGGAGTAAGAGGCCCAGGTCTCAGTTAACGTCGGTGGAGCTGTACTGACACAGCTCCACCGATGTTAACTGAGACCTGGGCCTCTTACTCCTGCAGACTGTCCCTCCAGACGTCGGTGGAGCTGTGTCAGTACCACCACCGGCTGATACTTTGTGGCGCACTGGTGATGGGGTTGGAGCTAGGTTCACTGTTCATTTTCTGTTTATTTTGTATTGAGTGACATGCACATAAAGTGTGTTAGAGGAAAGTCTAGGAATGGAGTTAGTGTGCTTGCAGAGTTTTCGTACACGGTTTGGGTCATAGATGAGGTTACAGCCTTGTACTTTTGAGTATTTAAAATTAGCTTTTCAGGTGACCTTATTACTGGAAACATGTTTCACACTTTGCTTTGCTTCTAATAAATGCCTACATTTTTGTAAACGACTTTTTGCTGACTTAATTTTCACATGACCACCATTTCCCTGGGGACATTGTCACATAGAACCATACCGGCATGCTGAGTGTTGTTGATGAAAAAGTCAGAAATGGCTGTTTGGTGTCAAACATAACATGTCTACAGCTGCAAATTTTCCCTCTGCCACGTTTGGCACCTTGAGAGAATCCTGTTTTTCCCCATTGCATGTTGGGACTTGCAGTTTTGTTTTTCCCATTGTAAGTATGGGGCTACATACGTGACACAGGGCAACTTGACAGTTGGGCATGGTCAGCTTGACTGCAATGCACCACTAGTAAGTAATGTGCTGTTCGTTCATGTGTCGCAATTTGAAAGTGAAAGCTCCCGATTCATGGAATTGTTAGCACGTTGCAAAGTGACTTTGCACTGCCAACAAACACCCTAATTCTGAGAGCAGTGCAAAGTTTATTCACACGGAAGTACGCAAAAGTACGCTGTTTGCTGTCACAGACTTTGCTGAGCTGACGGATCGTGTATGCTGCTGGAAACTTTTCACCTCATCTCATCTGTACCACGGAGCTCCGAGGAGCGGACGTCTATCCAGGCAACACGGAAGTTGCCTGACTCCACTTATGCAAGTAAATACTTCAAGCAGTTGAAGTGACTCTCATTGACTCTAATTGGGGCTGCAATCTGGCCGTTGACCGTCATTAACTGGGACTCTAATTGGGACCCTAACTGGGACTCTAATTGGGATGTTTAATTGGGACTCTAACTGGGATGTTGTAAGGGACACTAATGCTTCGTAATTTGTTCTCTCTTCAATTTAAAGTGCATGTGTTACAAATCTCTACTTCTCCTTGTTTACAGTGCTGAAATGATTGGTCAGGAGCGGTAATCCACCCCCCAGCTCCCGCCCCTTTCTGTTTGAAAAATAGAGTTTGCAGCGCACCGCGCGCGCACACGGAAGTACGTGAAAGGACGATGTTTGCTGTTCGCTGTTGGGTGGAGGGTGGAATGTGATAATCTCTTCCCAAACTCATAATTTACCCCTATTTAGTCCTTAAAATACTAGCGCATACCATAGAATTCGAAATTCTTGAGTCAGCATGTCAGGTAAGATTGGCATGATCACGATGTCGCTGGGCATGGAGCGGCTGGCTGCCGTGTGACAGCGTGATCCTTTATCACTAGCCTATGAGGCAATCTCGAGATCTCCAAGGGCATAAGATACAGGGTGGACAACAGATTGTGGTGCCGGACGGACAGTCGGTGGGCTGGACTGATTCCAGAGGGGATTAGTTACAATATTCAGTCCATAGTGCAACTGCTTCCCCATTTAACATTGTATATGTATGCACATATCTCACATTGTATAACTGAACAACATTATTTTGACACCCGAGGGTGCCTATTAGGATCTTAGAGGGAAAGGAACACTCTGGGATTCCCAATCCCCTTAATAACATCACTCCGTATGTCTACGTGAATTAAGCAGTGGGGATCTGTCAGATTGGTAATTAATGGTTGTTAGTGGAAATTTATTATAACAATGTCGAGACGGAGAAACAGTGTTGAATACGTGTATTCTAGGGGACCAGCAGTAGGCCCCTCCACTAGAAGTATCACTGCGCAGGGGATAAAATTATATGATGATATTCTATCAGCTCCCCTTGTTTTCACTCCTGTAAAAAACACCTTAAGAATGGCAATGAATATGCCTTTACCACCATCCCCTCCTGAGCCAGGCGACTCTCTACTGTTGGACTCTGAGGCAGTTGCGCACTCCTCCATGATATTTCTGAGGGGTTGCACTCAGATCCTACAGGAGGAAGAGTCTGAGGCAAGCAGGTCAGGAGAATCACCCAGAGTCGAGGTGGTGGTCATTCCAGAGACATCATTCTTAGACACGCCCCCAGATTTCTTTTCAGCAGAAGGTGATCTGCGGGACGTGACACAACATCTATTAGATCCATTGAATTAATTTGTCGCACAGGAGGATGCCTCCTCAGAAATGGGAGGGCTACTCCGATCAATACTCCAGGAATTAAAAAAACATTCCACTGGATTCATGGAATTACGAATACTGATGAACAGACAATTATTACAAGCCAAATTGGGCTTAGAATCTCTGGAACTTTTGCCTACTAAGTTGGTGACAAAACTACTATCCATAGGCTTCCCTTTTAATAAGGAAGTGGACAGAATGGAGGACCCTAAAGTGGCTATGCCTCCAGCCCACTCACCACACAAATCATCTGACCTGGAACACCCATCCAAGAATAAGCAATCAATGACGAAGGATGGGACTCTAGACCCTACCAATTAAAACGAATCAAAAACCTAACAAAAAAAATTGTAAGCGTGGAAACGCAACCTTCTTTGACCAAAGGAATAAAATCTCTAAAAACACCTTGAGAAATTTTCTAAGAGAAGATAAGAAGCAAGGTACAGACTTGGAGATAGACACAATGGATCACTCAGATAGGACAAATATCGGGGAGGGTGCTTATACTATTCCAGCTAACTCCCTTTCCAACGAAATGTCGCATAAAACATCTCCTACTAAAATTAAACCTGTTAAAAACAAAAAATCCCCCGAAAAGGGGAATTTTGTTCAATCGATGGAACAGAGAGAAAGCTATGGTCTTTTTTTTAAATTGACTACGATCAAGCCTGGCTCTCTTTCGCTGACTGTGAACCATATGATAAATGAGCATCAGGTAGTGGGGGAATCATTGAGTTTGGACACACTGGATCCTGCTACACAAAAAGGGGGGGACCTTTTAAAGGAAGGCAGTACCCTGGAGGTATGTGATACTGATAGTAATATGGATCTTGGGCCTACGGAAAAAAGTATGTTAAGCAAATCTGAGATAGTGCGACTGATTAGCACAGCGGTGGCGGAAGCATTAAGGCTGAAAACTGTAAGAGAGACGGAAACACTCACGTCTACAAGAATAAATACTCCCCTAGATAAATCAACTCTTCCTGAGCTATCAAGTAGTACAAAAGCTTAACGGCCTATCAACAGTATTCCTTCCTTTCAAATGGAGCAGGATAGTAATAAGAATAATTTGTGCACCACTCTGAATCCTGCCGCTAAAGAGTTCCAGCTGATGGGTGAAGAATTGCCCTCCAATATAGTGAATGGAATGTCGAGGCTTGGGGAACCAGTACCCAAACCTGATAACATCGTAGAGGCATCAGTTGCTGTGGCTGATCCAGCTCTGGGACCCCTAGATCAAACTATACTCCGCAAATCTGAAGTAGACCAGTTGATCAAAACAGCAGTGGAAGAAGCACTGAGGAGTAAAATTACCCAAGAGATAGAAGCTCTTCCTTTCATGGGAACTTATAATCCTGTCACTAATTTATTACAACAGGAAGATGCATTCTGCTCAAGGGAGCTGGAATCCTCGAATTTTAAGCGTCCAGCTATGAATATTCTAAAAAGTAAATCTGGCTCTAAACCTCTACCTCCTCCCCGGATTGCCCAATCCACTGCGGTTGGAATCCGGGAGGGAGATATTGAGGATCGATCTCCAAAACACTTTATGGACATGGAATTTAAACATATTCAATGGAGGAAACCATGTCATCTGGAGTTGCCGAGCATCTTAATGTACCCTCTATTCGATTGTGGCTTTCAACTGGCTAAGAACCGGAATAGACCGCTACAACTATTGAATGATATTCCGGCATTAGCCAACTTGACCACGGCAGATATAAAAAGGGTGGATTTTATTCATCCACAATGTTTGGATCATGTAAGATTAGTTTTCCATTCAAAACTAGTGTTTCAAAATGTCTTACTGGAACTTGATCAGTTTAAGAAGAGGGGATTTGGCATACTGGTTTTCGGGGAAGGAAGCACACAGTCCGAGGGCTCGAACACATACAACCCTGTCAAATTGGGACCGCTGGTGGGGCAAGTTAAACAAAAAAAAAACAAAAAAAAAACAGAGAGTCTCGAAGAACAAGACTCAAGCTGGAGATGGCTGGCCCTGAGCCTTCAAGACTCTATTTCACAGCTTCAAAATCTCAAACAACAGATATGAATCAGGATAAGGCCTTTGCAATATTGTCATGGAACTCCTGAGGGAACTATCATTTCTTTTCATCTAATGAATTATGTAAATTGTTAAGAAGCAAAAGTATTATATGTATTCAAGAAACATGGATGATTACCAAGGCCCAGTTGGATGGCTTCAAGTGCCTCCATCTTCTGGCCTCTAAAGAACAGATAGGTCGACCAAAGGGTGGACTATTCTTGGCAAAAAAACTTGACATAGGTATCTCCCTGATTGAAACCTTTATAGTTCCTCCCTTCACTTTGGGAGCTCTTGTAAAGGTAGAGAGTTTATCCTATGTCTTTATATGGAACATATATTGGTCCCCAGGGTCGGATTTGAGTAATTTAATCACTGAAATGGAAGTAATCATGGAGAAATGTTTTTGTAAATATCCAGGGCTTCAAATAATTTTGATGGGGGATCTGAATACAAATATGATGTTATACGAGGAGCTGTCAACTTCACTCCCCGAATCTTCACCTGATAGAAGAGTTGAGTCTATTGATATCACTGGCCTTAAATCAAGGGTTTCGACATATAGGAAAACAGATTGCTACTGTTGGTACACGCTGTTTAAAACATGGGGTTTGAAAGCAACCTATGATCTGCTGAGTTCAGATGTTTCATATATAACCTGGACTCTTGGAGTAAAATCCTCTACTATTGACTATATATATGTATCTGCGGTCATTTTCAACTTAGTAGATAGTTTCATCCTACGCCCAACTATGATGAGTGATCATAAAATACTTGAATTGAATTTGCGTATCACAGTAGAAAGTACCTGTCCTAAGCGGATGTCAAGTGATATCACTATTAACTCAGGGAACAAAAGGATCATCTGGCACCCGGGAAAAGTAAAGGCATGCAACAACCTCTTCTGTCAGGATCATGATAACTCCCCATTTGAAGAAAAAAAAATCAGATTCACGCATACTCAATTTGGCCCATATGTAAAAACTCTTATTGAAAACTCGGTAAAAAGATCTAAAACCCAGGAGCCAAAAAAACATACACATAAGTATGATTCTTTAGTGCGGGCAAGCAAGATTTTGTTACGTCGAACTTTACGACAACTCTCTCTGTTAGAATTATCAGACAATGTGAGAATACAGGGAAGTAAACACGTGAAACAGATACATAGAAATTGGATTAGAAATCATACATTTCGGATGTTACAAGCGGACAATGAGGAAATGTTGAGCACTTTAAAAAATAATTTGGTAAAACAGTTTTGCCAGCTCATAAACAGAACCACTAAATCTGCAATAGTACGTAATCTCAATCCAATTAACAAACAAACATGGAAAGAACATTTCGAGAAATTGTACGTGTGTAATGAACCTGACCAACCATATTCTCACAGCGGGGACTGCTGGCAATGGGTGGGTAATTTCACTATTGATGAAATTAGTAAAAGGATAACTAAGGCAAGTTCATTGAGAGTTGCAGGCCCTAATGGATTATCTAATGCTCTATT
Source organism: Ambystoma mexicanum (assembly GCF_040938575.1). NCBI lineage: Eukaryota > Metazoa > Chordata > Amphibia > Caudata > Ambystomatidae > Ambystoma > Ambystoma mexicanum. The sequence goes on from NC_090931.1 coordinate 1,436,829,908, forward strand.
CAAGGGGAAACTTGATAAGTGGTCAAAAGCCCTCTTCCTTCCCTTCGAAGATATAAGCAGAACAAAGGTCATTCCTCCCTCGTGGAATATGTGTTATATTATTCCAATCTACAAAAAGGGTGATAGATCCTTGCCCTCAAACTATTGGCCTATAGCCCTTTTAGACTCTGACTCAAGCATTTTGCTGCAAAAAATTGAATTGTGGGCTAATAATGAAATGATGTATTCGCCATTTCCATTCGGGTTTAGAAAAGGCATTGGCACATTAGCGGGTGGGTTGTTAATCACTCTTCTTCAAGAATTAGGATGGCAAAAAGGGGTGAGTCCGGTGTATTTGGCTAGTATGGATTTGTCTCTTGCGTTCGACCGAGTGAACCGAACTATGCTTTGGAAGAAGTTGTCCTTAATGGCACTCCCGAGAGATATCCTAGATACATTGATTTATTTACATGAAGGCTCAAAGATTCAAGTTTGTTTGAGCTCGGAGGGTCAGCTCTCGAGGCCAATTAAGACATCGAACGGACTCAGACAGGGGTGTATATTCGCCCCAACACTATATAATCTATATAGAGCTGACATAGGACCAGAGCTTGAGGCCGTTACCTTAATTCAACCAAAGCTAGAAGGCAATAAATTCTGCTGGTGCTCATACGCCGATGATTTTTTATTGTTTGATAGATCACCAGTAGGACTTCAGCCTTTACTGTCGGCATTTGCAGACTATATGATAACCAATGGCATAGCAGTGAATCCATTGAAATCACATATATTATGCTTCAGCGGGAAGGGGACATCTTTACCTGCAAAAAGCTGTATTTGGACAAGTCCAAGCTAACTATAAAAAATTCAATGTTCTATCTGGGCTTTGTTGTGAACTCAACTGAAAATGGGGCTCAAATTTTAAATCATTATATGTCCAAAGTTAAAACCTGCATTACTCAAATGCGAGTAGTTATTAACAAATTTGGAGGCTTCTCGTATACCCCTGCCACGAGATTCTACAAATCAAAAGCTATCCCAAAAATATTATATGGGAGTGAAATCCCATTCACAACGGGGAAATTGGACGTGTGTAAATTAGAATCAACTCTGCTTAGAAAAACCATTATTTGTTTGCCGAATTGTGTTCCAATAGTAGCAATTTGCTACGAATTTTGGCTACAATCCTTTAAGAGTATTGTGGAGTGGATATGCCTCCAATTATTTCGGAATGTAATTGCTCAAACTGAAAGTAATCTCTATAGCGATCTGTCAATGATGCTGAAGCAGGGCACACCAAAATCGAAATTCATAATCAAACGGATGGAATTATGTAATGTATTATTGGGGTCTGTAGGAGCCTCTCTTATCACTCTTTTGGTGAATTCTAAAAAAGTTAAGCAACTATTACAAAACGCGGATTGGGCAATGACTATTCAAAAATTAACTCAATTCAGGCTATACTCTCATATGGTCTCATATTATAAATCTATGGGCGCTATGGAACCATACCTTTACCTCTTTCCCAATAGAGGGTGGAGGAAAAGTTATATGAGATTCAGATTTAATATCTTACTCACTGGAGAAATAATTGAGGCAAGAACCAAATTAGGATCCTTTACATCTATCTTTAGACACTGTAATGAACACGAGTCCAAAGAAACACTGAGACATTTGCTGCTCGAGTGCTCTGCTTTACATTCTAGGAGACTGCTCTATTTTTCAAGATTTCTTCTGGATGTTTCCAAAGTGGATCTAGAACAGGTTTGGAAACGCATATTGTTTGATAAGCAAGTCTCGTTGCAATTAGCAGAAGTCACATTTCTGAAAGATGAATGCGAATTATCCTAAACTGTTTACACAACTGGGTAGCATCAATTTAAGTGAAATGAATTTCTATCCTCTGAATGATGTATGAGATTATTGGGAATTTTGGTTATGTTTTATAGCTATGACGTACACACTCATTTTAACTTAGTTCTTAACTTTCTGATATTTTAGACTTAGGAATTGTAGATATGCAACATGTTATATATTTTGTAGAATAATTGTTATTATGAAATTATGCACTGAAAGTGTGTTTCGAAAAAGAAATTAGTAATATTAAGTATAGTTTTAGATGTATCATGTGCTTGGTATTTTTTACTGTTTTTTGTATTAGCTCCATAGATATGTTCATGCACTGTTTGGGTGTTTTGATTTGTCAAAGGTTACTGTATATGTTCTTGTCCAGTCGGGTATATGAAATTGTTTAATTATTTATATGTATGGTTCTGTATTTTGTGATTCCTTCTTTAAATCCTGTTTAAATTTGTAAAGGTTTTTTTAAGCCATAAATAAATAAATAAATAAATAAATAAATAAATACATATTTTTGCAGTGCAAAGTGACATTGCACCACTTTTGCACCAGTGCAAAGTCACTTTCCACTGCATAGAATATGCTTTGCACCGCTCTGTGAATCAAAGTGTTTGTTGCCAGTGCAAAGTCACTGTGCACCAATGTAAAGTCACTTTGCACCGTGCAAAAAGTTCCATGAATCGGGCCCAAATACCTTTGCTAATTTAACCAGTTGTGTGTTCTAGAGGCTCCTTCGACTGCCAAAAAGGGATCATGGCCTGACAACGCATTGCACGCTAGGTTTCACCTCTGACCTCCAAGGCACGCATACCATACGATATACTTCAATGGAACATGAGCCTGCACGTGTACTTTTGTGTCAAAAGACCCTCATCCAAGTTTTGACAAACTGAGTTTTTCTGCATGCCTCAGCCATCATCTTCAACACAGTAGCCCCTTTGGGACAACATGTGCACGGGGGTTGGGGGCTCTATGGAACTGCTCCCCCGCCCCACCACCACTCTCCCCTTCGATAAAAATGTGGAATGTACTAGTTTTGCCAGCCCTCATGCCTTACTGATAATATTGTTAATCTTTCTATAAAGTGCTTCATACCAGATTCATTATGCTTCTTAGCGCTATAATGATAGATGATACTGCTACCCAGTCTAATGCTAGATGTGTGCAATGCTAGATTCTTTTTTTGTATAACACTTTCTCCTAATAGAGAACATTTCAATGTTTAATTTGTGCTCATTGAGGAGGTGATTCCCCCGTGTGAAAAACATTATTTGTGTAGAGAGTATATATGTGATTCATAATGTTTTTACAATTTTGTGGAGGGATACATATGCACCAAAACCATAACCAGGAAATTGCGGCATGACATATTTTGGAGCAAAAAGGAAGTGCACGTTTTGCAGCACAAAATTGCATTTATTGCAGCATTTTTGCTTAATTAAGAAGCCCTGCAAAAATGCTGCAATTCTTGCAATTTCGCGCTGCAAAATGTGCATTTGTTTATGCCGCAAAATATGTCATACCACAATATCCTGGAGCGTCTGCTCAGTGTCATCTGAATTGTCTTAGAGATGATTTAAAACAGTCCTTTCTGTCTGCAAAATAGCTGTCTGAAAGCTAAAGGGTTAATTGCAGCCGGCTCTTGGCCTACATTAAGGTGGAAATTATAATCTATTTCTGCCTGGCAAAGCTTCCTGCTGAAAACAAAAATAATAATAATTGTTTTGTAATATACCGAACACGTACTGAGCGCTGAACTCCATCTGCTTTTTTTGAGTGTTACCTCCTTATGACGGGCTGTGAAAGTGTCTTTTCTTTTGCACTCCATTTGAAGCGAACCTTCCACAAGTTTCCATAATATTGTGATGTTGTTTTGGTAATGTTTATTAAAATGTGATGTGAGCATTGCTGAAAAAGAACAAACACACACACACACATATATATATATATATATATATATATATATATATATATATATATATATATTACATGGCCACGGTAGTGGCCATGTACTTATGGTTAAGTTGGTGTTTCCATAGGAAGAGTACTTTTTGGGCGGCTTATAACTTTGCTCTCCCTGGACGAATCCTCACCAAACTTTGCAAAAAAACGTATTTGGGTCACTCTGAATTTTTTTGCAAAGTTTGGTGAGGATTCGTCCAGGGGGGGCAAAGTTATAGGGGGGTCCCAAAACTTATTTTTCCCCATAGACATAATGGGAAAAAACTTTGCTCACGCCTACAGCCCAAATCTCTGGACGGATTTACACCAAATTTGCGGCAGGGGCGGCGGCTTGGTCCCGAAAGCGTGCTTTGCTTTATTTGGTGTAAATCCGTCCAGTAGTTTTTAAAAAAATGACAAAAATGTAAGTGAAATAAATTAGTGATATCTGTGTTCGCTTCGCGGACACACTTCCCTGTTCGCTCCGCGGACAGGACGGTGATTGGGCAAGCAGCTTGCGTGATGTCCGCGGATATCTGACGTGCTCTCTCCTTGGATGTGGTGAAAGCGTGCTGTGCGTCTGGCTTCAGAGACGCCCGCCATCTTTGTTCCTCGCCGCCTGCACAGTAAGTCTTGTGTCTGTCTCCTGTTCCTCCCACCCCGCTCATGCCCCGTGTGTCCTTCTTGTCCCCCCACCCCCACTCATGCTCCGTGTCTCCCCTGTTCCTCCAGCCCCCCGCTCACGCCATCAGCACACGGTGGCCAGTGGAGGGCCGAGGAGCGGGATCTGCCACCTGCACACGAACGCCATGTGTCTCTCTCCCTCCCCCACCCCCCGCTCATGCCCCAGGTGTCTCTCTCCCCTTCCCCCACCCCCGATCATGCCACGTGTGTCTCTCTCCCTCCCCCCACCCCCGCTCATGCCCCATGTCTGTCTCCTGTTCCCCCAACCCCCTGCTCATGCCCCGTGTCTCTCCTGTTGCCCCCCCACCCCCCGCTCATTCCCCGTGTCTGTCTCCTGTTGCCCCCCACCCCCCACTTATGCCCCGTGTCTGTCTCCTGTTCCCACCACCCCTCGCTCATGCCCCGTGTCTGTCTCCTGTTCCCCCCACCCCCCGCTCATGCCCCGTGTCTGTCTCCTATTGCCCCCCACTCCTGCCCCGTGTCTGTCTCCTGTTCTTCCCACCCCCGCTCATGCTCCGTGTCTGTCTCCTGCTCCCCCCACCCCCCGCTCATGCCCCATGTGTCTCTCTCCCTCCCCCCCACCCCCGCTCATGCCCCGTGTGTCTCTCCCCCTCCCGCCCATGCCCCGTGTCTCTCTCCCCTTCCCCCTAGCCCCCGCTCATGCCCCGTATGTCTCTCTAACTTCCCCCCACCCCTGATCATGCCCCATGTGTCTCTCTCCCCCCCACCCCCTGATCATGCCCCGTGTGTCTCTCTCCCTCCCCCCACCACCCGCTCATACCCCATGTGTCTCTCTCTCCCCTTCCCCCACCCCCCGATCATGCCCCGTGTGTCTCTCTCCCTCCCCCCCACCCCCGCTCATGCCCCGTGTCTCTCTCTCCCTCCCCCCCAACCCCGCTCATGCCCCGTGTGTCTCTCTCCCTCCCCCAACCCCCCGCCCGCTCATGCCCTGTGTGTCTCTCTCCCCTTCCCCCACCCCCCGCTCATGCCCCATGTGTCTCTCTCCCTCCCCCCACCCCTGCTCATGCCCCGTGTGTCTCTCCCCCTCCCGTCCACCCCCGCTCATGCCCCGTGTCTCTCTCCCCTTCCCTCCTCCCCCCGCTCATGCCCCGTGTGTCTCTCTCCCTCCCCCCACCCCCGCTCATGCCCCGTGTGTCTCTCTCCCTCCCCCCTTCATGCCCCGTGTGTCTCTCTCCCTCCCCTCCACCCCCGCTCATGCGCCGTGTCTCTCTACCCTTCCCCCCAACCCCTGCTCATGCCCCGTGTGTCTCTCTCCCTCCCCCCAACCCCGCTCATGCCCCGTGTGTCTCTCCCCCTCCCGCCCACCCCCCGCTCATGACCCGTGTGTCTCTCTCCCCTTCCCCCCAGCCCCCCGCTCATGCCCGGTGTGTCTCTCTCCCCCCCACCCCTGCTCATTCCCTGTGTGTCTCTTCCCCTCCTGCCCACCCGCCGCTCATGCCCCGTGTGTCTCTCTCCCTCCCGCCCACCCCCCGCTCATGCCCGTGTGTCTCTCTCCCTCCCGCCCACCCCCCGCTCATGCCCCGTGTGTCTCTCTCCCTCCCGCCCACCCCCTGCTCATGCCCCGTGTATCTCTCTCTCTCCCGCCCACCCCCTGCTCATGCCCCGTGTGTCTCTCTCCCTCCCCCCACCCCCCGCTCATGCCCCGTGTGTCTCTCTCCACTTCCCCCCACCCCGCTCATGCCCCGTGTCTGTCTTCTGTTCCCCCCGCTCATGACCCGTGTCTGTCTCCTGTTCTCCCCACCCCCCGCTCATGCCCCGTATCTGTCTCCTGTTCCCCTCATGTGCCGTGTCTGTCTCCTGTTGCCCCCCACGCCCATGCCCCATGTCTGTCTCCTGTTCTCCCCACCCCCCGCTCATGCCCCGTGTCTGTCCTGTTCCCCCCACCCCCCGCTCATGCCCCGTGTCTGTCTTCTGTTCCCCCCGCTCATGACCCGTGTCTGTCTCCTGTTCTCCCCACCCCCCGCTCATGCCCCGTATCTGTCTCCTGTTCCCATCATGTGCCGTGTCTGTCTCCTGTTGCCCCCCCCCGCTCATGCCCCGTGTCTGTCTCCTGTTCCCCCCACCCCCCGCTCATGCCCCGTGTCTGTCTCCTGTTGCCCCTCATCCCCCCGCTCATGCCCCGTGTCTGTCTCCTGTTCCCCCCAACCACTCATGCCCCGTGTCTCTCTCTTGTTGACCCCCACCCCCGCTCATGCCCCTTGTCTGTCTCCTCTTCTCCCCACCCCCCGCTCATGCCTCGTGTCTGTCTCCTGTTCCTCCCACCCCCGCTCATGCCCCGTGTCTGTCTCTTGTTGAACCCCACCCCGCCGCTCATGCCCCGTGTCTGTTCTCCCCACCCCCCGCTCATGCCCCGTGTCTGTTGTTCCCCGCACCCCCCGCTCATGCCCCGTGTCTGTTGTTCCCCCCACCCCCGCTCATGCCCCGTGTCTGTCTCCTGTTCCCCCACCCCCCGTTCATGCCCCGTGTCTCTCCTGTTCCCCCACCAACCCACTCATGCCCCGTGTCTCTCCTGTTGCCCCCCACCCCCTGCTCATGCCCCGTGTCTGTCTCCTGTTGCCCCCCACCCCCCACTCCTGCCCCGTGTCTGTCTCCTGTTGCCCCCCACCCCCCGCTCATCCCCGTGTCTGTCTCCTGTTGCCCCCCACCCCCTGCTCATGCCCCGTGTCTGTCTACTGTTGCCCCCCACCCCCCACTCATGCCCCGTGTCTCTCCTGTTGCCCCCCACACCCCGCTCATGCCCGTGTCTGTCTCTGTTGTTCACCCCACCCCCAGCTCATGCCCCGTGTCTGTCTCCTGTTCCCCCACCCCGCGCTCATGCCCCGTGTCTCTCTCCTGTTGTCCCCCACCCCCCGCTCATGCCCCGTGTCTGTCTCCTGTACCCCCCGCCCCCCGCTCATGCCCCGTGTCTGTCTCCTGTTCCCCCCACCCGCTCATGCCCCGTGTCTCTCCCCTGTTCCCCCCACCCCCCGCTCATGCCCTGTTGTGATCTTTATACACCCCCCCTTCCCTTTCCATGGTGGCCATCTTGGTAAAAGATTCGGCGTCCCAGTGTAGGAAGGAAAATCTTTTTGTTTTTTTTACCACCCGGCATTCCCACTTTGAGGACATAAGATGTTAGTAATCTTCATCTATTGAAAAGGATGTTATGGTGACATTGCACTAATAAAAACCTTTAAAATTTAGTTAAAAAAAAAAAGTTACAGGGACGTTATGGTTAAATTGCACTAATAAAAACCTATGAAATTCAATGAAAAAACTTTGTTAAAGGGACGTTATGGTTAAGTTGCGCTACTAAAAACCTATGAAATTCAGTGAAAAAACTTTGCTAAAGGGACGTTATGGTTAAGTTGCGCTACTAAAAACCTATGAAATTCCGTGAAAAAACTTTGCCAAAGGGACGTTATGGTTCCAAGTAAAACCGAAAAACCCTTGAAATTCACCAGTTATGGTAAGCTAAGCAACCATAACTCGCGCCACCACCGTGCACTGCTAAGACTAACACCCAGGACATCAAAGATGACATCACATGTCTGGCTCACTCTTTTTTCTTTTGCTGACATATCTAGGCCACATGGTTTTCTTCAGTAACAGTCAGAAAATAAACATTTTATTTTATTTGTAGGCGTATCCTTCACGTAGGTTCTTACAGTAATTCCCTTAGAGTCCAGTCACATCATATGAAACATATACATACGGGAAGACACAGGCTTGAAAGACAGCAATCCTTTTTGTGCATAAAGATAATCAATAGACTTATGAGCACTTTCTGATAGTTCTGTTGTTTTTTTTTTTTATGGCTGTACTTTCCCTGTATATGGTCATATTTGTATACATTGTACTCACACTACTTTCCTTAGGGTCCAATCACATCAAGTGATACATATACCTAGGGTAAATAGCAGCTTTGAAACAGAGCAATCATTTATTTGCATGAAAATAATCAGTTAAATTATGAATTGTTTCTGCTACTACTTGTGCTTTTTTTTTGCTAACTTCACTTTCCCTGTATATACCCATATTGGTATGTGTTCTTGTGTCTTTGTGTTTTGTCTATAGTAATGCAATTATGTAATACATGTGTTTTATTAGCTACTTATTACATATTTCACAGTACACAAAAATCTATTAAGATAACAATTATCATTTCATTATTCAACATATTAACATTACGAATATTATACCTTCATCTTGTACACTGTACACAATGTTATGATTCTGTATGAGTAGCTTAGTATACTAGATAGAACCCCATAATAGAATGCTATTTATATCAATGCATCGTTCAATGCACTAATTAGGGTATGATATTTATTGCAATGATCCTTGACACTTGTTTCGCAACATTATAATAAGAATCCCTTGTACACATATTTCATGAAAAGTACATACACATGTGATGTCATCAGTGATGTCATCAATGACATTTGTGATGTCATCTTTGATGTCCTGGGTGTTAGTTTTAGCAGTGCACGGTGGTGGCGCGAGTTATGAGTTGCTTAGCTTACCTCAACTGGCGAATTTCAAGGGTTTTTCGGTTTTACTTGGAACCATAACGTCCCTTTGACAAAGTTTTTTTCACTGAATTTCATAGGTTTTTAGTAGCGCAACTTAACCATAACGTCCCTTTAACAAAGTTATTTCACTGAATATATATATATAATATATATACACACACATATATATATATATATATATATATACGTATATATATATGTGTGTGTGTGTATATATATATGTACATTACATGGCCACGCTAGTGGCCTTGTAGTTATGGTTAAGTTGGTGTTTCCATAGGAGGAGCACTTTTTGGGCGGCTTATAACTTTGCTCCCCCTGGACAAATCCTCATCAAACTTTGCAAAAAAGTATATGGCCCACTCTGAATTTTTTTGCAAACATTGATGAGGATTCGTGCAGGGGGGTCAAAGTTATAGAGGGGTCCCAAAACTTTTTTTTTTCCCATAGACTGAATGGGAAAAATTATTTGCTCGCACCTACAGCCCAACCGCTGGATGGATTTTCACCAAATTTGGACCAGGAGCAGCGGCTTGGTCCCGAAAGCGTACTTTTGCAAATTTGGTGAAAATCTGTCCAGTAGTTTTTTTTTAAAATGACCAAAAAGTAGGTCACAAACAATTAGTGATATCTGTGGTCGGTCCGTGGACACACTTCCCTGTTCGCTCCGCGGACAGTGTCCTGATTGGCTGAGTGGCTTATCTCATGTCCGCGGACATGCGGCGTGTTCGCTGATTGGATGGTGTGAAGCGTGAAGCGCGTCAGATTTTCGGTAGCGCCCGCCATCTTGGATTCACAGACGTCCGCGGACAGCGCAGTGAAAGTTTGTTCAAAATGTGTATTTAGTAGAGTGTGTTGGTGTGTAGGAGTGTTTGGGGAGGATGGGAGGGTATGAGATAGGTTAAATGTTGTGCTTTTTTATGTGGTAGACGTTCTTTTTGTGTTCGATTTGTCTGCGGACATCACAGGTGTTCTGAAATGTTCTAAATAAACTGAATGGGGGGTGTTCTGAGGACTCAATATGTGTCCGTTTTGTTCGCAAGCAAGCTGAAACTGTTCTAAGAATGCTCGCGGTGTCCTGAAATGTTTGCAAATAAACAAAATGGGGGTGTTCTGAGGACGCTGTCCGTATTGTTCGTTGTCAAGTTGAAAGTGTTCTAAGAACTCTCGCGTTGTCCTGAAATGTTCGTAGGGGGTGTCCTGAAGACGCTGTCCGTATTGTTCTTTGTCAAGTTGATTGTGTTCTAAGAACACTCGTCGTGTCCTAAAATGTTCGTAGGGGGTGTCCTGAAGACGCTGTCCGTACTGTTCATTGTCAAGTTGAAAATGTTCTAAGAACTCTTGCGGTGTCCTGAAATGTTCGTAGGGGGTGTCCTGAAGACGCTGTTCGTATTGTTCGCTGGCAAGTTGAATGTGTTCTCAGAACACTCGTGGTGTCCTGAAATGTTCGCAAACAAACAAAATGGGGGTGTTCTGAGGACGCTGTCCCTATTGTTCGTTGTCAAGTTGAAAGTGTTCTAAGAACTCTCGCGTTGTCTTGAAATGTTCGGAGGGGGTGTCCTGAAGACGCTGTCCGTATTGTTTGCTGGCATGTTGAAAGTGTTCTAAGAACACACGCGGTGTCCGTATTGTTCTTTGTCAAGTTGAATGTGTTCTAAGAACACTCGCAGTGTCCTAAAATGTTCGTAAATAAACAAAATGGGGGTGTTCTGAGGACGCTGTCCGTATTGTTCGATGCTAAGTTGAATGTGTTCTAAGAACACTCGTGGTGTCTTGCAATGTTCACAAATGCAAAAAATGGGGGTGTGTTCTAAGAACTCACGCGTTGTTCTGAAATGTTCGTAGAGGGTGTCCTGAAGACACTGTCTGTATTGTTCAATGGCAAGTTGAATGGGTTCTGAGAACACTCGTGGTGTCCTGAAATGTTCGTAGGGGGTGTCCTGAAGACGCTGTCCGTATTGTTCGCTGGCAAGTTGAAAGTGTACTAAGAACACACGAGGTGTCCGTATTGTTCTTTGTCAAGATCAATATGTTCTAAGAACACTTGCGGCGTCCTAAAATGTTCGTAAATAAACAAAATGGGAGGGTTCTCAGGACGCTGTCCGTATTGTTCTTTGTCAAGTTGAATGTGTTCTAAGAACACTCGCGGTGTCATGAAATGTTCGCAAATAAACCAAATGGGGGTGTTCTGAGGATGCTGTCTGTATTGTTTGTTGTCAAGTTGAAAGTGTTCTAAGAACTCTTGCGGTGTCCTGAAATGTTCATAGGGGGTGTCCTGAAGACGCTGTCTGTATTGTTCGCTGGCAAGTTGAAAGTGTTCTAAGAACACTAGTAATGTCCGCGGACATTAAAAGTTTCCATAGGCCATAGTTGAAATGTTTGACTCTATGGGTGTGATATGCTGCGGTGGTTGTGGCCAGGGCATAGAGTGTTGGGTGCATGACCACTTGGTCATGCACCCAACACTCTATGCCCTGGCCACAACTACTGCAGCATATCACACTTATAGTTGCTTATAACTTTGGGTCAAAAACAAATGTATAAGGAACAAAGTTATAAGATATTATGGGTGTGATATGCTGCAATGCTTGTGGCCATGGCATAGAGTGTATAATATACGTACTGTTTGGTTTAGTAACTGGAGTACATGTATTTCTTGTTAATTTCTGTGATAAAAGAAAATAGCATGTTAGTATTAATATTTTGTAATGACTTATTACATTGTATAATCAACATTTTTTTTTTGGACCCTCATATTTAGTAGATTACAAACCAGAGTACTGTGTAATTTGCTCAGTTTCTGTGTTCGTTGCTAAAATTATTGGGTCTGTGGGAGAAAAGAAAATCCATGTTGGATTAAAAAAAAAACTTTTTCTGTTATGCTACAGTTTATTTGTTTGTTTGTTTTCAGTGTTCACTTGTTGCTTCTGGCTAATGCTTTATACATTGGGCTGTTGCATTTTTTTGGAGCAGTAACATATTATTTATTTGTATGGATATTATGACATTTTGGAGCAGTTAGATAACAGTAGGCGTATTCTAACTGTCTATTTATTGATATATTTTAGTGGTATTGATTTATCTGTTTGGGTATTGTTACATTTTTGGACAGTTAGATACCAATTGGCGTATTCTAACTGTCTATTTTTGATATATTTTAGTGGTATTGATTTATCTGTTTCGATATTGTTAAATTTTGGGACAGTTAGATACCAATTGGCGTATTCTAACTGTCTATTTTTTGCTCTAATTTAGTGGTATTTATTTATCTGATTAGTTATTGTACTAAGGTTTAAGTACAGTTTAGTTATCAAATTTTGGTTTTAAGAACATTAAATAAGCGTTTGTAAGATTTGATGGTAATCTCTGCTTTAGAGTAATGGTACTATCATTACATTCAAACCATTCACATTTCTTTTTTATACATGCAGTGTAGTGCCCTGAATTGGTTGTGGCTCCTGCGTGGTAGATTATACCTATTGTTGTGAAGGTTTTCTTACCAAGTGTTATTTGACCATGTGTGAATCCAGTCAGCTTGCAGTTGTTTTTGGTACCATCTGCATTGTAACGTAGAAGCATTAGTATTACGTATTTACTATGTGTTTGTATTACTAACGTGGAGCGATTATCTGAATTGCAGGTAGAACATAAACTACCATGGTTTGCATTTTGTACAAGTTGCTGAAATGGAATGGATTCACAATTAGGTATTGATATATATATGAAGCGTTCATTGGGGATTTCTTCTTGTGTCACATTGTTGCAGAGAGTGCATGTATGTTTCTACATGTATGAAATCTGGAAGATTTCATTTATAGGTATGTTTTTGTTTTCCAGTACTTGTAGTAAGTACATTCGAAATTCTTGTGGATCTTCCTGTTAGTTTATAGTGAATTTCACCATTCCAGCACAGTAGTCCAATTGTTGTCTTATTCCATAAACACTATACGTGTTGTCAGGATTATTTGCTGCATTTCTGTGAAGTACTAACTTTTGCATACACAATGGGTCTGTACTGTGTAAGTAAATGTTGACAACAATTGGTGGTAAATGAAATAGAATATTCATCGCTACATTTGCGTAGCAACTTACACCAACTATATTTGAGAGTTTAAATGGACCAGGTAGTTCTGTATCTGACTGCTTTTTTTGGAGTTTGTCTTCCTTCTTTGAAGAAGTACCTGGTTTACTTTCCCTAATTGATTCTTTTTTGCTTGTGGTACTTGATGAAGTATTACTTTCTTGTACTCTCTTTGGAGGATTTGCAGTGACATCCTGTTGCATTTCTGTTTGATTTATTTTTCTTTTATAACGTTTTACATTTTGTGGAACAGAATATGTGTTTAAATGGGGGGTGTATAGTGAGCGAAGTCTATTGTATTCTTAAATGCAAGGAATATCAGCGTTTATTTTACTTGCATCAAAGTTGATTAGAAATAGACCGTCAAGTGTACGTAAGTGTGATAGTGCTACGTAGCTCATGCCTTCTTTAAAGACTATGTTACCAATATCTATCATTGCTTTGTCTAGGGTAAGAACTTGTGATTTATGAATCATGACTGCGTATGCAAAAGTTAGAGAAAATTGTTCTCTGCGTACATACCTGTCTTTGAAGAGAAGGAATCAAGCTGTTGAGCGTCCTATCCTTTTTACTTCTGAAAGTTTGTCAAAGAGTATATTGACAAACTGAATTGTGTTGTCACGTGGGTATGTTTGAAAGCCAACAACTGTACCCAGTGCTCCATTAACTAGTCCTTGGTCCACGTCAAGGTTACGTTTAAGCATTACTCTAAGGATAATTTTCATATCTTTTCTAAGCCTGCTGTGTTTGAGATTGATTTTTCTAAACTATTAAGTCTTGTTGTGTCTTGGTCACACATGGGTAGTGTCATACCATGTACATCTAGTTTGTCTGTGGCGCTAATTTCCATTATTGGTTGCATTTCTTTACTTAACATTATTTCATTTAATTTGAAACAGCTTGCAAGAGTTGGCATTAAGGCCATACAATTGACATTTTTGTGGGCTAATTGTTCCATAACATCTGTAGCACATGCATTATCGCCATAAAGTGCATTAATTTTGCCGGGTTTTCAATATTGCTTCTGCTTCTTTAGAAGGTATACCAACTCTGATACCTTTTAAGATGTTGGCATAAGTGAGATCTGCAGATTGCCGCATGTTTTCTGTTAATTCTCTGTATTGGAAATGTTGCCAAAGGTTGACATTTCCAATGCTGCCAACAGTTTTACGGCAGAGTTTGTGTCCTAATGTTTTAAAAATAGGCTCCCCTTTTACTGGTGTCAATTGAAGAAGATCTCCAAAAACAATATTGTGTTTTCCTGCAAAGAGCTCTTCACAGTTTGTTTTGAGTACTTCTTGTAATCTGAGGTGAATCAAAGCCAACATTAGGTTGGAGACCATGCTCACTTCATCTATTAGTAGCATTTTCATTTGTTTCAATACACTGCATAGTTCCATTGCAGCTTCTGCAGTAAGTTTGCAATAGTCTAATTTGTTTTGGTGTTCTACTGGCAATAGTAGTAATCGGTGTAAAGTGACACTACCTATGTTGTAGGCAGCTAAACCTGTGGGGGCAGTGACAACAGCTGACAGTTTGTTGTTTGTCAATTGTTGAAGGAACTTACTGATGATTTTGATTAGGAATGTTTGGCCAGAACCAGCTTCACCACTGACGTACAGTAGTATAGGTTTATAATTATAGCAGGAACATTCTTTATTTTCATGTTGTACACCATGTGCAATTTGTTTTGTTACTTCTTGAAAAATGCTACGTTGCTCATTGTTTAGTTTTGATTGTAATATAGTTAAATCTTCTTTATCTTCATACTGACACATGGTGTTTTCTACTTCTATCATAGCTAATTCTGCCTCATTTATTATTAGTGGTTCTCCCAGTGGTTCTTGGCTTCCTGTTACAGAAGGTTGACTACTGTCAGGAGTGTCCTTATCTAGTTGGGCCTGGAGTTCTTCTTCATGTTGCTGTTCATTGTGCAACATTGTTTTGTATTGTGTAAAGTTTACATCAGTTGTAGTGCTTTCATTTGCTTTGAAAGCATCTTCATATGAGTCATAGTTATCTAGTATTTCTTCTTCTTTTCTCCATGGTTTAAAGAGTTGTAGCAGGGGCATGTAATGTACTTCTTTATGTTGAGGAGTCTTTAATGACAATTTGATATGATTAATAAAATGTGGTTTAGTGAGTTTAACTAAGCTGCCTTCACAGTTTGTCACTCTGTATTTACCTTTTTTTTCATCAGGTTTTATATTATTTTTGTATGTGTAATTTTGGGCTATATGGTATAGACACATGGTTTCCATTACTTCTGTTTGGGTAGTATGTGTCAAATAAATTGTTTTTTAAAATGTCGTGTCTGTTGGGATCATGTTTGGCTATTGTTTCTATATCTTCGTATGATTTTAGAACTCTTTTTCTAGATTCTGCTGGATAAAGACTTAGCTATACTATATTTTCGTATTTACCATACAATGCAGTACCAGGTAAACGATCAGCTGCTTCATATGATCCACATTTTCTATGGGAGAGAATTTTTATGCCCA
Source organism: Ambystoma mexicanum (assembly GCF_040938575.1). NCBI lineage: Eukaryota > Metazoa > Chordata > Amphibia > Caudata > Ambystomatidae > Ambystoma > Ambystoma mexicanum. The sequence goes on from NC_090931.1 coordinate 1,436,845,489, forward strand.
AGCTGTATAATTTCTGAGACACTGTTTTATCTGATGAGAGGTCATTCCAGAGGTCTTGGAGCTCTGTCTTTTCTGCTTTGGTTAAGTATGCTGTGACATATCGTGCAACTGCAGTAGAATTGTCTGCAATGTACTGCACATCTATGTTTGCATTCCATAAGTGGGCAATGATTGCATTATAATCATTGATATATTTTTCTTCTTCTTTTCTTTTTATGTAATATGTATTTTTAGGTGACTTACCTTTAACACTATGTCTAACTGAAGACATGAGGTTGTTCACTTGACCTGTATTTGTAACTGGTCTATGGAAACCAAATCGGCATTTAGTGTAGTATTTCCCTTTGTTTTTGTATTTGCAACGACAATATTTTCCACATGTGTGTCTTTGAAATTGTAAAATTTGTACATGAAGATCACTATTTGTGGCTTCTGATGGAATTTCACAAGTGACATATTTTTCAATAAACTGTAAAACAGTGGCATCACTGTCTTGACCAAATTTAGGAGCATCTTTAATCCATAAAAGCATGTGGATATGTGGTGCTCCTCTGGCTTGGTATTCTTTTCTCCAAAAGAAGTGTTGCACTTCTCCAAGGGGAGGAACAGTTTTATTACAAATAAAATGTAGCATAGCAATGAAGCCATGGTGAAAATATCTTGAAACATTAACAGGATCCAAAGAACAAAGTTCTCCAGGTTTTAGTATATCTATGTTTGTTTTGTTTTTGTTTGATATGCGTAGGAAATCATGTAAATCTTCCCATGCATATTCTGCACAACTTAATGTAACAAACCAAGTGGGTGGCCCAAGGTTTCTGATCATACAACGTACATCTCCATGACGTCGAAACCAGTACTCTTTAGTACCACGCATATTTGCTGATAGATTTGTAATATTTGATTGTAAAAACTCATCCTTTTGTTGCACTTTTTGTAATAATTGTGTAGCTGTCATATTTTGAAAGTGTGATCCTGATTTTAATATATGTGCAACTCCGTAACATAAAGTTGCTAGTTCACTTTCAAAGAGTAGGTGGAATATGTATTCCACATTTTGTCTAAATCTGTTATCTTCAGAATACATCCGTAATGAGCGGTATTCTGATGCTGATATTTGAATAGGTCTATCATCGTACCTTCCTCCTTTGCGAGTAGGAAAAAGTAGAGGAAAAGCACGTGCTTCTATAACTTTTTCCCATATGCTGATTGGTGATCTTTGTGTTTGACGCATTTGGTATGTTTCCAGTGCATCTTCTATGGTGTCATTAGAGTGCAAAGGATGAATTGTATAATGGTCTAAAGTATTTGATATTGTAGCAGGGTCTAGGAGCTCAAATTGACCAGCTTCTTGTGTTTCTTGAATTATTTCAGTTGTATCCTTCAAGTTTTCTTCAATATTAATTTCTTTGTAATATTCATTATTCTCTTTAAGATATTGCAAGACTTGTCTAACTTTATGTAAATCTACCAGCTGTTGCCATATTTTTTTGTCTTTTGTAGGTACTCCATTTACTAAGATAATTAAAGATTGCTGCATTGGACGTTGCACTCCTAGAGTATGCACATTTTCTTTTAGATCTAATGGTAAATAAACTACTTTTCCATGAATGCCTTTTACCAATTCAGAGGGAGGTAATTTTGCTGTTTTTGGTTGAAGGCGTATTATTGCTTGAAATGGGTGCACTGTTTCAATTATGATGCTCTCATATAAATTAAGTTGTTGTAGGGGTTTTGGTAGTGGGTATAATTCCAAATTATTTGTGATAGCACGTGAAGGAGTTTGGTTGTTGTCAAGTTTTGTAGTGCAGTAACTGCAAAGTATTAAGGGGTCAGTTAGTTCGTATTTGTTTTCTGCTAGAAGGAAGAGAGCTAATTCAAACCATTTAGAATCTTCATTGTCTTCTATTTTGTATGATAGGCCTACAGTTTTTGTGTTACTTTTATAAAAAGTTCTGCGGCAACATACACACACATGGTTTGGTACTTCAGCTGATGTACTTTTGCATTTTATTATTTCTTTTTTGTATGTTTTTAGTAAAAGGTTGCCATGTGTAGAATTGTTGCTAATTTGGTTTAAAGCTATTTCATTCTGTAAGTGGCTTTCACTTCCAAAATATTTTTTCTGGATATAGTCAATTTCTTCAAGTAGGTCTTTTGCTGTACCATGTAGAAGATTGTTATTTAAATTTGCTAGTGCTAAAGCAGGACTTTTAGCATAGTACAGTTTATAGACTAGATTTCTAATAGTTGAATGATGTGTTGATATCCTTTTGATATCATGGAAGCTGGTTTTACAAGTAGATCCTGTAATGCAGGCCAATGAATGTCCTTGTAGTCCTGTGTACTTGCGCACTGGACAGGTATCCATATTTTGCAGTAGTTTAACTTTGATTTTGTCTTTGCTTTTTACATATTGATTGAGGAAATGGTGTAAAGATTTGAAAAATTGTTTGGGAATGGTACACATTGACGGGCATGGCCATTTGTACACTAGATGTTCTGATTCAGTTGAATGGAGGGGTAATTCTAAGTTTTCAGGGCATATTATTGTAAGGAGTAGTTCTTGTTCCATTATGGTATTATTCACTTTTTCATAACCTCGACCACTGCTATGTATGGCAATTGTATTTGTTTGCTTTTGTTTGTATGCTTCTTCATTAAAGTATGCTTGTGTGCTCGTAGTGTGATTCCATTCACCTCCACATATACTTAAGAAGTTCTTTCTGTTGACATTTCGTTTATTGAGAAGTCTTTTTTGTAATTTAGTTATTAGTTTTGTTAGTGGTACACTAAATAAATAACTTTCTTTTGAGAAGAATTGCACTGTCTATCAACGCTTCTAAGATTAATTTCCTACAATAGTTTTTAAGCATTGAGCCTGATTTCTCTCCTGTTTTTATAAGATTTTGAAGGACTTTGTGACGGTGCATTTTGGCTAAAATACTTTTCTTGGTATGCTTACTTTGTATTATATCAAAATTTAAAGAAGCAGTTTTATCTGTAGTGATAGCTGATTTTCTGTTAATTGTTTTTTGGTTTGTTTTACATGTTGATAGAGGAGGCAAAGTTTTTGTACTTGAAACTTCTTGTGTTTCACTAAATGACTGTATTAGCTGTTTTGTTTCAACTTTTTTTTACAAATTCTGCTACAGATGGATGCTTATGTTGGACACTTTTATTTTCATTTGTTCTACTTTTGCGTTGCTTTCTACGGACTTGACTTTTGGTAGGCATTCTTTAGGGTCTGTTGAAAAACATAAAGATGGTATGGGTTGGGGTGTTCTGCAATGTATGTGTGCTGTGTGCATGAGTGTTTGAGTAAGACGATAAAGATGTATGTAATGGTGTGTGATTGTGCTTTGGGAACTACAACTAGTAAGGATGGGTATACTTGAATTTATGTGCTACTAAACTGGGGTTCAGATGACAGAAAAAAGTAAGCTAGTGGTGTGGAGAAGTACAAATAGTAAATCTAATGTATACAATTAAAACAGTTGTTTGTTCTATAATATTAAAATTCTAGCGGTTGAGTTGGGTAATTTGTGTGCCCAAAAATAGGAATTTGTAGGCCATTCTGGCTGTAAATCGCTGTTTAAGACATGGGGATTTTTTGACAGAATGGTGCACAATCTCTATTTTTAGGCACAGGAATAGCATGAATTAACTTTACAGTGTGTTTGAGTAATAATACAAATATTATGGTGATATTCTACTTACTTTTTTTCTAAAATGAACACGTTATTTCTTAGTTCTTCTTTGTTCTTCAAATTCGGCTGCTTCTTTTCAGGAGAATGGTCTTCACTGCAATTGTAAAAGAAACAAATTAGTAATTTTGTTTGTATATAGCACTGTTTTTAATTTAGAAATTGATTTTTTAAATTGAAATCCTTAGCGCCTTCCTCAAAACCATTAAAACTATCTTATTTACATAAGATACGTCGCACCAGTTCAATACATATGATATTTTCTTAATGAACAAATTGTATTGGAATGACTAACTGTAGCAAACAAAATATCTTTACTATGTATTGTGAAATTCATAATGTACCACTGAATACCACTATTTCTGTAACTAAGCTGTTCTAGGTAATAGTGCCTCAATATCATGCTTAAATTAAAGTAATTAAATACATAAATAAATAAAAATATGTAATTGTATAAGTATTATTTTTTGAGATTTGAACATAGAGTGTGCATGCATGCAATTTTGTTTGAATATATGTAGTCTATATATTTCATTTCAAAAATGTTAGTTTAACATGATTTGAGTGTGTGTGTATAAAGAAAGTAAATATTATAAAGGTTTATAAGTGATAGTTGATTTTAGGAAATTGGAAAAAAGACAGTAGATTCATTTTACAGATTACACAAGATAAAAGTCAGTTTGAAAATGTGTTCATGTACTGTACAGAAAATATGCATACCTGTAGTTTGTGTTTATGCATATGGATATGCATGGAGCTGCAAGTAGACATCTTGGAGACTTGTACACTATTTCTTGTAGATGGTGCTTGCAAATGATATGACACTTGTACTGAGAGATTCACAGTACATTAGCAGTGCTGATCTATGATGATGCAGTTAGATGTAGAGGTCTTGAATGTGATTGGTGCATGGTCATGTGATTTCTTAGCTACATCCAATGAGGGAATGGCACAGAGAGTGAAGTGGAAATGGTAGAAGGGCTGTTCATGTTACGATATGTCCGTGGACATGGCGGTAGTTCGTGGACATCGGGAGTTACATCCGGGGATTTTTTGGTTCAGAAGTCATGCAAATGAGAATTAGCACTGAAAGGGATTGGTCATGAAAGTTTAGTGGGTTTGTTGTGCCAGGAGAGAGTTTCTCAGATACTCTTTTTGCTGAGAGAACAACAGATAGCTATGGCTCTGTGTTTCAGAAAACAGAATGTTTGGATTTTGGGAGATTCGTGGATACATTGGTTGAAGGTGCATGCAGAAAGCTGTGGAGTAGCTGTAGATCTTGGATTTCCACATGTGGAAGTACACTGGCTTGGAGTACGTGGAATGAAGTGGTTGGAATTGCTACCTCTCTGTGCTACTTTGGAGACAGAGCAACATCCAGACATAATTGTAATTCATTGTGGAGGGAACAGTTTAGGACATGTGACTGGAATGTTTTTGCAATTTGCTATGAAAGAAGGACTTGGGAAGGTCATGGACATGTTTCCTAATTCTCAAGTGATATTTTCACGGATTGCGCAGAGACAAATGTGGCTTCGTTCTTCTTCATTTGGTCCGCAAATGGAAAAAGCAAGGGGCAATGTTAATAAGGCTGTTTGTGCCTTTCTAAGAGATTTTGGCATGTCCTCTTTTCACAATGAAAATATTATGTTTCGTAGTACATACATTTTTCGCAGAGATGGAGTCCATCTTACTTATGCTGGCAATCAGATTTTTCTGAGAAATATTCAAAATGCATTGCGACCTTTTTTAGAATTACAGCATCCATTTTGAAGTAGGTGTTAAGTATTTATAATTTTTGACATACAAAAACCTCCCAAAGGCTCTTTTCAGAGCCACCACTTTCTCCCAGAGAAAATTGCAATGGTTATAATAGGGTAGCACCCCAATTTTTTAGATGTTCACGAACTGTCCGCAGACTTCTAAAAAATACAAAGGGCCCTGCTTCATTTATCTTCACTTCTATTTATTAACTGTGAAAGGCGGCTCTAAAAAGAGCCTTATTTTTTTTTTGTTGTTATTTTGTATTTGTTTTGGTTTTTTTATACATGACGCACTAGGAGAGGAGGGGAAAGGAGGGTAAAGGGGGGGACACCCAACCACAGGGATAAGAAAGGGCGAGCTGAGAGAGGAAGATGTAGAGTGTGTTTTATTTGGGTAGGGAGCAGATCTTCTCGTGCTCTGAGACGATAGTCTCAAAAGCACTCCGAAGTCGCTCCCCCCTGCAGAGTACTGTGTCACAGTACATACATACAACTGTGACCCTTGAAAGGTAGGGGTCATCAGAATTCTGTATGGCCTGTGAGGCAGCTTGAGGAAGATGCTGTCCCTCAGAGGTGGTCCTTGTGGTGACAGGATCAGAAACGGAGGATGAAGTAGAGGAAATCAACCTACTACGTTCTTTGCAAGGTACAACCTTGCGAATAGCTCCAGAGTGAAATGACTTCAGGTGTCGCTTCATGGTCGTGGTCCCAAAGCTGTACGAACCGTGCCTCCCGCGACTGAGTATCATTTTGCACTCATTGCAGGTGACACCGTTCGCACGAGCCATAGGACCATTCCCATGAATGGTAAACAACCGCCACACCCAAGACTCATGCCTAGTGCGGGTAGTAGGGATTTCCTCTACCTCATTCTCCTCATCTGCTTCTTCCTCCTCTGCATCCTCACTCCTGTTCCCCTCTTCAGGCCCTTGGGAAGGTGGTGGAGGGGGTGGGGGTGGTCCTGAGGGAGATACAGCACCGGCTGGCAGCAGTGGAGATATAGTTGCCATCAGGTTGATGATGGATATCTGCAAGTGGCAGCAAAAATCTCAGTGCTCTGAAGAATAGTCAGAAACACAATGAGAATAAGCTCTAGGGCGTGGTCTTTTACAGGGGTGCTTGTACGCGGTCCGTGGACATGCGCGCTGTCCGCGGACAGATCAAACACAAAAAAGGGTTCAAAAAGTTTCAAAAGGTATGTAGAAACTCAGGATTACTATGTGGGACTTGTGCCATGATGAGTTTTTATTGAAAAATATTGTGGATTACTTGAAAATGTACTTTTAAATTGTTCGGGGACACGAACAGTGTCCGCATTCAGAACACGCGATTAGCGTGGGCGCAGTCACATGATCCTTTCGCGAACATGTCCGCGGAGGAAGTGCCTGTCCGCAGGACACCAAATGCACGGACATTGGTTTGCGCATGCGCGTTGATGTTCTACGGACACTGTTCAGGTCCTGAAGTAATTAAAAGTGCGTCACACGTCAAACAAACATTTCAGGACACCGCTTGTGTTCTTAGAACAGTTTGAACTTGCTAGCTAACAGTACGGACAGGTATAGTGTTCTTTAGGACACCTCCATTTTTGTTTAATTACGAACATTTCAGGACACCAATTGTGTTCTTAGAACAGTTTCAACTTGCTAGCGAACAGTACGGACAGGTATAGTGTTCTTTAGGTCACCTCCATTTTCGTTTAATTGCGAACATTTCAGGACACCAATTTTGTTCTTAGAACAATTTCAACTTGCTAGCGAACAGTACGGACAGGTATAGTGTTCTTCAGGACACTTTAATTTTTGTTTCTTTACGAACATTTCAGCACACTGCGTGTGTTCTTAGAACAGTTTCAACTTGCTAGCGAACAGTACGGACAGGTATAGTGTTCTTCAGGACACCTCCATTTTCGTTTATTTACGAACATTTCAGGACAGAAATTGTGTTCTTAGAACAGTTTCAACTTGCTAGTGAACAGTACGGACAGGTATAGTGTTCTTTAGGGCACCTCCATTTTGTTTAATTAGGAACATTTCAGGACACCAATTGTGTTCTTAGAACAGTTTCAACTTGCTAGCGAACACCACGGACAGGTATAGTGGTCTTCAGGACACCTCAATTTTCGTTTATTTACGAACATTTTAGAACACCCGCGCTCTCCGCGGACACCTACATTGTTTTTTAAAACAAAAAAAAAAAGAAACTAAGTACAACCCAATATAAAAATGTAACTTTATTTAACATATATTAATAATTTATGACAGAGAAGGTGAGGCAGAAACGGAAACAAAAACAATTAGGGGTTTCAACATGATTGGTATCAGGTGAAGAAAGGATGGAAGTCTCATCAAAATGTTTTGGGTTATGGAGAGGGTTTGGGGATAATTGACTGGGATATGGTGAGGGGGGACAAGTACATGTGGGGCAATGGTATGAGGTTTTTGTTTTAAAATGATCTTCAACAAAAGTTTTCAAATTATTAAAATTGGTCAACAATAAATCCATTTTTTCTTTTATGCTGTCAAGCGTGTTATCCATAAAAGTTTCTTCAGAGGTCTTTTCTATTTTGGTACGCTCTGTACAAAAAAATATATATATGTTAAATGTATATGAAATAATAATCATTAAATGTTTTATATTGTAAAGTGTTTACCATTAGTTTCACTATCTTGTGACATTTCCTCATGTGGAAATGCTCCTCTAGCCATTCCAGCGTACTAGACATTTCTGTGAGAAAAAAAAAAGATATTGGGCCTCATTACGAGTCCGGCGGGAACCGCGGCGGTTAAACCGCCTGGTTACCGCCGGACTCGTATTACCATTCCGCCTCCGTGATTCCCGGAATTACCGGGGCATTACAACCCCGGTTTTCCGGGAATCACGGAGGCGGAATGGTGTAAATCCCCATTCCCATTGAGTCCTATGGGACTTAATGGGAATCGGGATCAGGGAAACACCGGCAGCATCTCGTAATGCTGCCGGTGTTTCCTCGTCCGCCTGCATGCGGGAGGTGTTAAACCCGCCAGGTCAGACCTGGCGGGAACATCACCTCCTGCCTGCAGGGGTCGGGATCAGGCGGTCCGGAAACAACGGTGGCGGCGGGTTTACCGCCACCGTTATTTCCGGACTGCCAGGGTCGTAATATCTTTTTTTTACCTAATACAGAAAGTTTATAAATATGTGAGTAAAATGAAGTACACTTACTATTTCAGGTAAGATATGTTCTAAGTACTCTGTAGGTCTGGTCTTGTTCTTAGTTCTGTAGTGTCTGTGAGGTAATTATGTTGGAAGCCAATTTATCTTCTTGTGGTATATTCCATTTTAGAACATATTGCATTTAAATGAATGGTTAGTGTGTTACATATATGGGTTACATTTCTTATGTATTACTACATATAATGCGTATGTGTGCTGCTTTTTGAATTTGTTAAATGTTCCTATGTTATGATATAAGAATCAAAAATACCCCCCCAGAGTTTTTAGGTAGTGGTACTGTTCTCCGAACATGTCCGCGGACATTAAAAGAGTTTGCGGACATCAAGTTCAGTAGAAGAGGTTCAGTATGTTCCATATTACATGTACATAAAGTCAAAGTTATTATTATTAAGTTGTGCTACTAAAAACCTATGAAATTCAGTGAAATAACTTTGTTAAAGGGACGTTATGGTTAAGTTGCGCTACTAAAAACCTATGAAATTCAGTGAAAAAACTTTGTTAAAGGGACGTTATGGTTAAGTTGCGCTACTTAAAACCTATGAAATTCAGTGAAAAAACTTTGTTAAAGGGCACTTTGTTAAAGGGATGTTATGGTTAAGTTGCGCTACTAAAAACCTATGAAATTCAGTGAAAAAACGTTGTTAAAGGGACCGTATGGTTCCAAGTAAAACCGAAAAACCCTTGAAATTCGCCAGTTATGGTAAGCTAAGCAACCATAACTCGCACCACCACCGTGCACTGCTAAGCCTAACACCCAGGACATCAAAGATAACATCGCAAATGTCATTGATGACATCACTGATGACATCACATGTCTGGCTCCCTCTTTTTTCCATTACTGACATATCTAGGCCACATGGTTTTCTTCAGTAACAATCAGGAACTAAAAATTGTAAACGTACTATATTTGTAGACTTATCCTTCAAGTATGTTCTTATAGTAATTCCCTTAGGGTCCAGTCATATCAAATGAAACATATACATAGGGTAAGACACAAGCTTGAAACACAGCAATCTTTTCTGTGCATGAAGATAATCAGTAGAGTTATCAGCACTTTCTGATAGTTCTGTTGTTTTTTTATTACTGTACTTTCCCTGAATATGCTCATATTTGTATACATTGTACTCACATTACTTTCCTTAGGGTCCAGTCACATCATGTGATACATATACATAGGGTAAATATCAGCTTTCAAACAGAGCAATCATTTATTTGCATTAAGATAATCAGTTAGGTTATGAATTATTTCTGGTACTACTTCTGCTTTTTTGCTTACTTCACTTTCCCTGTATATCCCATATCTGTATGTGTTCTTGTCTCTTTGTGTTTTGTTTGTAATAATGCAATTATGTAATAAGTGGGTTTTATTAGCTACTTATTACATATTTCACAGTACGCAAAACTCTAATAAGAAAACAGTTATCATTCATTATTCAACATATCAACATTACGAATATTGTACCTTCATCATATATGCTGCACACAATGCCTATGTTTCTGGATGAGTACCTTAGTATACTGGATAGAACTTCATAATAGAATTCTATTTATATCAATGCATTGCTTAATGCACTAATTAGCTAATGACATTTATACCAATGATCCTTGACAGTTTTTTTAACAACATTATAATAAGAATCCCTTGTACACACATTTCATGAAAAGTAAATACACATGTGATGTCATCAGTGATGTCATCAATGACATTTGTGATGTCATCTTTGATGTCCTGGGTGTTAGGCTTAGCAGTGCACAGTGGTGGCGTGAGTTAGGGTTGCTTAGCTTACCAAAACTGGCGAATTTCAAGGGTTTTTCGGTTTTACTTGAAACCATAACGTCCCTTTAACAACGTTTTTTCACTGAATTTCATAGGTTTTTAGTAGCACAACTTAACCATAACGTCCCTTTAACAAAGTTTTTTCACTGAATTTCATAGGTTTTTAGTAGCGCAACTTAACCATAATGTCCCTTTAACAAAGTTTTTTCACTGAATATATATATATATACATATTGATAATTCCACCTTTCAGGTAGAGAATTCGAGCTGCACTCTCCACAGGTGTTCACGGCACCATCCAAGTTTGCCAAAAGAAAAGTCCCTGGTCCACACCAATGCTTTATATATATATCTTCTTAACCATTTATGCCTTCAACCCTTGATTTCTGAGCAATACAGCATCCCGCCACACCTTCCTAAATTAAAGTACTTAGCATGTCTCATTTTTTTTTATTTTCTGTATAAAATGTAAAGACTAACTGTGTAATAATATTCCTTTGTTTTGTAAAAAAAAGAACAAAAAAAGGTCAAAGGCCAGTTTTAACATGTAACTAACTTTTCTGGGACCATTTGTAGAAAATATAAAATCTCCAATATTAACAAATACGGGGACCATGTCTGCCTACAAAAAGGTCAAAACTCTTGGCTTTGCTGGTGCAATTTACATATTGACTCACACTTGTTAAAGAACACCTTGACACATGGCAGGGGTAACAATGATGTATAACATTTTACCTATATAATGTTGCATATTATATTGGACATTTACCACGGTAAAATAGTATAATCTCTGATTTGGCCATGAGATTTGGCCCTGATATCAGCAATAGAGGGACCAGTATATGATCCTACACTTTTCCAGACTTTGGGCCATGTCCTTTTCAATAATGTTATGTTATGTTAACAACAATGTATAGGGTGCACGGTCGCCACTGAAGGCATCATGGTGCTAGCAAGCTAGACTGAGACAAGGAAGGGACTAGAAAAGATGCTCTTCAATGGTTCTTCAATTACGAGGAATGGAATTCCATAACTGAGCTTCGGCCACTGAAAAAGAACTACGGGTGGATCGGGAGAACTTCAAACGAGGCACTGAAACCAGCCGAACGTGCCCGGGTCGTAACGTATGGTCGGAATATCACCTGCAGGTATTCTGCTCCGGAGCCATAGAATGAGGGAATGACCAAGCAAAGTGCTTTATATTGGACGAGCTTGGCAACAGGCAGCCAGTGGAGCAGATGGAGCACTGGGGAGATATGAGCGCGACTTGGCGTGGAGGTGGCAACTCTAGCTGCAGAATTTGAAGACGCTGCAGAAGATAAGCAGGTTGCACCACAAATAAGCTGTTACAGCAGTCCATTGTTGCCAACACAAGAGAGGATTCCACTGAAGCGCGAAACTTAAAGGGGAGCCAGGGAAGGATTTTGTGCATAATTATTTTCTGAAAAAATCCTTTCTGACAAATAGCGCCCATCTGGAGATCAGCAGATAACCAAACATATATTTTTACTCCAGGATCTTTCACAGATAATGCTGTAGAGGGAAGGGGACAAAGACCAGGCAGACAAAATGCAGAGGTCCAGAAAGCTGCCGCAGATGGAGGCCTCACCGCCAGCACCTCAGTTTTCTCCCTGTTTAGCTTAAGACAGTTGTATTTTCCCATGGCCTCAAGACACCCCCGAAATCTGGTCACTGTGTTTCGAATAAATATGTCAAAAATTTGCCAGCAAGTGTTGGCCAGCATTTCAGACCTGGATTCACTTAGATGGGGTCTATCGACCTTCCAGCTAGTGAACCATGAAATTCCCAATATGTGAACCAACATTGTAACTCAATATTTTTATGCCATTGCCAGAACCTGGGCAATTAAGTCACCAAGGTATTTTCAACAGTTTTCCTGGTGGTGAGCTAAGAACTTGTAAGTCAACCCTCTTCATTTCGAAGACTTGATCCTTACATTTGCCAGCGTTTGAGCCAAGCCATTGACCGGTGGCAGGTGAGCCAGCAAAAGTCTACAAAGCGTCCAGAATAGGATATCTCATTTTACCGGATTGCGAGTCATTGTTTTTGGTGATATGAGCCAATCATGTTCCAGCATCGGCGTGAGCATGAGGGCCATCAATTTGCAGAGCTATGGGCCACACCGCTGACTTTCTAACATGTCACAAGTAATTCAAATGGGTGTAGCTATGTGCAAGCTAATGTACAACCCATCAAATTGTCATTAAATTGCCATTACTTCTGAGACATACATTCAATAGAATTCGAACCATGAGCATGCTCACATATGACGATGAATCTGGCATGGTATGAAGCATGAATTTTCAATATACCGTGCATGGACATTCCAACATATGAGACCAACATTTTGGTATGAGGTAGGAGAGTAACAGTTGGTCAGATAGCACAGCGAGCTAAGCGCTTTCCCCTTATATCTGGGTGCAGTCTGCTGCAGCAGGTTCGAATCCTGGCATGTCCAACTGAGCTTTTCATTCTTCTGAGGTGGTTAAATTGAGTACCACTCTGTTGGGTAATAATGTCTTCAATTATTTCAGCGCTATATTTTTTTTACTGTTATCAATTTAACGTGTCGAGCCACGTATTTTCGAGTGCCTGATCAGTGGATATACACAGACTTGAGTGATTGATCAAAGAGGTTTGTAATGAATAACACAGCTGCAACTGAGAAATTGAAAAACAATTACGTAGCTGATAACCAATGGTTGCTAGCTAAACGGGCAGAGCTCTAGGGCCCGATTCATTGAATTTTTTGCACGGTTCAAATTGACTTTGCACTTCTAAAAAGTGATTTGGCACTGCCAACACAAACCCTGATTCTTGGAACTGTGCAAAATGTGTTCTTGTTGTGCAAAGTCAGTGCAAAGTCATTTTGTACTGCAAAAATGACTATGCACTGACTTTGCACTGCAAAAATACACATTACCCAGTCGAAGAACAGCTGAAATTCATGAAATACCAATACTTGCTCTTTTTCAAAACAATTGGGCATGATTTTAGCATTATAATCTGTTGACATATTAAGTCAAAATTACTGTTTGTGTTTTCATAATGTCTTTGACCTGCACATTGTCTCTCAGATTAGTATGTGTGTACATCAGTTTCAAAATGTCACTCGTAAAAAACATATTAAAGGTGCATTTTAGTTTTGCCTATTAGGTGGCGCTGAAAGCTCTACCTATACAGTTGAAACTATTGTCATTAACATAAGAGTTTTCAAATGAGAGCTTGAAACAGGGGCTTTGGATGCAGGTTTGTTGAAATGCTTTTCAATGCAGGTTGGCATATGAGGATGATTACATGGTAGTTTGACTATGTGTCTGTTAGGCAGAAACCTCTGCAGTTCCCCCTCGGACCACTGCAAAAGATTTAAGACTACAGGTGTTTGGCAGTAAACCCACTTGGTAGCAGTTTGTACCACACAGATTCACTTGGTAGCTGTGGCTGAGCAGTCAGACTTCCCTCAAGAAGAGTTAGGCACTATACAGAGTATTCACAATTGGTCAAAAGAACACATTAGAACAAGTAAACACTGACCAGAGCTTGGTGTAAAAGAGATATCATTATTTATTTAAAACCACATCTAGTAAAACACACAGGCACTAATATTAAGTAGTTCAAAAACACGGTCACTAAAAGATATACACTCCCTTAAAATATATTAGACAATTCTTAAGTAAAACCCCACTTATTTTCAGACAGCGGTGAGCGCTTAACCCAGATGGCACTCTAATAATTTGTTTTAAAAAGGGAGAGAAAAGCAGAGTATTATTTAAAACAGATCCCAACACTTTCACAAGAACACAACAAGAGAGGAAGGCAAGTAAAACGGTGAAGTTAGAGTTCAGAAGGAAGGATCCACTTTAAGAGGATCAGAACGAAATGTGTCCAAGTGCACAAAAAGTCTTGCAAAGGTTCAGAAAGAGTTGGTCCAAAAGAAAAGGGACCAGTTAGAGGGTCAAGGCGGCCAGCCCAGTCCAGAAGGTTAAGGGATTATTATTACCTTGTAGCAATCTTTAGAAAGGGAGGCCTGGCGGACACGGTACCTTAAAGTGGTGAGAATACTCCAGCGGGGGCAGTTGTTCCTAGCAGCTGATGCAAGTCGGTGCTTCATCTGGGGGAAAGAGAGGATCTCGTCCGGGAGGAAGACAGGAGTCCGTTGCACTGCCAGGGAAGAAACCAGCGGCAGAGTTCTCAGGTAAAAGGAGCAGTCCTTTTATTTGCGCTCCATTGGTAAGTGGCTATCCGGTTCCCGGGGTGCTTGGCATGGGCAATTCGACCACAAGACGTCCTGGGATGCGAGGAAAAGAAGGTAAACTGGTTGTGCCCACCAGTCAGGGGAAGAAGCCTCTCCAGCCAGGAGATCTTCTCTATCGTCGGGAAGTGGTGAGTCGGTTCCGCAGGGCTCCACCGGTGGTGTCGTCATGGTAGGTCGGCTCAGCTTCTCCCTCGTCGGATTCTCAGGTCCTGTGGCGACTTCTGAAGTTCCAGTCCCCGAAGCCCTGCTTTTATGCAGCACACCCCCATTCACTCAGCCTAGCTGTCAATCAAACATGCTAAGTGGTGAGCCGGCCGGCTCACCACTTGGGCCAATCACACAAGAGTGCGACTTGAGTTACCAAGGTAACTCAGGCCAGGGTGCCTAAACCCCCTCCCACACCCCCTGTGGTACCCAGACAGAGTGGCACCACTTTTGGAGGCTTCTGTGGAGAAGCCTGCCAAAAAGTGGAACAAAGGCCTCGACTTGGGTTGGAGTCACAGAAGAGAACACAAATGCCATTTTAGAATCGAGTCCTGGCAAAAAATACCAACCGGCGAATTAATATTAAATAAATAAACCAGCGGCATGTTCGAGGCAATGAGAATTAAATAATTAAAGTTGGTAGCCTCGAACAATGGGAAAATCCCATAGGGATATATTTGCGGTCAAATATAAAAGGTAGTATCCACTGCCACCAGCCAAAACTCGATCAGGGGGGACGGAGACGTGCCCCCTCGACTAACAGACCCCGGGCAATCGAATTGCCCCGACCAGTACTTCCACAATATGATAGTTTGTACCGGTTTCTGTTAACAATTTGGGACTAGTAAAGCCTATGGTGACTTTACATGCCCTGGGAGACAGTAGTCAGTCCCAGGGTATGGAGTCTATGGTGGGGTGTCACTATGACACCCCTGTGTCACTGCACGGAGGGTGCTGTGTAACACACATAGTAAAAACACATGGGACCCTATGGAGTAAAGGACCCCATAGCCCATAAAACACATAAACAGTCAAAGAAACACCATAAATCATGTCCAAGAGTGGGAGAAAAAGAGTCTCACTCTTGGCAGGAGAAAAAAACAAACTCCAGAAATCCAGCAAAGCTGCTGGGGGACTCACTAGGTTAGGAAATTCAGCCTAAAGAGAGAATTCTCCCTAACACTCGCCCCCCCCCCCCCCCAGACTAAGGGACAGGAGGATTTAATCAACTCCTGGATGAATGTCATACCTCTAGTCGATGACATACATCCCAGAGAGACCATCAGCATTTTGGTGGTGACACCCTGACCTGTGCTCAATGGTGAAATCAAACCCTTGCAGGCAGATTGACCATCTCAATAGTTTTGGGTTTTCCCCTTTCATTTGCATTAACCATCTCAAGGGTTGGTGGTCAGTCTGAATGACAAAAGTAGAACCATACAAGTATTGCCTAAACTTCTTCAGAGCCCACACAATAGCAAAACACTCTCGTTCAATGGTTGCCCACCTTGTTTCAGGATCCTTCAGTTTTCTACTGATGAAGCAAATGGGGTGCTCCCTACCTTTCCCAACCAGTTGACTGAGGACTGCACCTATTCCTACATTTGAAGCATCTTGCACAATTAAAGTTTGGTGGTAGTCAGGAGCTCTGAATACTGGGGCTTGGCAAAGAACCTTTTTCAGGGTTTCAAAGGCCTGATTGCATTCCTTATTCCACCTAAGCTTTTTAGGGAATTTAGGAGAGGAGATGACATTCAGTGGAGAAGCTATGGACCCATAGTTCTCAATGAAATTCCTGTAATACCCAGTGAGGCCTAAGAAGGCTCTCACCTGAGTCTGAGTAGTCGGTGTTGTCCAATTTTGCACAGCTTCAATCTTACTGGGCAAAGGCCTTATTTCTCCACCTCCTACCTCATGTCCATGGTAGACCACTTTACTCTGTCCAATCTGGCATTTACTCGCCTTTATGGTCAAATTGGCCTTTCCAAGAGCCTGCAAAACATATCTCAGGTGGTCCACATGTTCTTCCCAGGAATTGCTGAACACTGCTATGTCATCCAAGTATGCCATGGAGAAGTCCTCCATCCCATTCAGAACCTGGTTTACCATCCTTTGAAATGTAGCAGGTGAATTTTTCAATCCAAAAGGCACAACCTTAAACTGCTATAAGCCAAATGGGGTAGAAAATGCAGTTTTCTCCTTGGCATGGTCTGTCAGGGCTATTTGCCAATAGCCTGACGTCAAGTCAAATGTGCTGAGGAACTTGGCTGCACCAAGTCTATCCACCAACTCATCTGTCCTTGGCAAAGGGTGGGCATCAGTCTTAGTGACTGCATTAAGAGCTCTGTAATCCACACAGAATCTAAGTTCTTTAGATCCTGCCTTTGGTACTAACACAACTGGGCTAGGCCATGGACTAGTAGAGGGCTCTATTACCCTGAGATCAAGCACCTTGTTGACCTCACCTTTGATGTGGGTTCTTACATTCTCTGACATTCGATATCCTCTGCTTTTGAGTGGGAGACAGTCACCAGTGAGTATTTCATGCTGTCCCCAAGGGGTCAAGCCTGGTGAAAGTGAGAACAGGGAAGCAAACTGATTTAACATAGATTTGCACTCTTCCTGTTGCTCACGTGTCAGATTTGAAGAGAGATTTACTCTTTCAATCTTTTCGTCTAAAGGTAAGCCTCTGAGGAGATCAGGAAGAGCGTCACTCTCTTCTTCTTCCTCTGATGATGCTGGAAGCAAAGCTCCTACATCAGGTCTGGAGACATACGCTTTTAGTCTGTTGGTGTGGAAGACTGTTGGAGCCTCCTTGGGATTGCCCAAGTCCACCAGATAGTTGACTTCTCCAAGTTTACCCACAACTTTGAAGGGTCCCATCCATTTGTCTTGCAAGGCCCTCTGACTTGTTGGAATCATAACGAGAACTAGCTGGACCTGAGTAAACTCAACCATTTTAGCCTTTTGGTCATGCCAGTGCTTGACCAATGCTTGTCCAGCTTTCAAGTTCTCACTTGCTTCTGTCATCATTTGTGACATTCTCCTTCAGAGACCTATCACATAGTCAGTCACTCTGACTGGCTGGGGGGAAGGAGCACTCTCCAACCCTTCCTTGATTAGGGCCAATGGACTTCTGACCGGATGACCATAAAGAAGTTCAAAGGGAGAATAACCTACTCCCTCCTGAGGAACTTCTCTATAAGCAAAGAGAAGGCATGGCAGTAGAAGGCCCCACTTTCTTTTAAGGGGGTCCTCTAAAGCACCTATCATGCTCTTCATGGTTCTGTTGAACCTTTCAACCAGTCCATTTGTCTGAGGGTGGTATGCGGTTGAGAACTTGTAAGTAACTCTGCAGGTTTTCCACATAGCTTTCATGTAGTGGGACATAAAATTCTACCCCCTGTCAGAGATTACTTCCTTAGGAAACCCAACCCTGGTAAAAAATACCAAGGAGGGCCTTAGCCACAGCCGGAGCTGTAACAGTCCTCATAGGGATTGCCTCAGCGGGGGCAGTTGTTCCTGGCAGCGGATGCAAGTCGGTGCTTCGTCCGGGGGTAGAGAGGATCTCGTCGTGGAGGAAGACAGGAGTCCGTTGCACTGCCAGTGAAGAAACCAGCCGTGGAGTTCTCCGGTAAAAGGAGCGGTCCTTTTATTCGCGGTCCAGTGGTAAGTGGCTATCCGGTTGCCGGGGTGCTTGGCACGGGCAATTCGATCACAAGACCTCCTGGGATGCGAGGAAAAGAAGGTAAACTGGTTGTGCCCACCAGTCAGGGGAAGAAGCCTCTCCAGCCGGGAGATATTCTCTGTCGTCGGGAAGTGGTGAGTCGGTTCCACAGGGTTCCACCAGTGGTGTCGTCATTGTAGGTCGGCTCAGCTTCTCCCTCGTTAGATTCTCAGGTCCTGTGGCGACTTCTGAAGTTCCAGTCCCCGAAGCCCTGCTTTTATGCAGCACACCCCCATTCACTCAGCCTAGCTGTCAATCAAACATGCTAAGTGGTGAGCCGGCCGGCTCACCACTTGGGCCAATCACACAAGAGTGCGACTTGAGTTACCAAGGTAACTCAATCCAGGGTGCCTAAACTGTGGTACCCAGACAGAGTGGCACCACTTTTGGAGGCTTCTGTAGAGAAGCCCGCCAAAAAGTGGAACAAAGGGCTCGACTTGGGTTGGAGTCACAGAAGAGAACACAAACGCCATTTTAGAATCGAGTCCTGGCAAAAAATACCAACCGGCGAATTAATATTAAATAAATAAACCGGCGGTATGTTCGAGGCTATGAGAATTAAAAAATTAAAGTTGGTAGCCTCGAACAATGGGAAAATCCCATAGGAAAATATTTGCGGTCGAATATAAAAAGTAGTTTCCACTGCCACCAGCCAAAACTCGATCAGGGGGGACGGAGACGTGCCCCCTCGACTAACAGACCCCGGGGCAATCGAATTGCCCCGACCAGTACGTCCACAATATGATGGCTTGTACCGGTTTGTGTTAATAATTTGGGACTAATAAAGCCAATGGTGACTTTACATGCCCTGGGAGACAGTAGTCAGTCCCAGGGTATGGAGTCTATGGTGGGGTGTCGCTATGACACCCCTGTGTCACTGCACGGAGGGTGCTGTGTAACGCACATAGTAAAAACACATGGGACCCTATAGAGTACAGGACCCTATAGCCCATAAAACACATAAACAGTCAAAGGAACACCATAAATCATGTCCAAGTGTGGGAGAAAAACAGTCTCACTCTTGGCAGAAGAAAAAAACAAACTTCAGAAATCCAGCAAAGCTGCTGGGGGACTCACTAGGTTAGGAAATTCAGCCTAAAGAGAGATTCTCCCTAACAGTGTCCCACCCATATAACACCCATTGCTAAGTGAAATATTTAGGAATTTCCTGCCATTCCCACCCATTTTCCTTCCAGCCTCACCTCCTTTTGCACTTTTTGGCTCAATTTCTACTGTATGGTGGATGTGTCAGCCATTTTTACTTCAAAAATGGTGGCCGTCATCTGTTAATGTTATTTTAAAGTTGTTTGACTTGATAGATGCTTTAAAACAAATGTATTGCAGATTTCAATTAATGTTACACATTTTACATTATTTCATTATTTTTATTGAATATAAAAAAGGTAGCGTAATAGTATGATTTGGTTTAAAATGGCACTGAAAATGTACATCTAGTGATTTGTGTGATGTTGGTGTAGTGTTTTTGATGTAAGTGATGTCAGTAAGATGTGGGTGGTTCTCCAGTCGGTGTGTGTTTACTCGGGCAGCCATTTTTTTGGAAACTCCAAAGAAGCCCCTCTTTGTGCTGTATTACCCCGCATTTCTATAGCCCGTGCTCGCTTCCTTGCTCTTTGACCACTGATCGAGAGGGGCTTTTAATATCCTATTCAAATGCATTCCAATATCGTATCTCAACGGCAAGAGGAAGAGAAGAACAGCAAGTGCGGCTCGATTCGTGTGACACCCCTTAGGGGTCATCGTCTGGTGTTTATCCCCCTCTGCCCCCTCTTTTCCTACATGTAGGCGGACCACGGTTTTGCCACTGCTGATTCCCAATGCAAGGCAGCAGTCTGCTTAATAAGCACCTCCATGAAACACAGATGACTGTTTCCAAAACTGCCTGTGTGTTTCGGAAAGGTCGATAGCGCTGCACTTGAAACCACGCTCTGCGTGCTGCAAAAATGATCACCTGCAAATGGCACAATGCCGGACTGTTTTTTTTTCCTTCAGTGTTTCTAATGTAACTGCTGAGCATACAATCTGATTAGGCAGCAGGGAGGCGAGAGTAATATTGCGGTGTACACAGAGAGGTGTTCGCACGAGTAATTGTGAGTTTCACATGACCACCTCAGCAGTGTTCAGTCCCGAAGCCTCGTCTGGTTTTTATTTAAAATCAGATTGATGTATTTATTCATAATGGATTCAGTCTGGTGATGCACCGAGCCCCTGCGCGCAGTGGCTTGCTCAAGATGATAGCGGATGTGTTATTTCTCGGCACATAAGCTTTAACAATTGTGATGGCAAATGCGCCACTGGATGTACACTGAACTTCAGATTTACCCAAACCACTGGCTCACATCGGGGATTCGCTGCCACTACTTATGGAGAGCAATCACCACGACTAATGTTACGTAACTAGGTTTTGTTATATAGCACTGTGTTTGCCATTTTTATGGTCTCTTGGCGCTAGGTGTTCTGTATATAAAACAGCAGGGTTATGTTGAGCTGAAGTGGTGGAATGAGCAGGGCTTGTCACATTCTCTGTAATAAAGATGTCATGTTTTTTATAGCGCATTCTCACCCGCTACTTAGCGCTTTAATAGTAGGAGTTAATATTACTCAATGGGATGGCACTGTAGTGTCCTTAATTGAATGCAGACTTGAACTGACCCTTCTGGGTTTGGAAACTAAACTTCGGTTTGCAAACAGATCCTCGAAGCACTCGCTAAGCTAATTTCCTCTACCGCCATAAGCACTCAATCTATCTGTGCCTCATTATTTTCCTGGACTGCAGCCCACTCTTCCATATGTGTAAGGTATAGGTAACCTGGAAAGAGACTGCACCTGATTTTTGCAAATTATTTTTATTTTTCAGAAAATTGCCCTTAAAGTTGATGACACGTGTTTCGGTCCTCCAAGGACCTTTTTCAAATCAGGGCTATTGAGGGGGCCCCCTCGAGACTTGTAGCAACTTTGCGATCGTATGCGCTTATTCTGAACAGCAGGGATTTACCCCTTTGACATATGCAAGCTCATTTTTCACATTATGTGACAGGGGCATCTTATATGACCACAAGACTAATCAATAGCCCTTATTTGAAAAAGGTCCTTGGAGGACCGAAACACGTGTCATCAACTTTAAGGGCAATTTTCTGAAAAATAAAAATAATTTGCAAAAATCAGGCGCAGTCTCTTTCCAGGTTACCTATACCTTACACTATTTTGCAAGGGGTCTTGTACTTGGCTAAACCCCTGACCTGGTGAGACGCGACTCCATGGACTTAATGTACTGATTGTACCAACTACTTTAATTGTTCACCACTATAAGATGTCGCCAAGTTAGACCAAACCTTCCAAGCCAAGGTTTTTGAAGTACTCTTCCATATGCCCTCTGTGTCTTGTACCCCTCATTCCACAGTGCCCACTTAGGAGCATTACTCCATATTGCCCTTTGTCCCTACCAGTGACACTCTTGCCCTCACTCAATATGGTCCCCTATATGCCCCTTTTCTCTTACCCCATCATCATCCTGTGTGCTTCACTCTTATGGCTGGGCCCCTGACCGTAGTGCACAGGAAGCTCACTAGGTTCTAGCACCCTATGCCCCTTCGTCTCACTCCCACTACTCTTACCCTGGCCCCATATACCCTACCTCAGTGCCCATCACTTTATCCCTCTACCCATATATCAATTTAGTGATTATTCTGTTTCAGTACCCCTCACCCTAGTCTTGGCTCTCTATATACCCCTCACTCTGTCATTGCCGATGAGGGAGTTTCCTCCGATATTTGTTCCTAAAGTAGTAATACCAGCTAATGCCGCAACAGGCGCACTAACCGCCACTATTGAAGCAAACTATTTCTCACAGTTTGTCCATGTCCTGTTTTCTAGACAGGAAGTGAATACCATTAGACAAACAATTCCAGATATTACAAAGAATACAACAGGATTTTATAAAGAAATTTAATCTGTCTTCACGCTGAGTGATATAGATTTGCTGTTTCCTATGTTCCTTCCTGCTGATTTATGGAAACAGATTAGAACTGTAGATGTACAGGCAGGTATGGGTGATACTTGGGTTAACTTGGTGCGAACAGATGGGGAAAGAAATGCTGGTGAGAAACCGCCACAGGTGATACTGATGTTGCCAGACAGAATAGTAGCTAAATTAAAAACTCGGGTTCCAGAGAAAAGAATCAAGCTTATGGCTTGTGTACAGTTGAAGTCAGAGGGTGCAACTGAATACTTTAACAGGTTTGAACAGGTATTTTCAGACTTCTCTGGTCAAGAATTGAATATAGTCAGGGTAAAGGCTATTTGTAGACAAGTTTGTGTGCTGATTGTTCAAGAAGTACAGAGTTTCGGCGGGCACCATAAAGATTCCTGTTGTGATAAATAGAAATATTGCTTATTCCGTGATTGTAAAAGTTTTTGCCTGGAGCTTCCAGTCTGAAAAAAGATCCTGTGGCATCCGGATCTCAATAAACAGTTTAGAGGAAAAAGTAAGGTAGCATTACCTTACTAAGACTAGAGCTCTCAGTTGACCCTTGGCAGGGTAGCGAAAATGATTCTCAAAAATTAAATCTTGTTTTCAATAGTGATTCAAAAAATGATATGGTTGAAATATAATCTTCACAAAAATGTTTTATTCACATTTCAGGGTAAAGTGTCCCCAATTAAATTCTCATACAGTGAGGAAACTTCGAAAAACAAAGGTTGTTTCATCAATAAGCATATGTGCCAATGCATTTCGGTCTATGACCATCGTCAGGGCCATGCTTTAGTGAATATATCGACAACTGCTTTGCATCGGTTATCCCTTTGTATCGGTTTTCTCAGTAGTTGTCACTAACAACCCTTTGTGTGCAGAGCTCGCACGTAGATTCCTTCGCGTAGAAAGCGCTTTCAACTGAGAAAACCGATACGAAGGGATAACCGATGCAAAGCAGTTGTCGATATATTCACTAAAGCATGGCCCTGACGATGGTCATAGACCGAAATGCATTGGCACATATGCTTATTGATGAAACAACCTTTGTTTTTCGAAGTTTCCTCACTGTATGAGAATTTAATTGGGGACACTTTACCCTGAAATGTGAATAAAACATTTTTGTGAAGATTATATTTCAACCATATCATTTTTTGAATCACTATTGAAAACAAGATTTAATTTTTGAGAATCATTTTCGCTACCCTGCCAAGGGTCAACTGAGAGCTCTAGTCTTAGTAAGGTAATGCTACCTTACTTTTTCCTCTAAACTGTGTGCTGATTGTTGCCTGAAATCCCGTCACAAATTATGATATCAAAAAAAGTGCTTGGTACGTGAAATCACAATTGGAAGTATTGCATATGGCTCAGTATTATCAAAATAGAGTATATTCAGAGAAGGAAAGAGTGGAAAAGAAGAAGGGAGACTTGAAAACTAGAGTACTGTTATAGCGGATCGCTAGAGGTGGGAATACACAGTTTAGAGGCCAATTTACACCACAAAGTATTACACAACTGAGTCCTGTACACATGAACCAATGTGCCTATTGTAGACAGGAAGGTAATTGGCGAGCACAATGCCTGATCCCTCAGCAGAGATCGAATAAGACATATGGTGTCATGGGTAGACGATCCAGAGGCCGTCATGGGATAGAGGGTCCTGGTAGAAGTCAATTCGCTCAGAATCAACAGTCACCTTTACAGGATATTCATCAACATAGTGTCAATAGTGGGAACATTTTCAATAATCCTTCACCTGTATATTTTTCTGAGGATCTCGCATTTGATGATATACTGTTCCGCTAGGAAAGCCCGAAGCAGAGTCTGGAACCAGTACCTATTCCCGTAGATCAGAAAGGGTCCTATATTGAGATGCAGGTGGCGAATAGGAAGCATCTATTTTTGATAGATACAGGAGCACAGAAATGTTCTATTGATCATTCACTGGTTCCAGATATTCCCCTGTCAGGGCAGAACAAATTTCGGTAGGGTTCTCTGGTACGCCAGTGGTTAGTCCAGTCTCTCAGCCGGTACCGATTTCTCTGGGGCCATTTACTGATTCATGTCCATTTCTTTTAATGACAAATTGTGGCAAGAATTTGTTGGGATTTAATTTGTTGAAAGAATTGAATGCTGTAATTTACTGTTCTCCGGATGGAGTGCATTTAACGATTTTGCATCAACAAACTTTGGTTCCAAAGTTTTTGTCTAGGCCTTTACCTCCTGAATTGAATAAGGTTCCGACATGTCTATGAGCAGTCAATGACAATGATGTAGGTATTTTGCAAATTGAACCAGTTACAGTTGTATTGAAACCAGGTGTTAAATTACAGTGTATCCGCAATATATGAATTTGATTGAAGGTGAACAGGCTTTGATGAGTAATATTTCTGATTTAGTACACATTGTTGTGATTGAGGCAATTGCAGGGAGCACGTGTAATAGTCTGATTCTACCTGTCTATAAGAAAGGGGATAATGTGATTCCTTTTCAATGCATTATTGACTTACGCGCTATTAATAAGGTTGTTGCCCCACAGTTTCCGAGTGTACCTGGTGTCACTACAATATTGACAATGAGTCCAGCCTCAGCCACTCATTTTAGTGTTGTGGATTTAAAGAATGCCCTTTTCAGTATCCCTGTACATGTTGACAGTAGATATTTGTTTGTGTTCACCCTAGGGGGATGCTTGTTTAAAATTACTTGTGTGCCACAAGGGTACACAGAGAGTACAAGCATTTATAGTAAAGCGTTGAAGGAACAGCTTGATACGCTTGAATTGCCTTCCACCTGCACGTTGTTGCACTATGTCAATGATCTACTTCTAGCTGCTGACTCTGAGGTTGCTTCCAAGGAGGGCCCCGTGTTGCTGCTTATTCATTTAGCAGAACATGGGCATAAGACTTCATTAAAAAAGTTTCAGTATTGTCAACAGGAAGTCACCTATTTAGGCTTCTTCCTGTAGAAGGAGGGAAATGACTGACACCTGAATGGATACAAAGCATCTCTAGCATGTCTGTCCCAAATACACAGAAAGAGGTCAGAGCCTTGATAGGTATGGCTTCATACTGTAGACAGTGGATCCTAAACTTTTCATTAATGATAAAACCTATGTTGGCATTGACAAAGAAGGGCATTTCATTGCCTTTGCCGTGGAACATGGATTGCCAGAAAGCTTTTGATCTGCTCAAGGCTGCGTTGTGTTCAGCACCAGTTTTGGGCACACCACATTACGAAAAGGCTTTTGTGTTGTATGTGCATGAATGTGATGGATGCACTTTGGCTGTGTTGACATAGGAAAATGAGGGCAAGAATAGACTGTGCAGTCATTTTTCCTCCACGTTAGATCCTGTTGCATGCGCATTGCCAAGATGTTTGAGAGCTGTTGCTGCTGCCGCTGCATCTGTAAAACAGAGTGAGGGTATGGTTCTGGGTCACTCTTTAACCGTGATGGTACCTCACTCTGTGGACGTTCTATTAAACAGAACGAAGATGTAACATCTCACATCAGCACGACTAACAAGGTACAAGCTGATTCTATTGGCACTGCATATCCAAATTAAGAGATATTGCTCATTAAATCCGGACAAACTATTGCCACAAGAAATTGATTGCAGTGACAAAATGTCATATGACTGACTCTATACCACAGAGCAAGAAACTAAGGGCAGAATTTATCTAAGTGACACACCTCTAAAGAATCCACAAGGGGAGCTGTTTTGCGATGGCTACTGCTTCAAACTTCCGGATGGTACATCCATTGCTGCTTATACAATCACCACTTTAAGCACTATAGTGGGAACTAAAAAAATTCTGCATAATTCTGCGTATGCCCCAGAGATTATTGCGTTGACCAGAGCTTCTGAACTTTCTGAAGGGCTTAGTATGAACGTACATACGGAAAGCCAGTATACCTTTTGGATAGTTCACAACTTTGGTCGACTATGGGCTGAGAGAGGTTTCTTGACCTCTCATGGAAATAAGATACAACATGGCACTTTGTTAGTTCGGCTACTTTCAGCACTTACTCTTCCTACACAGTTAGCAATAATGAAGTGCACTGCACACCAAAAGGAAACACTTTTGCTGACAGAATAGCCAAACAGACTGCCACCAATTTGCATTCCAAAATGTATGTCACAAAAGGGGTCACTAACACTTGCGTGATAGTTGTAAGAATAGGTTGCATAAAAGAAATTCAGGATGATGCCACTTCAGATGAAATTAAGCAGAGGACTGATGGTCCAGCAAGATTAGATGATGATGGTTGTTGGGTAGTGTGATGAGGTCTTGGTTTCAGGGAGCTAAATATGCTTATAACAGGTAGTGAGAGTGGTTACATTCGATTACATTATTACTATAATATAGGGTAGTTTTGCAAATTACCAGGAAGGAGATGTTTAGGTTCCTTTTTCTAATAAGTTGTCTTGTATTGCTCATTGCCATGAGACAACAGAAGAGGAGAGAAATCAGGACGTCCATTACCAGTGGGCGTACTGAGGTTTTGTCGAAGGAAAGAAGTCAAAGGAAAATGTGCTGTTGCGCTTGTTAAGAAATTGAAACTTATTTCAATGTTAAGAGAACGATTCATTCCATGGAGGTGTTTCATGTCAGAAGAATACGTGAGAAGGAAATTCACGCAGTGACCGAGCTGAAGTAAAGAGAGGGGCTGCACAGCTGTTTATCCTGCCTGAAAGAGGACGAAGTTGAAGGTGAGTGAAAACGAGCTGAAGGGGCAGGGAGAAACTGGTGATCCTTTCCGACACCGCGCTCCTTCAGTTTCACTACCTGAGAGAGGCCGAGTCCGGTATCGAGTGAAAGCGAGCTGAATGGGCAGAGCGGGACATATGATCCTTGCCGTTACAGCCCTTCTTCTGTTTGGCCTCAACAGCTGATCGTCTCTCTCTCTCTCTAGAGGGGGCATGGCCTAACACAGATGAAAAGTGAAAGATACAGCCTCCGCAGCAGAGCCCTGGTAAGCAAGGAAAGAAGCAGGGAGGTGTAGTCTCCGTATGAACTTTTAAATGGGGAAATCCAGGATCTCATAGCACGAGCCCTCAAGTTAAACAAGTGAATGACAGATATATTTTGAAAGTCATCCCAATGAAAGCAGATTCAGCAGTGACACTGAAGAGCTGTATAACAAAAACGAGAGAGAGAGAACTGAGGCATAGAAGGGGTCATATGTAAATGACTGTTGGAGAGACACTCCATTAAAAGGGGAATTACAACCCTATTGTCAAGACTGTGAGAACCTGAGAGAGGTGTAAGCTGGGAAAATTCATACATAATTATAAGGGACCTTAAAGTGGTGTATGGCTGATGAAGAGTTAAAACTGAGGTGTCTTCCATAGTGATCCTGAAGTACAAAGGTTACTCCCTGCGCTACACTAAAAAAAGAAAGGAGGTCCTGTATCCAGAATTTTTATTTACAAAGGGAAAAAACAAGATTCCAAGCGACAGTATCCTTTTTATGGTTCATTATTACTTATTCTAATTACCTGTTAGTGGTTAATAAAGGTTGATTGTTATACCAAGTAGTACTCTGTGTGTCTCTTATCCCCACAATCTTAACATTTGGTGGCAGCGGTGGGATAAGAGTGTGCCATGGAGGACCTCATCAAAACATTAAGTGAAGGACAGCACTTACTTCAACAAGCTCTACAACTTCAGAGCCAACAGGCACAAGCAGATAGGTTTGCTTTTCAACAAACCTTACAAGTACAACAAGCCTAACTGTTGGAAGCCACAAATTTAAGAAATACTTACAAGTTCCAACCTCTATTTTACATAAATATACGTCGGGTGAAGACCCAGCACATTTCTTTGTGAATTTTGAGCTTGTGGCAAGGAATGCGCAATGGCCAACAGAATGATGGTGCCACTATATCGCACCCTTAATGACAGGAGAGATGCAAAGCGCCTACCAAGCCGTAAACCCAATTGGCGATAACAACTACAGTGACATGAAGATGGTGGTGTTGGAATGGCTGGGTCACGATGAAGAGACTTATAGAATAAAATTGCGAGAGGTAAAGTTATCAGGGGAAGAAACTCCCAGACAACTATTCTACAGGGTGAAAGAACTTGCTGAAAAGTGGCTACAAACTGCAACATCCTCACCACAAGAAATCACAGAGAAGATAGACCTAGAGCAATTTGTCAAAGCACTGCCCGGTCCCGCACAAAGGAGGGTCAGACAACATCACCGACCCTCGTTGATAGAGGCCGTTGACATAGCCTCCGCCTACCAGAAAGCCGTTGACATAGCCTCCGCCTACCAGAAAGTTGGGCAGGGTAGGCTGCTAACTTATGCGAGAAATCCTCGACCCAATCTCAACTCCAACACCTTTAGTAAATTCTTGAATTAGACAAGATGGCCAAATTCCATGATGAGAAAATCAGAAACAGAAAATATCCGGTCCCGACCCGGTAGTGAAGGTCCCTCAAATCTTGGACAAATGCCACCATCTATCAGAGGATCTCAATGTTTCGAGTGTGGAGACTGGGGCCATCTCGCCAGATTATGTCCGAAGAAGACAAAAGGTGAACCGATGAATGTTGGAGTCTTTGAAGCCCTGAAAGACTGTAACTACCAAGAACAACCTTCCTTGAATAGACCACAATATGTCTATACCTGCGATGCAGAAGTAGATGGCAAGCCTACCAGGGCATTGGTCGACTCTGGGAGCCTCCAAACAGCAGTAACCTCAGACCTGGTAGGTAAAATTCATAAATCTAATAGAAGGATACCCATTAGATGTGTGCATGGAGATGTAAAGTCTTATCCTTCAAAGGAAATTCAGATAAAGATGGCTGGGGAGACGATAGGAATAAGAGCAGCTATATTACCCAAGCTACCTGAGCCGGTAGGTTGGATCAGATGTACCTAATTTCTTGAAACTAGTCAAAGATATAGAGAAGAGCTGGTTAGAAACGGCCCCATTTATTTTCTGACCAAGAAATTGTTAGTCCTCCACCAAAACTGCCAAAGAGTAAAACCCTTAAGAGGTTTCTTAAAAGAGATTGGAAAGCAAAGAACGTTTTACCTCTAGCTGTAGATTGGAAATTAGATGAGGAAGGAGAGAGTTTCTGCTCAGCACAGGAATTGGATCCTCTTCTACGGTATGTGAGAGAACGTGCCTTGGAACCTTCATCAGGACAAGGCCCCCACATCATCAAACAGAACAGGCTTTATTATAGAATAACCAAGTCTCAAGACAATGAGGAACTCAAACAGTTGTTAGTGCCGAGCAAGTTTTGCAAAACCGTTTTGGAAGTGACCCATCTTCAGGTTGGGGAAGGACATTTGGGAACCGAGAAAACGTCTACTGGCCATGAGTCTATAATCAGGTGGTCAAATTTTGTCAAGCTTGTGAAGAATGTCAGAAAAAGAACAGAGCTAATGTGAAAAAGGCGCTGCTGCATTCCATGCCATTGGTCCTAGAGCCATTTAGTTGCATAGGCATGGATATAGTAGGACCTTTAGATCCATCCCGAAGAGGACATAAACATATTCTGATGATAGTGGATTATGCAACACGTTACCCGGAAGCCTTCCCCCTGAAGTCGACCAACACCCAACAGATCTGTAATGTCCTAATCCCCTTCATAGGTCGAGTAGGAATTCTTAAGTAAATTGTAACCGACCGCGGAACAAATTTCCTACTAATGTCCTAAAACAAGTGTGTGAGACTTTTAAAATTGATCATCTTAAAACGTCAGTATATCACCCTCAAACAGATGGCTTAGTAGAAAGGTATAATCAGACCATTAAGCAAATGTTGACGAAGACAACTACACCAGAAAGGAAAGATTGGGATAGACTACTCCCTTGGACTACTGACTCTCTGAAACACACCTCAATCTTCAACAGGGTTTTTGCCTTTTGAACTTATGTTTGGTAGGCCTGCATGGGCTTTATTGGATATTCTAAAGGAGAATTGGGAAGAACAACCGTCACAAGAACTATCCCTCACTGAGTATGCATCACAATTACAAGAAAGGGTGGAGAAGTTGCAAGCCATAGCCAAGGATAACTTGCTCCAAGCCCAAGAGAAGCAAGAGAAATACTATAATCAAAACACCCGCCTCAGAAGCTTTAAAGTAGTCGACCAAGTATTGTTGTTGTTACCTACCTCTGAGAACAAAATGTTGGTGGCATGGAGAGGTCTGTACAAAGTCAAAGAGGTATTAGGACATCTGACATATAAGGTAAGACAACCCAAAAAAAGAATTCTACTTCAAACATACCATGTAAATCTGCTTAAAAAGTGGGTACCTGCAATACCGACAGTGGCAATGGTAAACCATAGTGAGTTACATGAAGAGCATTTCCCTCAAATTGGAAAAGAGTCAGGAATGGAAAGTTTAAACATTAACCAGGAATTATCGCCAATTCAGAAGACAGAATTGCCCATAGTAGGTAGTCAGAAGTATTCTATTCATTGCCTGGGAAAACCAACCTGACTTATCACCATATTGTTACAAAACCGGGATCTACAGTAAGATTACGACCATATAGAATTCTAGAAGCAAAAATCAATGCAATCAATCAAGAAGTTCAGGAGATGTTGGAATTAGGAGTAATTGAGCCCTCCTATAGTGACTGGTGCTCACCAGTGGTGTTAGTACCAAAGCCAGATGGTAGTGTCCGGTTTTGTATGGATTTTCATAAGTTAAATGAGATCTCGAAATGTGATGCTTATCCGATGCCAAGGATTGAGGACCTTCTTAATAATCTGGGGAAAGCAAGATTTTTAACAACGAGAGACCTCACAAAAGGCTACTAGCAAATACCCTTAAATCCACCTGATAAAGAAAAAACTGAATTTGCCACGCCGACAGGACTTTATCAGTTTACTGTTTTACCTTTTGGTCTCCATGGAGCCCCAGCTACATTCCAAAGATTGATGAACCATGTTATTAGGGGTCAGGAACAGTATGTTGGAGAATACTTAGACAACATTATAGTCTTCAGTCAAACCTGGTCTGAACACCTTACTAATCTAGAGGCTGTTCTCAAAACTCTGAAACAAGCAGGACTACATACCAAAAATGAAATGTCAATAGACAAAATTATACAAAAACATTTTTTATATATCACAAATAATGTGGTTCA
Organism: Ambystoma mexicanum; assembly: GCF_040938575.1. NCBI lineage: Eukaryota > Metazoa > Chordata > Amphibia > Caudata > Ambystomatidae > Ambystoma > Ambystoma mexicanum. Next base: position 1,436,877,049 of record NC_090931.1, read on the forward strand.
AATCTTTCGACATGAAATGTACAACATAAAGAAGCACAAATGGTATCAAAAGATCACATCAAGTTTGGAGAGAAAAAATGTTTTTTGAAAAGCGAAAAAGGATTTTTTCTGAAGAAAGAGATGTATATATATGGAGTCCAATTCACTTGGCGACGCGTTTCGAGGATACTTTCCTCTTCTTCATATGTCCCAAATTGGATTCTTAACACAAAAAGAAAACATTCATTCAGTTGCTTGTAAAAAACAAAAAACTATTATTCAATTTCAGTGAATTATACAGTTACATAGTGTACATATGTAATATTCCATGGCTTTTGATAATACTGAATCTCCTCGTTAACCGAAATTCAAAATTACATAACTTATTCTTATATAGTGATTAGGTTAGTATAATGTTGTTCATGAAAACATGAACATTGGCTCGGTACTCATCATTCTGTGGGACTGGCAACAGAGTCATTCAATTGCTGTTTTCAGAGTCACCGGTTTTAAGTAACAGTGGGTTGTGATAGAAGCATGAATATTGAATAGAGTAAGGAATGGTAAAAAAGAAAAATAAAGAGGAAATATATAATTAACTGTGTATATTACTGGTTCCAATCTCAAGCAAACAAAGTGTTAAGAGGGGATGACAAGTGTCGATATTCATTAAGCGCTATGTCTGAAAATGAAAGACTACTGAGCAAATATATTAACCTGAATCTAAACGAATAGACGTACCAAAAAATGAAACGTGATGAAATAAAGATGAGCGGTGAAAGGGTCACGGTATAACTCATTATGATGCCAGCGGATGGTGGCAGCATTCAGAAGTCCAACCTATGTATATGGGTTTAGGAAATGGATCTAGAGGTCAGTGAAAGAAACTGGCACAAACAGTTCTGGTAAATAAATAAGTAGTTGCTATAACAAGTACCTCAATGGTGCGTCTAGATCAGTAGACAGGTGGAGGAATATCAATTCAGCAGTATTCCTGTAGAGACAGCAAGTCCAGGTCACAGTGAGCGCTGCAACAAGCGTGCAAGGGCGCCTGCAGAGTAAGGGAATGTGGTTTAGGAAGTGAAATATCCTAGAGACGGCTACGTGTCTAACATAAGTGAAAATGTGGAGACACTTACCTAGAGTGCAGGAAAGAACTATCTGCGGGATCTATTTTCGGAGCTGAATCGGATTCACGGTTCCACGTCCTACCATAGCAGCCATAGAAACTCCATGCGCCATGGAGGATCATGGGTAGTGTCAGAAAAGAGAGGACTGGGATAACTGTAAAGTCAGTAGAGAAAGGACTAAAATTACTAGATAAAAGTAGAGCCATTTTAAAGTGGTCAAAGAAGAATGGAGCTATACTCACTGAAGAGTGGCAAAGATAAATTACTGTATAGACCAAATGGTCATAAAAGGAAGTCAAAAAATGAAAGAAGAAATGGTCATCCAAAATGTTAAACAAAGTAAAAAATGATGAAAATATATTCCCTCCCGTAAGTAGAGGCGGTGGGGGAAATAGGAAAATGATAGATCTAATAGTGTTGTCAAGCCGTCAGAACGGTGAGTAGTCACCCAATCATGAATCAAAATTGTGGCTGATTCAAAGTTCAACTTAGATAAGTTAGAGCACAATTCATCATACTATATACCTAATTTCCACAACATATGTAACTTTTGTTGGACATAGTCCAGCAGTACTCAGTTAAGTATCTACATAAATTCAGACATACAGTTTGTCAGTGTGAAGCAGTAAAAAATACTATATAATCCAATTAAATAGTAACTTCTAGACATGAATAAACACATTTGGTTCTAATTCCCAATATTACAGGTCTGTCACTAGTGTTGTATTGCTTCTAGATCACAGGAAGCAATTTAAGGTAAAGTCCTCGTTCAAACCCCAGGGCTGCAAGGAGCCAATTTTATCGATCCAGTATGCCTCTCTTTGTAATAGGAGGGACTGTGATAGGGATGCACTACCAGAAATCAGAACACTAATTAATAAGACTTTATTGAAAGCAAAGGAGAATGAATGGATTAGTGACAAAACATATCAATTCCTCATTAACTCTCATCCGATCACACCAGTCTTTTATGGGCTCCCTAAGATTCACAAGGACAAACTGAATCCGCCACTTAGACCCATCGTAGCTGGCACCGAGAGCGTGTTTGATCCTCTTGCTATCTACATTGACAAACTACTACAACCAGTTATACAAGCTACGTCCATCTATTTAAAGGACACAACAGATTTCCTGAACGGTCTTAAAGATTTTTCAGTCATCAGTTCCGACTGTATACTCTTCAGTCTAGATGTATGCAGCCTATATACTTCAATCCCCCACAGTGAGTGTATGGAGTCTGTTGAATGGTTACTCCTCAACAATCCTGAGATTAAAGGGAATCCACAATTTATCTTAGAACTACTTGGCTTGATCCTCTACAACAGTTACTTCAGATTCCAGGGCAAATACTTTTTACAGACCTCAGGTACATCGATGGGCTCATCGATGTCACCCGTCTATGCGAATACTTTTATGTTCCAGTTTCACAGTCAACACGTACTGGAACACCCAATCTGGTCACCTTACATCATAACATGGAAGAGGTTTATTGATGATATTTTTTGCATCTGGTGTGGCACACAGGAAGAACTAAATAGGTTCTTTGAATACATCAACCTTGTGCACCCTAGAATTAAGTTTACCATTGAAATTGGTAACCCTTACCTACACTTTCTGGACGTAAATTTGAACATCATTAACAATAAAATTGCTACACATATTTACCATAAGCCAACTGATGCCAATAATTTGTTGCACTATTCAAGCTTCCATCCAAGAGCTATGCTTCAAAGCCTACCATATAGTCAAATCTTGAGACTTAAAAGAATTATCTTGGATCCAGAAGACCTGGACAAAGAATGTACAAACCTTGTCAGCAAATTTCAAAATAGAGGATATCCCCCAGAGATCCTAGAAGAGGCCAAAAACAGAGCCGCAGAAATTACACGTACTGACCTACTAAGAACTAAATCAAATGTGAAAGACACTCCACTGTTGTTTATATCCAAATTCTCCAGACAAAGCTTCCAGATCTCAAGATGCATAAAAAAACATTGGAACATATTACACAACGATCAACCTTTGCAAACATTATTTCCTACTCCACCGATGATGTGTTTTAAAAGAGGAAAGAACATCAGAGATAAGCTTGTGAAAGCAGAAAAAATCCCCAAGGACAATCAACAATTCTTAACTACTAAAACGTTGGGAACCTTCCCCTGCTTGGGATGCACACACTGCAACAACGTGATTAAAGGTGATGTAGTGACTCATCCGAGAAATGGACAAAAGATTAAGCTTAGACATTTCTCCACCTGCCTTTCATCTGGAGTGATCTACCTATTAAAATGCCCCTGTGGAAAAGTCTATGTAGGCCAGACTACACGACCCATCAAACTGAGATTGACAGAACACAAGTCGAATATCAGATGCAATAACCAGTACTCACCAGTGGCTCGCCACTTCAATTCACAAAAGCACTCTATTGCACAATTAAAATTTCAGGTACTTGAAGTCGTCAAACGACCCACAAGAGGAGGTGATTACCAGTCCCTCCTATTACAAAGAGAGGCATACTGGATCAATAAAATTGGCTCCTTGCAGCCCTGGGGTTTGAACGAGGACTTTACCTTAAATTGCTTCCTGTGATCTAGAAGCAATACAGCACTAGTGACAGACCTGTAATATTGGGAATTAAAACCAAATGTGTTTATTCATGTCTAGAAGTTACTATGTAATAGGATTATATAGTATTTTTTACTGCTTCACATTGACAAACTGTATGTCTGAATTTATGTTGATACTTAACTGAGTACTGCTGGACTATGTCCAACAAAAGTTACATATGTTGTGGAAATAAGGTAGATAGTATGATGAATTGTGCTCTAACTTATCTAAATTGAACTTTGAATCAGCCACAATTTTGATTCATGATTGGCTTGACTACTCACCGTTCTGACGGCTTGACAACACTATTAGATCTATCATTTTCCTATTTCCCCCACCACCTCTACTTATGGGAGGGGACATATTTTCATCATTTTTTACTTTATTTAACATTTTAGATGACCATTTCTTCTTTCATTTTTTTACTTCCTTTTATGACTATTTGGTCTATACAGTAATTTATCTTTGCCACTCTTCACTGAGTATAGCTCCATTCTTCTTTGAGCACTTTAAAATGGCTGTACTTTTATCTAGTAATTTTTGTCCTTTCTCTACTGACTTTACAGTTATGCCAGTCCTCTCTTTTCTGACACTACCCATGATCCTCCATGGCGCATGGCGTTTCCATGGCTGCTATGGAAGGACGCGGAACCGTGAATCCGATTCAGCTCCGAAAATAGATCCTGCAGATCGTTCTTTCCTGCACTCTAGGTAAGTGTCTCCACATTTTCACTTATGTTAGACACGTAGCCGTCTCTAGGATATTTCACTTCCTAAACCACATTCCCTTACTCTGCAGGCACCCTTGCACGCTTTTTGCAGCGCTCATTGTGACCTGGACTTGCCGTCTCTACAGGAATACTGCTGAATTGATATTCCTCCACCTGTCTACTGAGCTAGATGCACCATTGAGGTACTTGTTATAGCAACTACTTATTTATTTACCAGAACTGTCTGTGCCAGTTTCTTTCACTGACCTCTTGATCCATTTCCTAAAGCCATATACATACGTTGGACTTCTGAATTCTGCCACCATCCGCTGGCATCATATTGAGTTATACCGTGACCCTTTCACCGCTCATCTTCATTTCATCACGTTTCATTTTTTGGTACGTCTATTCGTTTAATTTCAGGTTAATATATTTGCTCATTAGTTTTTCATTTTCAGACATAGCGCTTTCTGAATATCGACAATAGTCATGCCCTCTTAACACTTTGTTGCTTGAGATTGGAACCAGTAATATACACAGTTAATTATATATTTCCTCTTTATTTTTATTTTTTACCATTCCTTACTCTATTCAATATTCATGCTTCTATCACAACCCACGGTTACTTAAAACCAGTGACTCTGAAAACAGCAATTGAATGACTCTGTTGCCAGTCCCACAGAATGATGAGTACCAAGCCAATGTTCATGTTTTCATGAACAACATTATGCTAACCTAATCACTATATAAGAATAAGTTACGTAATTTTGCATTTCGGTTAATGAGGAGATTCAGTATTATCAAAAGCCATGGGATATTACATATGTACACTATGTAACTGTATAATTCACTGAAATTGAATAATAGTTTTTTGTGTTTTACAAGCAACTGAATGAATGTTTTCTTTTTGTGTTAAGAATCCAATTTGGACCATATGAAGAAGAGGAAAATATCCTCAAAACGCGTCGCCAAGTGAATTGGACTCCATATGTATACATCTCTTTCTTCAGAAAAAATCCTTTTTCGCTTTTCAAAAAAAAAATTCTCTCCAAACTTGATGTGATCTTTTGATGCCATTTGTGCTTCTTTATGTTGTAAATTTCATGTCGAAAGAATTGAACCACATTATTTGTGATATATAAAAAATGTTTTTGTATAATTTTGTCTATTGACATTTCTTTTTATGAAGTATTACTCCTTAAACATTCTGTTGATGTATAAAAATAACAGTATTGGACTTGATCCAAACACCCAAAAGAGTGCAGGGGACGGGAGGATTCCTAGGTTGAATCCTTTTCTTTTTTCGTTTTATGTGTCAGGGTTTTGTGCCATGACTCCAGTTCCTCCCCAGCACCTAAAATTATCTGAATACAACTTCAAACTACCTAACAATCTTTATTGAACCAGAGGTGTGCACCTATACTCAACCTTTCTTTCTACATACCAAAGAAAACACATGTTGCAAACTTCCATACCAAATACTTAGGGTATTATATTGGTCAGGGAATCATTAAACCTCAAGAGGAGAAGTTAAAAGCGATTTGTCAGTTGAAGTTCCCTGAGAATGCGAGACAAGTGCAAGCATTTTTGGGGTTTATAGGGTACTAGCGGAGATTTATTTCACATTTCTCTACCTTAGCAGTGCCTTTGTCGGATCTATTAAAGAAAGCTTCTATTTCAAAAGGAAGTTGGCAAAATGAAGAAACAGAAAAGGCCTTCAATTCTTTAAAAGAAGCTCTAACGGATAAAGCCATTCTGCATTGCCCAGATTATAAAGCTCTGTTCTTCCTACATACAGATGCTTCTGGGACTGGTCTTGGGGCAGTCTTGTTTCAAAACTAAGGAGAAAAAGAACTAATGATTCTGTTCATAAGCAGAAAACTTCTTCCTCATGAGTTGCAATATGCGACCAAAGAAAAGGAATGTTTTGCTGTTAAATGGGCAATTGAGGCTTTAAAGTATTACCTCCTTGGAAGGGAATTTACCTTGGTAACAGATCATGCGCCACTGATATGGCTTGCCAGAAACAAAGAAAAGAATCAAAGAGTATTAAGGTGGTTTCTTTCTCTCCAGCCCTTCTCTTTCAAGACTATTCATCAACCATGTCGCTTACTAGCCCAGGCTGATTACTTATCACGGGCTAATACCCTTCCCGAGCGTAAGGGCCCAGTAGAGAGGGTATGTAATGAGGTCTTGGTTTCAGGGAGCTAAAATGCTTATAACAGGAAGTGAGAGTGGTTACATTTGATTACATTATTACTATAATGCAGGGTAGGTTTGCAAATAACCAGGAAGGTGATGTTTAGGTTCCTTTTTCTAATAAGTTGTCTTCTATTGCTCATTGCCAGGAGATGACAGAAGAGGAGAGAGATCAGGGCGTCCGTTACCAGTGGGCGTACTGAGGTTTTGTCGAAGGAAAGAAGTCGAAGTAAAAAGCGCTGTTGTGCTTGTTAAGAAGTTTAAACTTATTTCAATGTTAAGAGAACGATTCGTTCCGTGGAGGTGTTTCATGTCAGAAGAATACGTGAGAAGGAAATTCATGCAGTGACCGAGCTGAAGTAAGGAGAGGGGCCACACACTTTCTGACACCACGCTCCTTCAGTTTCACTACCTGAGAGAGGCCGAGTCCGGTATCGAGTGAAAGCGAGCTGAAGGGGCGGAGCGGGACAGCTGATCCTTGCTGTTACAGCCTTCCTTCAGTTTATCCTCAACAGCTGATCGTCTCTCTCTCTCTTGCTAGAGGGGGTGTGGCCTAACACAGACAAAAAGTGAAAGATACAGCCTCCGCAGAAGAGCCTTGGTAAGCAAGGAAGGAAGCAAGGTGGTGTAGTCGCCATATAAACTTTTAAATGGGGAAATCCAGGGTCTCATAGCACGAGCCCTCAAGTTAAAAAAGTGAATGACAGATATATTTTGAAAGTCATCCTGATGAAAGCAGATTCAGCAGTGACACTGAAGAGCTGTATACCAAAAACGAGAGAGAGAACAGAGGCATAGAAGGAGTCATATGTAAATGACTGTTGGAGAGACAATCCATTAAAAGGGGAATTGCAACCCTATTGTCAAGACTGTGAGAACCTGAGAGAGGTGCAAGCTGGGGAAATTCACACATAATTATAAGGTACCTTAAACTGGCGTATGGCCGATGAAGAGTTACAACTGAGGTGTCTTCCATAGTGATCCTGAAGTACAAAGGTTACTCCCTGCGCTACACTAAAAAAAAGAAAGGAGGTCCTGTATCCAGAGTTTTTATTTACAAAGGAGAAAAACAAGATTCCAAGCAACAGTATCCTTTTTATGGTTCATTATTACTTATTCTAATTACCTGTTAGTGGTTAATAAAGGTTGATTGTTATACCAAGTAGTACTCTGTGTGTCTCTTATCCCCACAATCTTAACAGGTAGACACTGAAAAATTAAAATGGATGCTGCCCAATGCTTATGTTACCACTATGGTGACAATGGCTCATGGTCCAACTCATATATGTGCCAAAAAGATTAGCAAACTATTAGAACCTGTCTGGGTTAATGTAAATATTCCAAAGACTGATGAGCATCTTGTCTAAAGTTGCATGGTATGCCTACAGCATAATATTGGCAAAGGAACACCGACACTTAAGGGTAGTTTTGGTCCCCCCTCTATGCCCTTTGAGGTCATACACTTTGACTTTATTGAAATGGAGAGTTGTCAGAATTACAAATATGTATTGGTAGTCATCTGTGCCTTTAGTAAATGGGTCAAAGCTTTTCCTCTAAGCGATGCCACAGCAATGTCAATGGCAAAAGTCATGCTTAAGGAATATTTTCCTAGGTTTGGCCTGCCGAGAGTCATATGGTCTGATAACATTTTATTGCTGCTGTCATCCTGAAAATATGAACGGAATTACAGATCGATAAACTGTTCCATTCAGCCAGGCATGCTCAGATTGCCGGATTTATAGAATGCCATAATGGCATATTAAAGAATAAGATTGCAAAAGTTTGCGCTCAGAGCAACTTGAAATGGCCTGATGCCTTACTGATAGCTTTATTGTCGACGTGGATGATCGCACAATCAAAGACAGGGCTCTCTCCTTATGAAATAACCATGTTGAGACCAGCCAATATATGGAGGATCCCAAAGCCTAAATTACTGGAAGGTGTCAAAAATGTACTTCTTTTTGAATATTGTGACCAGTTAACTCAAAAATTGTATTTGGTTCATCAACAGGTGCGAGAAGCCCTCCCAGTAAAATACGAGGGTCCAGGTCATTGACTCTGACCTGGTGACTGGGTGCTCGTGAAAGCATTCGAAAGAGCCTTCTGTCTCGCACCTCGCTGGAGAGTACTGTACCAAGTCCTCTTGGCCACACAGACCGCCGTATGAGTGGCAGGGAACAAAACATTGGATTCATGCAACGCATGTTAAGAAGATTCCTTTTCCTCTGCCTTGCGACAAAGGAGAGGAGAAGGAGATTGTTCATTTTGATGCTCACAACGAACCTGCCTTGTCTACGGAAATCCTTGCTGAGCTCATAGGGCCTGGAAAGACTACTGCTTTGTCTTCAGGTTCTTCTTCGAATTTTTCTTCACTGTTGAGCAACCTTGCTTCTGCTTTGTCATTGCCTTCAGGAAACAATGACACTCTGTTTGCAGATCACACCGTACCTGGAGTCATGAGGTACGATCTGCGACCGAGAAACTAGACTTACAGCACAGCATCGGCTGTGCCTACAAGAGACCATCACTGAGACAGTCCCTCGTCACTCTTCTGCTGAAAAATAAATAAGAGGCGGGGAACGGCAAAGTTACCTTCAAGCAACATAGGCCACGTGGTCAGAAACCACCGACGGATGAACTAAAAGAGCCTAATGGAGAGGCTTTTAAACAGACTCTGAGAAACAATGCCCATTCCTAAACCCACTCGTACTGAAAAAGATGCTGGTCACTTATCTAATGATGAATCTGTTCATCGAAGGTCATGGTCCCTGAGGACCCACTGTTTGCTGGTCACAATAGTCATTTGTTAAATAATTATATTTACACTTGGTTTTTGGTACCTGGAAAAAGTGCATCCGCTTGATATTCTGTTACCCACTGAAAAAATCATACATCTGCACACTCTTCCTCCTCGAGATTTCCAACATAGAAAGTGTTACCATAATAACACTCTTCTGATGATCATGAATGCAACCCATGCGATTCTGAACAAAATGAATTGCTGGGTGTGTTCACATTTGCCGCAAAATGGGGAAAAGGGACTGGGCTGGTATATTCATCCTCTTCCCTTAACTACTGCCTGCTATGCCTCACGTAGGGCCTTATTCTTTGGCCGTTGGAATGATAGTATTTCTGGGAACTTTGACAGGACTAATTTAAATGAATTTGAAAAGCGAGTCTTAAAACCTCTGGGATGTTCTCTCTTTGTGAATAGGCTGCAAGCTCAATATTGCTTCTATTAGGCCTTCTGATAGACCCTCTAGACGTTTTCAATCATTGATGTCCTTCATAATGGCTCCCGTAGGCAACCGGGATGCCATGCCTCTTTCCTATACTATCAATCATAGTCCCAACTCTGTTCCTTTCTGCATACAAAGAGAAGGTTCTCAGCCAATGGGTACCTTTGAGGGTTGTACTAGCATTGCAAATCTAACCAGTGAGGATGGACCTTTGTATGTAGGAGATCTGGTTTATTTTATTTGTGGCATTGAGGCTTATCCATGGATACCCAGAGATTGGCAGGGACTTGTTACTTGGGGATAGTGTTGCCAGGAGTATATGTTGCTACCACCTTTGAAATCTCTAATGCTCGTCCCAGGCAGGATGAGAATGGTGATACTCCTTCACAAGTCTTGGGTGATGTTGCAAAATCCTTTTTGCCATTCTGGGGACAGATAATGAATTCTGAGGATATCAGAAGACTAGCAAGGTTACTGGAAAAGACCATCAATAGGACCACCGATATTTTGTACGACATGACGCTAGAGCAAAAGGCAATTAGATTAGGAGCCCTCCAAAATAGGATGGTGTTAGACATCATCCTAGTTGAGCGTGGTGGGGTATGCAAAATGGTGCGATCTGCATGTTGTGTTTTTGTACCGGACTCCTGACCTACTATATTCAAGGCAATTCAAAATCTACATACCTTGAGTACTGAAGTACATGTCCCAGAGGGAAACTGGAATCTTAGTGCTTGGTTCTGGGACTTGTTGCGATCATGGGGTTGGAAAATCTTTGCAGTCCTTATGATAATTCTTGGTATCATACTGTTTTGTTGTTGCTGTATACAATGTCTCCCTGTCATATGTTCTATAATAGGAGGATGTTTTGCACAAACAATGGGTACACTAGGACGTAAGATACATATGGCTGAGAAAGCTACTAATGCCTCAGTAATGAAGGATATTACCATCAAAGAGCTAATGGCAATTGATGTTTTTGAAGAATGCGATTCAGGATATTCGGACATTGATGCATGGGGTTTTGAATAATACGAATGTTTGAGTAATGCTCTTGGATTAGGCAAAAAGGAGGGTTTTTTAAACCACATTCCCATAATCCCATCTGGTTATGAACATTTGCCTTAGTACATTCGCATTGTATAGAAAACCGCATTTAAAATTCCCTGAATAAAGTCGACTTTGCAGCCATTTTAGAACTATCCACCATTTTTTATTATAACTCCTGATTTCTGTCCTAAAATGGTAAACTGTGTTTTCACCTGCAACTGAGCAGAGTGAACTTTGAGCTATGTCAACATTAAGGCTGCTGAGAGCAGAATGTTTGTTCTGTGCAAAGCAACCTTGTAGTCAAAATGAATTGCAATTCAATTGTAATCTGCACCCACAGCCACATCCCCATTCAAACAACTGAACAGAATGCAAAACACCTAAAACTGTTTGCTTTGGCAGAAACTCTTTGTGTTCATTCTTGAAACTGGAATTACTTTAAGCTGGAGAACCAACATCGCCATTGAATCTTCATGGACAAGTAAACATGTTAAATGCGTTAAACAATATTGTCATATTTGTCATGTGAACTGGGCATGAACCCTTTTATGTAACTTATTAGTTTGGAGAAGGGCTGGACAATGACCGGGATGGTGTATAAATATAGCATGTTTTGGGATATCCAGTACTCTCTTCCCTCACAGTGTCTGTTGGTACACACTGCGAGGCGCTTGAGAGCCAGATAGCTATCTGTGTTTTGAAGTTTGATTAAAAAGTATACCTATAACTCTGAATTTGTGAGTGCCATATTTCATTTTGGAGGTACTAAGCCTCTATATTTCCTTTTGGTCTTTCACCGGTCCAGAAACAACGGTGCGGGTAATCTTACCGGCACTGTTTCCGGACTGGCATATTACAGGTCTACCTGATGGGTCCGCCATGCATGACAGGTCTGACCCTGCGGGCACAGCGGCACCGGTAGGCAGACCCATCACAGAAGCACCAGCACTGTTAACAACGGTGCCAATGCTTCCATATCCCCATTCCCGCATTACCGAAATTACCGGCGCCTGAATTTCCAGCTGCCGGAATTGGTTTAGCCCAGTGTCACTGGGAAGTCAGGTGCCGGTAATTCTTTACGGGTCCGGCGGCAACCTGTTGGTAGCACCAGCACGGTTACCGCCAGACCCGTAATGAGCCCCAATTTCTTTTTTAAGTAATAAGGCTCCCCTCAATCCCTTGACGTGTGCGAGTGTATGGTGACAGGGTGCACATTTAAATGTACAGGTGGCTGCCTGTGTGAGGGTATGGTGAAAGGGTGCACACAAATGTATGGGTCACTGGGTGTGCGTGTGTGCATCTACGGTGAAAGGGTGCACACTTAAATGTATGGGTGGCTGCCTGGGTGTGCTGTATGGTGAAAGGGTACACACTTAAATGTATAGGTGGCTGCATGTGTGAGTGTATGATGAAAGGGTGCACACTTAAATGTATGGGTGGGTGCCTAGGTGAGTGCCTGTATGGTGAAAGGGTGCAAACTTAAATGTGCGGTGGCTGCATTCGTTTTCCTGTATGGTGGAAGGGTGCACACTTAAATGTATGGATGGCTGCCTGGGTGTGTATATGGTGAATGGCATGTGTGCTTGGATACAGGGGCACAATAAAACCTACATTTCGGGGGTGCTAACCCTTCAAATGTTGGTAAAGGCGCGCAAACGGGTGGTGGGAAGCGGCAAACTTACATGTGTGGGTGCATCTAACTTCTTTGCGATTTTTATTGAGACTATGCTAGTGCAGCTTCAATGTTACAAGCAGTTAACTCTCTCCTTTAAGTCGCCTATTCCCTCTATACCCTTTCAATCACTCCCCTGGCATGCAAGTACTAGACCCACATCGCAATTTATTTCAATTGCCTAAAAAATATGGCATTTGAATGCAGGTACCAACAGTGAAATGCTTTACGTTGGTAGTTGCTGGGAACTTATTAACAGCAAAACCCAGGTGCCTTTTAACATCTGTGTCCTGTCCTGTCTGGAAACTGCTCTAAAGGTCAGCCGGGTTGAGTCATCATAGCCCAGAATTTCAGAGGGTTGAGGGGGAGTGTTGAAGCCCAGTCAACTCAATAGTGTTGAGCCACTATTGTGTTTAATGCCTTGGTTACTCCTAGCCCTATTCTTCCTCGTTCAGTACTTATGTATGAGGCAATACTTGTGTATGAGGCACTCTGCCTCATACACAAGTACTGGGATGAGGTAGAGATACATGGAGGTAATGCCTGACTTAGCTACCTGTAATCCTCATTACTCCTAGTCCTACACTTCCTCATCCTAGTACTTACCTATGAGGCAAGGAGCTTCATACGTAAGCTCTGGGACAAGGAATAGAGACTGGAGGTAATTCTTGGCCAAGGAGCTGATTTTGGAGGTTGGGGTAGGGGGTGGGAGGGAGAGGGGATTTGTGGGGGGCAGGATTGTGCAATAAATCATAATGGCTGTCCATGTCCAGGCTAAGCAGGCATGATATGTGATATTGGTGGCTAGAGAGGGATTTTGGTGCAGCCAGTCTAGTCATTCCTCAGTTTGGTATGACTAGACGTTTAACTGGGAATTTCTGATAAAGCAGTCCTGCTAAGTGTAATTACCTGGCTAGATTGGCATTCGGGCACTGCCAGTCTAGCCTTTTCTTACTGCAGCATTGTATATTTTTCTGGGCATCTGTGATAAAATTATATGATATAAGTCATTTATAACGCGCCTATACTGTAAGGGTTTCTATGCGCGACAAGACAAGGGAGGGAAGATAGAGGGAAAACAAGACAAACAATCTCACTAGGCCGTGTGTCATTGCGAGAACAAGAAGTTCAAGGGGAAAGGGAGGGTGGAAGTGCAAGGGAGAGGAGAGGGGAAAACAGGGCTGCAACTCTCTGAGTAAGTGCAGCCAGGGCAGCGCGGCTATGGGTAGTGCCAGGAGACAAGGGGCTGCAGGGTTACAGTTACAGCCCCTAAGTGAATGGTAGGCACGGAGACAGTGCAAGGGTGACCTATCATGAAAGAGCCTGGACTCAGAGAGACTCTGAGGATATCCAAGCAACCAGTTGGTACAGCAGACAGGTAGGTCAACAGGGGAGGGAGAGAGAGAAAGCAGAGGAGAAAAGGAAAGTTTTGAGCTTCTTCCAAAACTTCAGATGGTCTGGCTCATGTTTGAAGGGGCAGGGAGGCCATTCCAGAGGGGCCACCAGCAGAGGAGGGAGATCTATCCCCCACACTCTGCCTGGAGAAGTGTCTAACCCTTAGAGAGTTGGAGGTAGCTGAGCGAAGGGCTCGAGAAGGAAGGTATTTTGGAAGAGAGCATTGGATGTAGTGTGGGCCCAGGCCCCAGAAAGCCTGGTGGACAATGCAAAGGGTCTTGAACTTGATCCTTGCAGCCACCATGAGCCAGTGGAGAGATTTCAGGGCTGGAGAGATACGATCCCTGGGCTTGGGGCCAAGGATAATTCTTGCAGTCCTGTTCTGGATTAGTTGCAGATGACTGAGAGTGGAGGAAGGCAGACTGAGAAAGAGGCTGTTGCAGTAGTCCAGCCTAGAGAGAACCATGGCTCTGGAGGCAGTGAGCTTCTGGTGGGAAGAGAGAAAGGAAAGAGTCCCTTTGAGGAGGAGCAGCTGGTAGTGGAACTTCTTGGCAACATCCGAGATGTGAGGAGAGAAAGAGAGAGTGGCGTAGAAGATCACACCAAGGTTTCCTGATTCGCAGGATGGCAAAGGAAGAGGGTCCAAGATGGACGGCCAGAGGGAGAGAGGGAAAGCAGGTGCTGGCATCCCAATGACAAGGATCTCTGTTTAACTGGCATTAAGGCAGAGATAACTGGAGGTGCACCAAACCTGAATCACGTATAGACAGTCATGAATGAGCGAGAGAGGAGAGGAGGCTGAGAGGAGCCTGAAGGAAAGCTGAGTCATCCACATAACACTGAAAGTTAGAGGAGAAGGTAGAGATCAAGTGGGCCAAAGGGGCCAGGTAGAGGTTGAAAAACCAGGGTGAGAGTATAGAGCCCTGGGGAATGCCACAGGTAGAGAGAGGTGGCAGAGAGAATGGGTCCAGGTTGGACCTGGAAAGAGGTCAGTCACTCCTTGGCCTGATCCGTGATGCCGGGTTCTCACGGAGTTGATTGAGCAGGATGGCATGGTTGACCATGTCGAAAGCAGAGGAAAGAAGAAGGGTGAGGACAGAAGGAATGCTGGAATCAAGGTCAGAGAAGAGATCTTCACGGGTGTTTAGGAGAGCAGTTTCCATGTGTCTGGCAGCTCTGGAGCCCCACTGATGGACATGGAGACAAACAACAGGTTCAGTGTAGGGAGTAAGCTGGGAGATGGCAAGCTTTTCCAAGAGTTTGCCAAAGAAAGGGGCGATGGAGATTGGGCAGTAGTTTGCTGGGCAGGTAGGACCAGCAGGCGGTTTCTTGTGGAGTGGGTGTACAAGGGAGTGCTTAAGGGGAGAGGTGAACATTCCAGTGGCTAAAGAGTGATTACAGAAATCGGCCAAGGCTGGAGCAAGGGTGTCAATATGGTCCTTGATGGTTTTGGAGGAGCAGGGGAGCTTTTAGGACAACCCTTTCATAGAACAGACTTGTCTAGAAACATTGTCAGGTGTTGTCAGAGAGAAAGAGGAAAAAGGAGGAGCAGAGCTACAGTGGGCAAAGGAGGCCAAGAGAGGAAGGGGAGATAGAGGACAGGAGGTCCTGAGTTTAGCCGAGAAGTGAGAGGCCAGAGCCATACACAGGGCCTTGGAGGGAACAGGGGAGGTAGAGACCGCAACAGTATTGACCAGTTCCTTCCAGATTTTAAAAAGTTTGGTTGTGTTGTTAGAGGCCACAGAGATGCAGGCTTTAATGTGTGCTCTCTACTTGATGAGTGTTATTGGTTTGACTGGCATTTTGGTGCAACCAGTCTAGGTATGCCTAAATGTGGCCTGACATGCTTTACTGTAATGTTATTACGTGTCTATACTGGTCTACAATGTGCAGCCAGTTGGACATGTTTTCATTGTGACATGGCATGTTTAACAGCAAAGCATTAATGTTCCTGTGCATTGTTGGTGACTTGCATGTATTGGATTGGTGTTACCCTACAAAACAATTGCAAACACTGTGGCTTTATAGCCAATTTGTCTCAGAAAATGTGCTGTATACTGCATTAAAACACATATTTATATCTTTCGCCTAGAGCAGTTGTAGCATACCCCTTCAGCAGCACGTTTGTGTGTATTGCGCAAGCGTGACAATCTAGGCCGGCCCAGAGTGTGGCGTGACCCGTGATTTGTTGCTGAGTTGAAGGGGGGGCCTCAGCATGGCTTGCAGGGGGGGCATTTTACTGCTTATCCTGCATTGTTCTGTCCTAGGCCTTTTTCTAATACACTGAATTTTAATTTTGAATTTTAATTTGTATTTGTAATGCGCATAACCCAAAAAGAGGAACCAGGCAGAAACAGCCGGCATCAGTGCCAGGTGGAATGCACAAGTCACAGGTGACTTGTCAAATGTAGTGAGACAGAAAAGGTTCTGAACAATTAAATAAAGAGGTGAGTTTTTAACTTTGTCCTGAAAATCATCAGGCTTTTCGGGGAAGAAAACTGTAAAGGGGGGTAGTCCAGAGGCAGGGAGCCAGCACTGAGAACCCCCTGTCTCCTCTTGTTTGGCATCATGTTGGCTGAACATGTAGCAAATATTTTTGGGAAGACCGCAACAAGCGCCCTATCAGAGGGGAGTTCCTTTTTGGAGAACGGTACTTGGGTGCCAGCCCATTTAGAAATTAAGCTACAGATTTCAAAAGTGACTTGTTGGCAAACCGGAAGCCTGTGCATCATGCGGCCAGCTGTGGACATTGCAGAGCATGCAGGAACTGTACAGATGAGCCTAACAGCTGCATTGTGAGTTGTTGACTCTCTTGAGACAAGCAGCATAATCACTCGTAAATGCTGCTATGACCGAACGGGTATGCTCGTCCTTTTTGCATAAACTTGCACAATGCCTGGCAGTTAAGGGGTTAAAAACACCAGAAAGGAGGCAGAAACAGAATAACGTTCAACAAAAGTGGCATAAAAGAGCACTATTATAAGCAAACTGTCCCTGTCCAAGAAACAATTATTTATCTCCAAGCCTGAGAGCTGGATCCAAAAGCATGGGTGTTCCTTATATGGGGGTGGTATTCATATACGGTAAGTGGGTGACTATATATTTTTCAAACGGTGGATTCCATCTGCAGTAAAACAATTGATGGTTCGAAGATTCACTCGAAGGTCATGATGAGGCGCTTTCTGTATGTGCAAAAAATGCGAGTGCTTCTAGGCGCATGAGACGCACAATGACTGTGTCCTCGCAACTCCTAGTGACTTGGAGAAGTCACTATTAACTGGTGTGCAAGCATGTTCAGCAGTAACCTTACACTTTTGGCCTGGACATGCTCCAAGCAGTTTGTGGGAAACTCACAACCACCGTACGTACTATTTGGCGGTTTAAAACCCCTGTGAACTTTCCAACGTTACAGAGATTCAGATCAATAGGTCTGAAGGTTCAAGCATGAAAAAGCAGTCTACTATCCGCTACGCTAAGCAGCCCCTGCTGCCCTGCTTGTAATCAGCTGAACCATGCAAGGCATCGAGCATGTCGCCACATCAGGGACGTCATTTCACCAAAATGCCAGGGGTAGCGGAAGTTACATCACACGACTCTTGACCTCTGATGACATCACAGGAAGTGATGTCTTTGACCCCACCCTGAAGTGATATCACAGGAAGCGATGCAATACAACCTTTCACCCCTTGACAAAACAGGAAGTGGCATCACATAGCATTGTTCCTAAGCACACTATGAAAAGTATGGTTACAATATCACGATAATGTGATATATATTTCATACAAGAATGGATAGCCATATGTATCGTTAAGATCAGTGTGTATAGGCCCATACTACCAAAGTACTGTGAATGCAAGCAGACATCCATGGCCAAATGATAATGATGTGTTATTATATAGCACTTATGCTTAAGCGCTTTATGTAGAAAAAATATACACCCAATATCACCCAACCTGTGTTGGTACTCATTTATCGACCTCAGAAGGATGAAAGGCTGAGTTGAGGTGTTTAATAACAGACTAAATCAGTGACTCGCCCCCTGAAGTGTGCCTGAAATAAACCTTTAATGAGTCTAGAAATTATTGTAAAGAATTCTAGAAAGACAAATTATCTGGTATTCCCATTCTTTCTTATTTATTTTCGCTGCTGAAAGTGTTAGACTTGTGAAACCCTTGTTCTTTTTTAGTTTTCTTTAAGAAGCCTGAACAAGTAAGCCAACCACTCCAGAAGCAAAGAGCCACATGGTGCTGGCCACAGGCCAGGACCTTGCATTAAAAAAAAAAAAAAATAATAATACATTTTTTTAAAATCTTTTTTTAGGGGTAGCAAGGGAGACCACAGGAGTAGCAAGGGAGACCTCGGGGGTCGCAGTTGCGACCCCTGGCAACCCCTAAATGACGTCCTTGCGCTGCATCTTGCACACTGCCTGGCGCAGGGCATTTAAAAAGGATTTGTCTATTCCCTGCCCACTGAATATTTGCAGGACACCTAGGGACAGATTACAGAAAGTCTGCACTGGTGCAAGTGCAATTGTGCACTGAATCACCACTAGGGCCAAGATTTCCCTAGGGCAACATCCTGTTCAATGATTGCATTTTGCACTAGCGCCGAGTGTGCCCTAGTTCTAGCAAGGAATGGTAGTAGAATCAGGGCAAACATTTCTCTGATGGAAACATTCATTGAAAAGAAAACATGTTTTTTGTACTTAGGCAATGTTTACCTTAGTTCTAATACCGTGCAAAATTGAACTTGCACCAGTGCAAGGTTTCTGAAGTCTGGCCGGAGGTGGGCTGTTCAAATGCCCTTAGATATTGGAGAGCTTCAAAGTGACCCCCTTGCAAAAGGCCAGTGCCGCATTGGCAACACCTGTGTGCGATGGCGCAATCCCATTGAAAAATGCTTTGTAAATCAGGACCCTAATCATTGAAATACTTGTCCACATCATTCGGAGTCGCTGTGCCCCCAGAGAGCTGCATAATGAAGGGGTTCCATCCGAGCTTTCACATCCCCAATTCTAATCACGTGTGCTTCAGCATCAGTGCAAACCAGTTCAAACTAAAGGCACTTTTTGGTTGGGGGTTGAATCGATTTGAATCGAAATGAAATCCTTATATCAGAATGAAAATAGAGTGTTAACAATATGTATGAAATGAAAACGAAATAAACTGCGGACAAGTACTCCTTTTTATTTGAACTGCTGAAGTAGGGCTCGCCATCTTTAGAAAGACTTTGAGTTCCAGCTCCTAAAGGTTTGAATCGCTTGATTCGGTTTGAGGGGCTCTTGTTCAGAAAGGCTTGCATGCGCTTCGAGCTGGCCTCTGGCCGCTAGCTATTACACAGCTGGAGAGGAAAGCTGATTGTCGTGGTTTTCCAACATTCAACAGCTGCCTTTGGAAATGTCCATTATTGCCCGCAAGTGACAGCCTCGGGTGAGGTGTCGGGCATGGTGATACGCCAACACGAATGCAAAATCCTCTTATCGATGGACAGCTCAGACAAGAAATCCTCACACATTGCAAAAAGTACAACAGTTTTATTTTTCCTGCAATAATAAAATAACTTACCATATACAACAATCAACATAGAAACAATATACTCAAAGAACTGCGACACATCCTTCAGGGGTGCCTTCGACCCCCCACGTATTAAATCTCTCTGTTAATTTATAATCTCTTTCTTAAATCACTATTCCTTTGCTTGACTTAATCCTTGAGCCTCTTCTCGCTCTGTCGCTAATCCTGTCTCCATCTCTCGTTTTCTCTCTCTCTCTCTCCCCCTCTAAATCACTCTCCCTCTCCGTCCCAAAGCATAGGGAGAACATTTCTCCCACGGGCACCTTTCTCATAAAGTCTGGAGGAGATGTCCATGCTGCTGGCCCACTCCTATCATGTTATGGTCTTTGTGAATTGAGGCTCTATCCCCAAAAGTAGGCATTTGTAGATGTTCCACCCTCCATGGGAAGAGACCACCCAAAGTAAGGAATGTCTATGAGACATCCGTGTATAGCTTGGTCCTGTAGACATCAGTGCAGTTTACTCCCACGTGAGCAGCTTGTGACATGAAATGAAGAGCATGTTAGGCCACTCGTTTGTTTCGTTCGGTCCCATGGGCGCTTCACCTTCCAGACTGCATGTCCCCTGCAGTTGAGTTCAACATTAGCAGCATGTTGCATGCAAACAAATGTCTTTGGCTACTCCACAAAGGTAATACTGTCAGTGGGGTGCAGAGGGAATCCCAACCTGGCACCTGTAGATGGACGAACAACAGCTAGACCCAATGCCACAGCTACAGATAAGTCTTTTGGTTTCTGAGTGGTATCTCCATCAATGTACCCTCAAACTATTGACTTGTGCCTCAAATTTCGCACAAAATGCTGTCTATCTTGCATTTTTTGGATGGAGGAGAAGTGCTGTGTTGGTGGAGGGGTATCACAAGACATGGGAACCCCGGCTGTGCTGCTGGAATACTTTTCGGAGAGCAGGAAATGTGCAGCTAGTGGTAAAAAAAATATCCTCACATTTTGTTTTTGTACGTGGACATTGATTTCTGTTATCAGCAAGCCAACATGATCCGATCAAAGATGTTTTACTGTGTTTTGGTTGGATCATCTCGGATTTGTGTTGGACGTCCTCTGTGTTCTCCCCAGGGATATAACCGAAGGCAATGTTCATTGGTAACCTTCAGTCTGCTTCTTATCCAGCTCATCTTTCTGCCCCATAGTTCCCGTACCAAACGATAAGGGATAACTGTGTGTTGTTTTCCTTTGAGGAACTCATGACCAGCCACACAACAGTTGCCGCACGCGCATGGTTTCAGGCATGGTGTGGCCCTGGCCCCATTCCTTACTTATGTCGTGGCTAAAGGGCACTCATATTTGCTTCTGATGAGGCAGGATGTGGCAGTGCTAGGGTTTTTCCTGGTGATTGGGAGTCTGTTTACTTGCAGACACTCACCCACTCTGTGACGCGGCACTCTTCGCACACCACGTAGCAGCACCAGTGGAACTTACAGTTGCAGCGCTCGCTGCGCGTCTGCCGCAGGATGTTGTGGCCCCGGCCGCAGCAGAGGCTCTCACAGTTGTCCATGCCAGGGCTGGTCTTGTTGCAGATCCTCCCCTGGGTGCCGGTGGAGTCGAGCTGGGGTTCGCTCTCGCAGAAGTCGGGGGACTTCTCGAAGTAGACCAGGCTGGTGATGCTCGATCGCCGGCGATGCGGGATGTGGCTGTGGTCTAGCTGCCCAGTGTTCCTATTGTGGGGTTTGATCAGAGTGGCGCCATAGAACCTGTCTTTCAAGAGGTTGCCCACGACTCGGAACTCGGGGGTGACTTGCCAGCAGGTCTTGAGCTGGCAGCTCCCGGAGGTGCCATGGCATTTACATTTTCTTTTCATGTTGTCCATCACCACCTGTGGAAGAAGAATGAGAGATGGTCAGCCAGGAGTCAACCTTTCCCAGGAGCACGTCATGCAGTAGGTTATCTTTGTACACATTCCCAATAGTTTTGCTGTAAAGTCCATCATGACAACATGACACTACTTGGTCTCGTTAAAGCCTCCTAAGGCAGGGGATTAAGAAGAGTTCATTATAAGTAATTACAAAGTGATGAATAGTGTGAGAGAATGTAGTGGAAGTAGGGTGAGTTTGAGAAAGGACAGGGTGAAGTGATCTGGTCTATCCATTGAATAAAACATGGGAAATTGAGGGAAGACGGGAAAGGAAGGGAATCAAGGGTGCCCTTATTAAAGAATGTGAACATCTTTCCCGTTAGCTTCTTCAGACTTGGCAAAAATATAGAAGCTAAAACAAACGATTTACAGACCTCGAGCTCTCTGATCCATCTAGCTGCACCCCCGCCATTATCTCTGAACTAGAATATGGGTTAGGACAACCTCCAAGAAGCCTTATATCTTCTCATTGAACCTGTTGTCTGTCCTCGTCCCCATCTTCCCCCGGTTCCATCCATCCATCCATCCATCCATCCATCCATCCATCCATCCATCCATCCATCCATCCATCCATCCATATGTATATCCATCCATCCATGTGCATATCCATGCATGCATCCATCCATCCATCCATATGGACACCAATTCATCCATCCATCTATCCGTCCATCCATATGTACACGCATCCAGCCCACACATCCATCTATATGTACATCCATCCACCTACCCATCCATATGTACCCCCAACCATCCATCCACCTATCCCATTTTCACTGACTAGTCATTTCGCTTTACTAAGAGAGATGGCGAAGGAGACAGAGGAAACACATATGGTGTCATCTTTGGATCTCTGTGCCCGGATTTCCCATAGTGCTCCATTGAACTTTTCCGATCCCTACCTCGACTATACAGCCCCATACTCTGGAGTGCATACAGATGTCAAATTGGAGCATTTAAAGGTGCATAATTGAATATTACATGGGTGCATCGTCCATTCTCTTTCTGCACTCTCACTACAGACTGTTGACTGTAAAGCGGTCTTCAATCCAGGACAGTTGCTTTGCAAACATGGGTCAGTATTTCTGGACCCCTTTTGCCCACTTCAGCCTTCATTGGCAGGTGGAGGTCCCAGCCTGCATCACTGCGTGTGTGCCGACTCTCTCTAGCCATTACCTCTGCCAGGCAGTGGGGGTAGGATTAGGAATTCGTAAATCCTGATCCCGTTCAGGATATTTTTATTTTCTCGCTCTTGAAACCTTTTGCGCCGAAACTGGGCTGCTCTAGACAGTCACTCGACACCTCCCTTCATCAAGACAGCCCATTGCATCCATCTCACAGTTACTTCAACGCCCTCCATTGGAGTACATCCAGATTAGCCGGAAAACAAAATGGCGTCTTAAACATAGGTGTAGGTTAGGGGCAAATGTAATCGCAATGGCAATCAAGCAGCCCGTATAAAGCAAGACTGGCAGAACAGTCCTTCACTCTCCACAGAGAGAGCTGGTGTCAATACCTCTGTCATGCCCCGGCATCATTGTTATTTGGGTTTGAGAATAAGAAAGAGAGCGCTTTAACAATGGGGCCTCATTTAAGAAAAACACAAACTGGAAAGAAAACAGGAGGTAAATGGAAACACAAACAATGCTAGACGCCATAATGCAGTTGATTGTTTTGGAAGATAAAACGATATTAGGTCATACATACACCACTTAATTATGTTCTATCCTTTAAGCGCCCCGCTCTTTGTGTGGGAGAGGATGGGGTGCTCCAGTTATTGCAGTGAGTCCCACTGTCGCCCCTCCCACTGTTTGATCTTATTCCGGCCTATTAAAGGCATCACCCTGACCTGTCAACGCTTCAGGCAAACAGTCCACATCCAATTACAGGCAGGAAGGCAAGGCCACCCAAAACACTGACAGATCCCAAGGCCTTGGGTTCAACGGGCAGCATGGGAACCACGAAGTGAGACATCCCTCTCTGCGGCCGCTTGGCGCGACCCTTCAACTTTCCTGCATGGTTCCCAATGCAACACGTCAGTGACCGGAAACAACAAGCGCCTGGCTCATCCCGGGCTCTACAAGGATGCTGCGTGATTCGCACAGCGCTGCCACGCGAGAGGCCAGTAGAGCTAGATCCAGAATGGAACCTGAGTCTAGGTACGCGTCTTATGCTCATGCTGCTCGGTTCCCGCTAGAGGCGTCGCTAGAAGCGCCTGGGGGTGCTATAGTATTGGATCTTTAGGTTGTAGCCCTGGATAGAAACTCAGGCGCTACAACCAAAAGGCTAGCTAGCCCCGAGTCCCGAGAGTCGCGACATTAGCATGGCCCCGGATCTTTTCCAGACCTAACAACGTCCCTGGTTCCTGCCATTTCCCCCCCTAGAAAAATACAGTGAGAACCAGACTCAAGCCATACTTACTGCCATGCCCTCAGCACGATGGAAATTGACCCAACCAGGCTCATGTAGAGCCCTAATTTCAAATCGAGCTTTACAGATCACTGTCACTAGGAGACTGATCTGTGAACCCCAACGTTGCTCATGAATCGCCAGGAATCGCATGAGCTTAACTACACCATGTGCAGGTGGCAAGAACGCTGCTGTAGGAAACCCAACCTATGACCAATAAAAGAGGGCAAGAGAGAAAGATGGCCCCACCATGGGCTCGATCACTAGAGCACAGCTATTGGTGGACATCTCAACCTAGGACTCTAAATAGCAAATGGCGGATCTCAACATCTTCCCCATAGAATTTCAAGCCAACATTTTTAGACGCACGGATCACTGGCTAGTCAGGAAGCTCCTGTCCTAAGACTCTCCAACAAGAGGACAGCCTTGCCAGGGTGAACATTTAGGGCCTGATTCATGGACTTTGCACTGCTGAAAAGTGACTTTGCACTGCCGATACAAACCTTGATTCATCGAACTGTGCAAAGTGTATTTCTGCAGTGCACAGTCAGTGCATAGTCATTTTTGCAGTACAAAATGACTTTGCACAGACTTTGCACTGCAAACATACACTTTGCGCAGTTTCATGAATCAGGAGTTGTTTCGGCAGTGCACGGTTTATTTGAACCGTGCAAGAAATTCCATGAATCGGGCCCTGAGTCAACGACCTGTGATCTAACAACATTATGTTGGCCTATGGAATGGGTTGGCCAGCATCAGACTCTGAGCCCCACTCCTCCACATTCTTAAGGAGGTGCTCAGGTTGCGTTTTCCACCAGCTGGTCAGATAGCACAGCGAGCTAAGCGCTTCCTCCTGATATCTGTATGCAGCCTGCTGAGGCAGGTTTAAATCCCGGCAGGGTCAACTCAGCTTTTCATATTTCCGAGGTCGATAAAATGAGTACCACTCTGTGGGATAATAATGTCTTCTATTATTTGAGCGCTCTGAGACCTATGGGTGTAGCGCTATATAAGAAATAAATTATTATTTCTGTTTTTTGTAACTCTACTATTTCTATTGAATGACCATTATAGTCTTCAAAAAATGCCACTCTTTTATCCCCTGTGCACTCGAGGCTAAATGTTACGCGATCTCCACACTTGAAACGTGGGCATAAATCTGTCCTTTGATGCACACATCACTGAGAGAACTCAGCCTGGCACCAGCTTTCCTGGCTAAGAAGACCCCATCCCTAGATCCGATATCAGATTTCAGACCCACTGTCACATGCGTTGACCTACACCTTCTACACACAAACGCATACCAGTGACTGACATTGCAGACTGAGTACTCTCCTGAGTACTTGGTCATATGGCTGCTAAACTCACTGTGCCAAGGCGCCAATGCAACACAAGAAGTCACACCAGAAGTCACACCACAAACTCTTCTGTGCCTCCAGGATCTGGGGCAGCGTCTTACACACATCACCCCATCACGCCTGCATTTCTCTTTTAATATTTGAAGGCTAGAAACATCTTTGGATAGAGGACCTGCAAATATTTACGAGCCACTTTTGGGGAACTTTGCCTGGTCTTACTAATCACCCATAAGGCAGTGCTTGACCAAAGTCTGGATCATTGGCAGAGAATCCATCATTTCCACCGCTGTGCCCTTAATGTGTGGGATGTTGAGGGTTGATAGGATTTGCAATGGCTGTGGGTCCTCGGCGGCCACTGCTTACTGTGGGTAGTGATGCTTCTGCACCCTGTCCTGCACCCTCTTCTTTCCAATGATAATCTCATTTGCTCAGTGATGATGAGAACCGAAGTGTTGCTTTCAGCCTGGGTGTGCTGCCCACATATTGCTAGATTCATTCGCTCACCCACACTCTTACACGTTCACTCACTCGCTGATACTTTCCAATGCACTTTCATTCTGCACTCACTCGTTCACTTTCCCATGCACTTTCATTCTACACTCACTCATTCACTTTCCCATTCACTTTCATTCTCACTCACTCGTTCACTTTCCCATGCACTTTCATTCTACACTCACTCATTCACTTTCCCATTCACTTTCATTCTCACTCACTCGTTCACTTTCCCATGCACTTTCATTCTACACTCACTCATTCACTTTCATTCTCACTCACTCATTCACTTTCCCATGCACTTTCATTCTGCACTCATTCGTTCACTTTCCCATGCACTTTCATTCTGCACTCACTCATTCACTTTCCCATTCACTTTCATTCTCACTCACTCGTTCACTTTCCCATGCACTTTCATTCTACACTCACTCATTCACTTTCATTCTCACTCACTCGTTCACTTTCCCATGCACTTTCATTCTACACTCACTCATTCACTTTCCCATTCACTTTCATTCTCACTCACTCGTTCACTTTCCCATGCACTTTCATTCTACACTCACTCATTCACTTTCATTCTCACTCACTCGTTCACTTTCCCATTCACTTTCATTCTCACTCACTTGTTCACTTTCCCATGCACTTTCATTCTGCACTCACTCGTTCACTTTCCCATACACTTTAATTCTGCACTCACTCGTTCACTTTCCCATGCACTTTCATTCTGCACTCACTCGTTCACTTTCCCATACACTTTAATTCTGCACTCACTCGTTCACTTTCCCATGCACATTCATTCTACACTCACTCATTCACTTTCATTCTCACTCACTCCTTCACTTTCCCATGCACTTTCATTCTACACTCACTCCTTCACTTTCCCATTCACTTTCATTCTCACTCACTCGTTCACTTTCCCATGCACTTTCATTCTACACTCACTCCTTCACTTTCCCATTCACTTTCATTCTCACTCACTGGTTCACTTTCCCATGCACTTTCATTCTACACTCACTCATTCACTTTCCCATTCACTTTCATTCTACACTCACTCATTCACTTTCCCATTCACTTTCATTCGGCACTCACTCGTTCACTTTCCCATGCACTTTCATTCTACACTCACTCCTTCACTTTCCCATTCACTTTCATTCTACACTCACTCCTTCACTTTCCCATTCACTTTCATTCTGCACTCACTCGTTCACTTTCCCATTCACTTTCATTCTGCACTCACTCGTTCACTTTCCCATGCACTTTCATTCCACACTCACTCCTTCACTTTCATTCTCACTCACTCGTTCACTTTCCCATGCACTTTCATTCTATCCTTCACTTAACCGTGCACACCCACTTGCTCATGTACTCCTCTACTCATGCTCACTCCCGCACTCATGCACTCACTCACTTTCTCACTCTCCCACCCCCTCATGCACCCTAAACTAGAATCCGAGTGCATTTCCAGAAGGGCTACGTTATTGCAAGCATTTCACTGGAGTATACACTGGAGCTGCCAAAATACAGCAGACCTCCGTAATCCCCCTTAACACGGTTCCCTAAACGATGTGGGCCGAATTCCACTGTTTCTGCGGATTCACCAACCATAGCTCAGTGGGGTAATGCACCTGCATCAGTGGTCTGCACAAATACATGCATGTCATTACATTGAATGAAGATTCGGAGCACCAGACTGATCTTGTTACGCTCCCTGAAGATTTCATTTCACTTTCTAAGGGTGCTCGGTGCCAATTTGAGAGCCATACATACCTGTGCGTAACCTGAAGGACGAGGGGTCAAATACTGGCAGGCTGACCCGCCTTGTACCATTATGAACTGATGAAAACAGGTACTGTGGAATTGGCCGATAATTTAACACCGGCATTCTCATTCATGGATAATTCGGTTTCGTTTAGATTTCTCAGTGGGTTAATGCACCCGATGCAGAGAGATGTGTGTCGTATTCCCTGTCAGGTACAGTGGATTTGTATGACCACAACATTTGTTTGAGTGTGCTGTATGCCCGAAAGTCATAGTTTGGAAACTAATCTGAAACGATTTGAACATTTGCCATTTCCAAATTAAAATTCTAATCTCTGCTTTGCTATTTTAGGAGCTCGGTGAAGCCAGCAGCACCTATGACACAGCTGTGCCCCCCACCGTCCACTAGAGGGCGCGCCTTTCTTAACGCAGTGCGTTCTAGGGAAATGCTGGCGATGAAATGCACCTTATTGCTTCTTTGGACCAGAAATGATAATATTCTTGTAGTCTTTTTTTTCTTTATCACAATGCATTCATGTGCCCATTTTTAAAACTGCCCTTTTTAACCTCAATCCCTCAAATAGAGGGTTGTTTACTACAGAAGCTGCGCAAAGAACCGTTTTTTTTTTTGTTGCAACAATTCTCTTTTGGGTGCAAAAAAAAAAAAGAAACCAAGCGCCTAGACAAGATAAAGCGTCCCAGCCGCATGTTCAGCCTTTTCAGTTCTACCTGGTAGACTAAATGCACTCTGGGAACCTCACTGGCATCCTCGTCTCAGGCGGATAGCTCAGGGGCAAAGCGCTCGCCTTGCAAAGAAGACGACATGAAGCAACACAGGATCGGTCTGCGCAGGAGGATATCTCAGGGGCAACGCGCTCGCTTTGCAAACAAGACGACATGTAGCAACACAGGCTCGGTCTGCGTGGGAGGATAGCTCAGGGCCAACGCGCTCCCCTTGCAAACAAGACGACATAGAGCAACACAGGTTCTATCCCCGATGTCCATGCGATATAAATAGCCAATTATATTATTCCTTCCTGCCCCCAAGCATTATGCTAGTAGTGATTTAAATATGCAACCCTTTTTTATCAAAGGTATATTGTTGCTGCCCTGCCAATGGAGTTAGCTTTCTAGGACTAATCAGCTTTTTGGTAGTACTGGAAAAGATTATTTCTGTCACTCCATTCTCATCAAAGGCATATTTGTCAAATATAAAGTACTGTGGTCTGTGCTGTGTTCCCAAAATTCTCCTTCTCCAGAGACAAGGTGCACAGCAGGAAGGACAATGCCTGTTTCCTGTTTCTTTGCCTCTTCCGGTTGCGTGTTTCCAGCCTGGCGATAGTTTGGCCTCAGATGGTGGGCTGGCCTCCGGAGATGCTGAGTTTCTGGGCCAGGAAGAGTTGTGTTTTGGTTGTGACTGCTTTGTCGGTGATGCAGGCTGAATTGAATATGATACATGCCTGAAGGGGTAGCCGGTGCAGCTCCTTACAGATGGCGCTGATGTGGACGAATTGTCTTAGTCCTCTGATAAGGTGTGCGGCGGAGCTGCCACCATACAAGTGGGAGATGCCCAGAGCTCGGACAACTGGTCTGAAATGTTGGGCATGGGTGAAAAGCTTTACTTTGTGGAGGAGTCTAAGTTGACAGCAATGAAAAACACCTTGTTGCCATACACGCGTATACAAATACATGTCCTAATTCCCAAAACAGATGGCAATAGTCTTCCCAGGTGGACATACTGTTACGTGAAATGGATCACCACGCTTTGTGCCCTTGAAAAAGGCCTCAACCAGGACAGTGAAATATACGTATTAGTGGTACAACAATCCCAACACACTTTTACTGATTGCCTTGCGCTGCACCTGGGGTTATGTGTCACACTGACATTACTAATGGTTTCCCTACATAGGGTTTCCTTTTTGCTCTCAGATCATTTCCTACATCGATTCTTTTTCCCATCAGACATTTTTCTGTTGTCATGATGAGACACGATAAGGGGTCGTCTTGTGTCTGCTTTGTCTTCAAAGCATCCCCAGTGTTCCACCACTTTATGCTTGACTCTTCGTTGGCGCGTGCCCAAGATGAACTCTGTTTGATTTGCCTTTCTGTTTGATTTGCCGTGGAAAGCCCATTCACTGTCTCCTATGTGTACCCAGCCACCTTCTACCTCCCTCACGTCACAAAATGCACCAATACGCCATACCATTGCACAGGTTGTGCTGCATAACACCACTTTAACAGGGTGCAAAATTGCCAGGAGCTGGGAGCTATTTCGCTGCTGCTTGTAGCCTGCCACTCAAAGCTGCCAAGAGCTGTTTTTGACTCCCTGGACCAACTGGTGCCATCCAAACATAACCACCTGACATTAACTTTGCATGTTTGGGAGTGTGTATATTGATATAGTACACATTTGGAAGACTTTCAAAACACAAGCGGTCATACATAATGGTCAAAAGGTTACCGTGTACATCTGATGTGGAAGTTAGGTTTGGACAAGCTATGGACTGTGGTAAGTGGTAGCTTCTTTCTCGCCGGATGTAGCTCCTTCTTGCCCAGTGATGCCGGATACTCTGGAGCTGCTTTTCAATCCTGCTTGTCACGGCCTTATGTTGATCCCTGCATTACACTACTTTGAGGGTCTTACTTTCTTCTCTGGCTCTACTCCACGATGCGCCCAAACTGCTATATTCCTTTGATGGATAAGAGGGCTACAGTTTGATTTCCGTTTCTCGACCGGCACCAGTCTGGGACTTGCTTCCTATGTATTCTATGTTTTCAGTTCAGGATCTGCCATCAGAGATGCCGGCACCCATCACTCTCTGGTGCTGGTCAGGTGCCCAGTGTTCATGAGACACTGATGCCAATGTAATGCTTTTGTTAGTGAACCTGTTTAATGCTGATGAACATCTCAGGAGGATTGCCCTGGCATACGCATGTTGGAATGCAGCAGAACCAATTATGTTGGTAGGGCTTAGCAGATCATGCTGGAGTCTCTCACCAACCCCCATTCTCCCTTGCGCTCTTCAGCGCCCCTTTCTCCTGGCTGATTGGACAGTGATCATCCGCTAACAAATGGATTAACTGAACGTGAGGAGTTTGCCTTCTATTGAGGTTCACTAATGAGGATGGTTAAGTGACGATGATATGGGGCCACCAGTACTTGAAGACCAAGGAATAGACGAAGGCCTGGTCTTTTACCCTTTCTTTGTGGGTTTTAGAGCTTCCTGGGTGGGATTTGTTCAGGATTTAGGGTAAAAAGGGAGAACCACGATGCAGACTACTCCTTTACGGTGTCCCGGGTAGCCACAGGTGATTTTTCTCATTACAGCATGTGTGTCTTCTGAATCTGGAACTTCTTCTTGAAATGTCATCAGGATGTTATAAAAACCAGGACTGGATTTCCAGCTCCCGAATGGAATGGGAAACGTTGGCATAGATTCTTGCTGCTTGCCCTCATCGGGTAGCAATGCCCGCTGTGCAGCTCGAGCTAGATTCTTAAACAAGGTCACATTTCTAGGATACCCATCACACTTTAGGATTAGGGAGATGGTGAGGGGCGGGGGTGTTGACCAGGTGGCCTCAGCCAGTGCTGAGGCCGAGCACATACATGTCACTGCAAAGCTTCTCATAAGGTACAACACCCTTAAGGGAAGGAACCGCAGATCAGCAGGTCAATCGCGAGATGGTCACAGGTCACAAGTATACCTGAGAAAGAGCCGATCCGGCGGAACCGCTTCCCTGGTGCGGTACTCTGGACTTAGAGCCTGATTCATGGAATGTTCTGCATGGTGCAAAGTGACTTTTCACTGCTAAAAAGCAACTTTGCACTGCCAACACTCACCCTGATTCATGGAGCAGTGCAAAGTGTATTTTTTCAGTGCAAAGTCAGTGCAAAGTCACTTTGTGACTTTGCAGCTGTGCAAGGTGACTTTGGACTGTGCTTACAATTCCATGAATCAGGCCCTTAGTCGTTCACCAATACTACTGTTTCAAGTTGCAGTGACCAATGGGGCAAGCAGAAGCTTTCCTTAGAAGCTGCAAGGGCTGGGGGTCGAATCAGCCTTAGAAATGTGAGACACGCCCCCTATGTGTGGTGTTCCTTCATGTTTGTTTTCCTTGCACTGTTGTTCCATCTGTTTGCAGCTGTTTTCTTCATCTCTCTCTCTCCCTCTCTCTCTCTCTCTCTCTCTCTCTCACACACACACACACACACACACACTTCTTTCAGCTCTGACCAATTACATCTGAATCCCGCCCCCTCATCCACAGAACTCTCTGCCACACACGATTCCCATCATCCTAAACCCATCTCTTAACACAAAAGACTTTATAAACAGTTCTTCTGGAACGATCCAGAACGAGCCAAGCTTGTTGAATAAACTGCTGGAAACGTAATGCCTGGTTGATGGATTTTTTTAGCACGGTGCAAAGCGACTTTGCACTGGTGCAACTGCCAACAAACACGCGTGTTTTATTTATTTGAATTTGTAAAGCGCACTACAGCCCAAGGGTATCTGATTCACAGAACGGAGCAAGGTGTATTGTTGCACTGCAAAGTCACTTTTCACTGAATTGCACCAGTGCAATGTCACTTTGCACTGCAAAACTAAACGTTGCACCACTCTGTGAATCAGGTTGTTGGCTGTCAATGCAAAGTGACTTTGCAGCATTGCAAAGTGACTTTGCACTATGCTAAACATTCCATGAATCAGGCCCTTAATAACGCCTCATTTTTGCATAGTTCACCATGCCATATTTCTGACGCTTTTAAGCTCCTTAATAACAAGGCGCCCTCAGCCCTTCCGACTTCTGACCTCAATACATTGAGTTCGGTAATACCAGATATTATGACCGTGTTTAGGCGCATGAAGCGCTACATGTTTTATGTGGTGTGGACCTGGATGGGAAATAACAAGGGGGTGGGGTAATGGGGTGCAATGGTCTGGACAGAAGAACACGGGGAGAGAGGGTACAGGGGGTTACAAGCAGGGGATAGAAGACGGGCAGGCAAACGCCGACTCATTCATGATTAACTTGCTGAGCTATCTTATTTCCGCGCTGACCTGCGCAAGAGTGGCCCATCTCAAATTGGGATTTGCACAGGCGTCTCCCGAAACGGAGGGTGTGGATATCGCCTAGGGAAGCAAGAGGGGTTTGCCCAGTACAGGCAGAGGACACCCCCTTGCCTTGAGCTAAGTATGGGGCCACGCCTAGGACTGGGCTGAGGTTCTTTCCTTTCCCTGAGCTGAACATTAGGGATAGGGCTGAAGATCTGGGGGGAAAAGGTGCAACTTTACCATAGTGACCATTGGGGAGGATTTTCTGGCCTCTTTTTTTTATCATCAATTTATTTATGTAAATAATAGCTTTTTCATTAAATGAAGTTGTTTTTCCTAATAAAAAAAGTATTTTACATTATTTTTAACACATCGATTCGTATTATGTAATAAAATCACTTCCCAAATATAAAATGTTTTATTTTGTCGTAGCCTGAGTTTTGGGCCCAAAACGCCAATTTGCTTTTGGAGGAATTCAATACAGGGCGACGGTGGAGCGCTGGTGCCGAAGCTCTAGCTCCTGGCTGCGGTGATACATTCATCCGGGGCGGGGTGATACATTCATCTGGGACGGGGTGATACATTCATCCGGGGCGGGGTGATACATTCATCTGGGGTGATACATTCATCTGGCGCGGGGTGATACATTCATCCGGGGTGGGGTGAGACATTCATCCGGGGCGATACATTCATCCGGGGCGGGGTGATACATTCATCCGGGGCGGGGTGATACATTCATCTGGGACGGGGTGATACATTCATCCGGGGCAGGGTGATACATTCATCTGGGGTGATACATTCATTGGCGCGGGGTGATACATTCATCCGGGGTGGGGTGATACATTCATCCGGGGTGATACATTCATCCGGGGCGGGGTGATACAGTCATCTGGGGCGGGGTGATACATTCATCTGGGGCGGGGTGATATAGTCATATCCGGGGCGGGGTTATACATTCATCGGGGCGGGGTGATATAGTCATTCGGGGTGGAGTGACACATTCATCTGGGGTGGGGTGATACATTCATCCGGGGCGGGGTGATACATTCATCTGTGGCGATACATTCATCCGGCGCGGGTGATACATTCAAACGGTCCGGGGTGATACATTCATCTGGGGCGGGGTGATACATTCATCTGGGGTGATACATTCACCTGGGGCGAGGTGATATAGTCATCCGGGGCGGGGTGATACATTAATCTGGGGCGGGGTGATACATTAATCCGGGGCGGGGTGATACATTCATCCAGGGCAGGGTGATACATTCATCCGAGGTGGGGTGATACATTCATCCAGGGCAGGGTGATACATTCATCCGAGGTGGGGTGAGACATTCATCCGGGGTGAGGTGAAACATTCATCCCGGGTGGGGTGAGACATTCATCCGGGGTGAGGTGATACATTCATCTGGGGCGGGGTGATATAGACATCCAGGGAGGGGTGATATAGCCATCTGGGGTGGGGTGATACATTAATCTAGGGCGGGGTGATACATTCATCCGGGCTGGGGTGATACATTCATCTGGGTTGGGGTGATATATTACTCCGGGGCGGGGTGATACATTCATCTGGAGCGGGGTGATACATTCATCCGGGGCGGGGTGAATCATTCAGCTGGGCTGCGGTGATACATTGATCCGGGCTGGGGTGATATAGTCATCCGGGTTGGGTTGATATAGTCATCCGGGCTGAGGTGATATATTCATCCAGGTTGGGTTGATATAGTCATCCGGGTTGGGTTGATATATTCATCCGGGGTAGAGTGATATATACATCAGGCTGGGGTGATATATTCATCTGGATTGGGTTGATATATTCATCTGAGGTGGGGTGATAAACTCATCCGGGGTGGAGTGATATACTTGTCCGGGGTGGGGTGATATATTTATCCAGGTGGGTTGATAAATTCATCCAGGGTGGGGTGATATATTCATTTGGGTTGAAATATTTAACCCGGGGTGGGGTGATATATTGATCCGGGGTGGAGTGATATATTCATCTGGGGTGGAGTGATATATTCGTCCAAGGTGGTGTGGTATGTATCCAGGTATCCGGGTGGTGTGATAAATTCATACGGGTGGGGTGCTATATTCGTTTGGGTTGATATATTTATCCAGGGTGGGTGATATATTAATTCCTGATGAGATGATATATATGTCAGGGGTGTGGTGATACATTCATCCAGGGCAGGGTGATACATTCATCCCGGGTGGGGTGAGACATTCATCCAGGGTGGGGTGATACATTCATCTGGGGCGGGGTGATATAGACATCCAGGGAAGGGTTATATAGCCATCTGGGGCGTGGTGATACATTAATCTGGGGCGGGGTGATACATTCATCCTGGCTGGGGTGATACATTCATCCTGGCTGGGGTGATACATTCATCCGGGTTGGGTTGATATATTCATCTGGGGCGGTGTGATACATTCATCTGGGGCAGGGTGATACATTCATCCTGGCTGGGGTGATACATTCATCCGGGGCGGGGTAATATGTTCATCTGGGGTGGGGTGATACATTCATCCAGGGCGGGGTGATACATTCATCCGGGCTGGGGTGATGTAGTCATCTGGCTTGGGGTGATGTAGTCATCCGGGTTGGGTTGATATAGTCATCCGGGCTGGGGTGATATATCCATCCGGGTTGGGTTGATATAGTCATCCGGGTTGGGTTGATATATTCATCCGGGGTTGGGTGATATATTCATCTGAGTTGGGGTGATAAACTCATCCGGGGTGGAGTGATATATTTATCCAGAGTGGGGTTAATATATTTATCCAGGTGGGGTGATAAATTCATTCAGGTGGGGTGATATATTCATCCAGGGTGGGTGATATATTCCTGTTCAAGAGCATTTTTATTTGAGCACACATACGCGCAGAGTGGATAGCTGCACTTTGCAAGTGGGAAGAGCACAGCTCTTAGAAGCTGGAGGAGCCTGCCATGAAGCACTATATAAGAATGCACCAATAGCATGATTGTTTCAAGCTGTTGCCGCACATCGACGCCCATAACGAACATGCGAGCTTTAGGTGTAATCGTTTACCCCCTAGGGTAATTGTAGCCAGGCGCGAAGTTACCCCTGAAAAAGCATCGTCCTGTCGCTGTTGTGGCAATGCGAATACCAATGACAATTTTAAGCGTCTTATTGCGATTCGTCGCGACTCGGACTGGCTGCATTTCGCATGTTACACTTCAAAGGGCCGTTTCCTAATCGTGAAGGTGTCGCGTGTGATAAAGCGTGGCCACGCCTCTTGGAGGGCATCCCACCGCGGTGTCCTGGGAGCATTGGGATTTTTGAAGCAATTGAAGATTTTGCATGATGGCTCTGATTCATTGGTTAATGTGCAAACATCTTTACATCCTTTTTTTCTCTTTTCTTTATATTGTAATTTTGCCATTTAAAATGCGTGTACTGTCGGCGTGGTATGTTTGTATTGTAAAGGGTTGAATTTGTTTAACAATAAAGCCAGTATTCTTATTGGCAGATTCAGCTTTGCATGTTCATCTATGCTACGGTTATTTTAGAGTTCTCTGCAGTCATTATTTTGTGACGTGTATTGCTTCAACAAAAACAATGGCGTGCGTAAGTGAGAGAGGCTGGTAGTGCTCATCTGTCCAGGTGTGATATTTATTTTATCACACTAGAACTCCCCAGGAGGGGTGTCATAGGAAACATGTGATGAGATGGGATACATGTGTGTGGTGGGACAGCCGTTCATCTCATGTGCTAACAGACTTTGGGCCTAATTCATGGAACTTTTAGCACAGTGCACAACAGTGCATAGTCACTTTGCACTGCAAAAATGCACTTTACACCGCTCTGTGCATCGGTTTTTTTTGGCAGTGCATAGTCACTTCTCTGTGCATCGGGATGTTTCTTGGCAGTGCATCGTCACTTTGCACCGCTCTGTGCATCGGGATGTTTCTTGGCAGTGCATAGTCACTTTGCACCGCTCTGTGAATCGGGGTGTTTCTTGGCAGTGCATAGTCACTTTGCACCGCTCTGTGCATCGGGATGTTTCTTGGCAGTGCACAGTCACTTTGCACCGCTCTGTGCACCGGGATGTTTGTTGGCAGTGCATAGTGACTTCTCTGTGCATCGGGATGTTTCTTGGCAGTGCATCATCACTTTGCACCTCTCTGTGCATCGGGATGTTTCTTGGCAGTGCATAGTCACTTTGCACCGCTCTGTGAATCGGGATGTTTCTTGGCAGTGCATAGTCACTTTGCACCGCTCTGTGAATCGGGATGTTTCTTGGCAGTGCATAGTCACTTTGCACCGCTCTGTGCATCGGGATGTTTGTTGGCAGTGCACAGTCACTTTGCACCGCTCTGTGCATCGGGATGTTTCTTGACAGTGCACAGTCACTTTGCACCGCTCTGTGAATCGGGATGTTTCTTGGCAGTGCACAGTCACTTTGCACCGTTCTGTGAATCGGGATGTTTCTTGGCAGTGCATCGTCACTTTGCACCGCTCTGTGCATCGGGATGTTTGTTGGCAGTGCACAGTCACTTCTCTGTGCATCGGGATGTTTGTTGGCAGTGCATAGTCACTTTGCACCGCTCTGTGCATCGGGATGTTTGTTGGCAGTGCACAGTCACTTTGCACCGCTCTGTGCATCGGGATGTTTGTTGGCAGTGCACAGTCACTTTGCACCGCTCTGTGCATCGGGATGTTTCTTGGCAGTGCACAGTCCCTTTGCACCGCTCTGTGAATCGGGATGTTTCTTGGCAGTGCACAGTCACTTTGCACCGCTCTGTGAATCGGGATGTTTCTTGGCAGTGCACAGTCACTTTGCACCGCTCTGTGCATTGGGATGTTTCTTGGCAGTGCACAGTCACTTTGCACCGTTCTGTGAATCGGGATGTTTCTTGGCAGTGCATCGTCACTTTGCACCGCTCTGTGCATCGGGATGTTTCTTGGCAGTGCACAGTCACTTCTCTGTGCATCGGGATGTTTGTTGGCAGTGCACAGTCACTTTGCACCGCTCTGTGCATCGGGATGTTTCTTGGCAGTGCACAGTCCCTTTGCACCGCTCTGTGAATCGGGATGTTTCTTGGCAGCGCACAGTCTCTTTGCACCGCTCTGTGAATCGGGATGTTTCTTGGCAGTGCACAGTCACTTTGCACCGCTCTGTGCATCGGGATGTTTCTTGGCAGTGCACAGTCACTTTGCACCGTTCTGTGAATCAGGATGTTTCTTGGCAGTGCACAGTCACTTTGCACCGCTCTGTGCACCGGGATGTTTGTTGGCAGTGCATAGTGACTTCTCTGTGCATCGGGATGTTTCTTGGCAGTGCATCATCACTTTGCACCTCTCTGTGCATCGGGATGTTTCTTGGCAGTGCATAGTCACTTTGCACCGCTCTGTGAATCGGGATGTTTCTTGGCAGTGCATAGTCACTTTGCACCGCTCTGTGAATCGGGATGTTTCTTGGCAGTGCATAGTCACTTTGCACCGCTCTGTGCATCGGGATGTTTGTTGGCAGTGCACAGTCACTTTGCACCGCTCTGTGCATCGGGATGTTTCTTGACAGTGCACAGTCACTTTGCACCGCTCTGTGAATCGGGATGTTTCTTGGCAGTGCACAGTCACTTTGCACCGTTCTGTGAATCGGGATGTTTCTTGGCAGTGCATCGTCACTTTGCACCGCTCTGTGCATCGGGATGTTTGTTGGCAGTGCACAGTCACTTCTCTGTGCATCGGGATGTTTGTTGGCAGTGCATAGTCACTTTGCACCGCTCTGTGCATCGGGATGTTTGTTGGCAGTGCACAGTCACTTTGCACCGCTCTGTGCATCGGGATGTTTGTTGGCAGTGCACAGTC
Organism: Ambystoma mexicanum; assembly: GCF_040938575.1. Taxonomy (NCBI): domain Eukaryota; kingdom Metazoa; phylum Chordata; class Amphibia; order Caudata; family Ambystomatidae; genus Ambystoma; species Ambystoma mexicanum. The sequence goes on from NC_090931.1 coordinate 1,436,915,377, forward strand.
ACTTTGCACCGCTCTGTGCATCGGGATGTTTCTTGGCAGTGCACAGTCCCTTTGCACCGCTCTGTGAATCGGGATGTTTCTTGGCAGTGCACAGTCCCTTTGCACCGCTCTGTGAATCGGGATGTTTCTTGGCAGCGCACAGTCTCTTTGCACCGCTCTGTGAATCGGGATGTTTCTTGGCAGTGCACAGTCACTTTGCACCGCTCTGTGCATCGGGATGTTTCTTGGCAGTGCACAGTCACTTTGCACCGTTCTGTGAATCAGGATGTTTCTTGGCAGTGCATCGTCACTTTGCACCGCTCTGTGCATCGGGATGTTTGTTGGCAGTGCACAGTCACTTCTCTGTGCATCGGGATGTTTGTTGGCAGTGCATAGTCACTTTGCACCGCTCTGTGCATCGGGATGTTTCTTGGCAGTGCACAGTCACTTTGCACCGCTCTGTGCATCGGGATGTTTGTTGGCAGTGCACAGTCACTTCTCTGTGCATCGGGATGTTTGTTGGCAGTGCATAGTCACTTTGCACTAGTGCTAAAAGTCCCATGAATTAGGCCCTTCCCGTAATAATTTGCTATGTTAGGGATTACCATGAAATGATTGAATGGAGCAATGACTGCATTTTTTGATAATGGGGAAGACCCCCGCCGTCCTCCCAACCTTAACTATTTCCCTAACCCCACCCCCCACCCCTATATTTTAGTAAAATGTCCTAAAATGTCGAAATACATACGTTAAAAAAATCGGTCATTTCGCCATTCGTCATTTTAAATTCGATCATCTCTAAGGATTCCTTCCAATGGCCATCTTCTGAAAGCCGGGCCCATCGGCTGGGTGCATCCCCCTAACCACGATCCTCTCACACCCCCCCCCCCCCCCCCCCCCCAGACAGCGCTGTCTGAAGGCGGGCAACCTTTATCTCCCTCGATGAGCACCTGGCTTAGACAAGAAAGCATTTCTGCCCCCTCCCCCGTTTCCCCTGCCCCCCCCCCCCCTCCCCAGCTCCCCCATGGCGGTGAGGCATGATTTGTAACAGCCCTTACAGGTGCCTGCTGTAATTACAGGTGATCCGTGCAGTATTAGGCACTTCAAACGGAACACGGCGAGAGAGATCCAAGGGGCTGGGGAGAGGCCGCGAACACAAACAGGGCCCCGATTAGGCAGGTGCCGTCCCCTCCCCCACCCGCCCAGGCCGTGCATGGTGTCTGCCAGCACAGGCGAAATACCCTTCCTAGACACATATGCAGCAGTAGAGTGGAGGTGCCGCAGCACTGAACACGGGGGAGCGGAAGGGGGCGCAACAACACACACACAGGCACGCAAAACCAATGCCATGCTACCAAAGTACCAGCGCATAAGATGGCATCAGCTGGAAAATGGTACTTGTACCTGGGCATATGTTGGCAGCACCTAACAAATCCCTATCTAATGCCTTCAGAAAATGCACAACTCTTGAAATTTGCCAATGCTAATACAACAGGAATTCAGTGCAATGAACAGATGCAAAGACACACATACAATGCATAAATCAAGTGGCTGGTGCACTCTAGTTTGAGACATATTTATTTCATCAGGAGCAGGTTTTGCAAGGTTATAGCTCCAATTAAGGCTATAAGGCTCAGAGAGCACAAAACTAGACCCAAACAAATCACAGAGGGAATGTGTTTTGGGCGGGAAGGGGCATAAGGACTAGCATGGCAATGGGTGGTGAATGGGTGGCTAAACAACCAAACAGCAGCCACAGGCTATGTTCCTCATCTCTCAGCGGCCTCTGCTTCCCAAGACATTAGTTTTGGCTTATATGCAGCGCTTTCAGCACCACCTAACAGCCAACACTATCAATATAGAGGACCTGAGAGAGCAGATGTCATTAGATTGAGTTGGTGAAAGATGGCATGCAATAAATAAGCAGAGAATCAGGTGCCTGTCCTGCCTCTTGAGTGGGCGAAAGAGGACCAGCAACCGTGGTGGGAAGCCCCTCCGGACATGTGCCAGGCTCTACCACTCCAAGAGTGAAATCAAGCGGGAGACAGGAAGAGGGGGGCGGGGGGTGAGGAAATGCAGATGGGCAATATGGGTAGCAGGTTAAGGACCTCTCAATTTTAGGTTCTCAGGATGGGTGTAATCTGATATTTTTGTTTTGGGCTGGTGGAAGTCCATTGAGGTCTGCGGGTCGGTATGCGGCTGGCCCTGACGGTTCACTTAGTCCACTACACGTGACACCTGCCAAATGGGTTTGGGTTGTGAGGCATGAGGTCACTTCCTGCCGAAGACACAGTTAAAAGTCTGTCCGAGAGTGACATAGGGATCAGCTGGACATAATGAAAACACCAGCTCTGAGAAAGGGTCACCCGGATGCAGATATGACACCAGGAAATGACTGGGGTCACCGGAAGTGATTGATTAATGATGGCCGGGTTCATTAGGAAGCTGGCGGAGCTGGGGTCGCCTGTAAGTAAACTTCAAGTACAATAAAACGACGCCCGGGTTTATGCCACCGTCCGGTCGAGATTATTAGATGTACTCACCTTCCCAGGTTGGCCTTGGTAGCAGTTAAAACCAGGTAGGAAAACATGGTTCCAGCCTTGGGTGCAGAGGTAATGAACATTGCATGAGGAAAAGGGACTTGTTGCTTCACATAAGATTTGAAGAGGACTATTATTGACATAGCATCTCATTTCCAAAATGGCAGCTTATAGCAGTCGAGTTTCAAGGGAAGCACGCAGAGGTAAGTGGTGTGCCCACGATCATTCAGCGCGCACAGTTATTTAGTTCTGGGCTATGGTCCTCGATGACGACCTTTCTATAGGGATCCCAAGCAAGCAAGCACATTTTAGCAAAAAACTGGTCGGTGGAGTGGTGTTGCGACAACACGTGCACCCAAAAGGTAGGGAAGGGCTCTTGAAACACTACCTAGAGTCGTTGGGTGGAAATGAGTGACAGTGAGGTGGAACGATGCCCGGGGGGTGGGGGGGGGGGGGTCCTGCTGGTATGGGTGGATTGGTGGAAGTGGGGGAGGGGGAGGTCAGACACGAGTGGAGAGAGGGGCAGAGGCAATAGGAAAGCATGGAGGAGCAGGGGGCGCGTCAGATGGATGGGGTGACCTGGGTCTGAAGCCTTTAAGTGCCTAGGCTGCAGGGATGTCCAACTCCAGGCCGAGAAGGCAGGAACACTGATGGGTTTTCAGGATATCCCTCATTAATATTCATGAGAAGAAATGTGCATACATTTAGAATCATTGTATGCACATTCATCTCATGAATATTAATGAGGGGTCTCCTGAAAATCCGACACGGATCCAGCCCACGAGGCCTGGAGTGGAGCAACCCTGTCCTAGCGGGATGGGTGGGTCGAAGAGGGGTGTCTGGTGGTTGATAAAGCCGAGAGGGGAGCCAGCCACATGGTATAGATGTGAGTGGGTGGCTGGGCAGGGTGTGTTGGGGAACGAGCCCTGTGGGTGTGAGGGTTGGGGGATGGGGTCTGGGGCTAGTGATGTGGTTTGTGTGTGTACAGAGGGCATCCCAGGCGCATGGCAGGGGGAGAGAGAATGTAATTGTCCCCTTGGTCTGCTTTTCGGCACACTGTAAGAGATATGCCAGACACATCTGTTTGCATTTTGAAGTGTGCGGGTGATGTGTGGGGGGCGGGGTACACAGCGCACTGTGGAGTTAAAGACGGAGCTCTGCATTTCTCTGGCACGTGAAGGCAGGGATGCTGTGGGCTTTCTCTGAAGTTTCCTCTTCATAGTAATATAACTTTACCAGCACCCGCCCCCTCCCCTGCCCCATCTACCTCCATATGTCACAGTCCGTTGTTTAACTCCCCCCCTCTTTCGTCTCTGGGTAGACACTGCCTGTTACATAGTTGCCAACATGACCCATTCCGATCTGTAGATGCTTATCCCATCCTGGTTTTTTCTTTGCATTCTGGGACTTGTAGTCAGAGTTTTATAATGGGGAAAGTGGAAGTACAAATTCCAGAAGGCAAAGAAGAAAACCAGAACTGGATAAGCACCTACTGGTTGGAATAGATCATGTTGGCAAGTATGCTGCTACCTCCACTTGGGGCAATTAATCAGTGGGAGCTGCCCTTCATGGAGACCCAGGTGTACAGAGGACTCAATACGCCCAGGTCTCTTATTAAGTCAAAGTGGTTTATTTGCAATGTTTTACATGCATTCCTGAACTTTTAACGGGGAAGACAGAACTTCAAGTCCCAGAATGCAAAGAAGAAAACCAGGACGGGAAGAGTTACTCAAAACCCACATGTGGCAAGAGGATACCTCTGTGTATGAAAACGTGGGGTCCTACATCACATCACTTTAAGAAGCTTGCTCAAGTGTCTCCAGGAGACGGCGATGACTTATGCTGCTCCGGCATCCTTACAATTCCACATCTTTGTGTTCTCCAATTCAGCAAATGGTATTATTATTATTAGCACCCCGATGCCTGCGGTGCAATATAAGTAAATAAATAAATAAATACATTATTCTTATTGACACCCTGTGGGGGGGAAGCCAGCCATTCAGGAGGCTGGAAACGCAGGCTGAATCTGCTGATCTGGCCCACGTTCCAAGCCGACTGATGGCCGGTTCCCCCACCCGCCATCTTCCCCCCAACGCTGGTCCCTCTCCCCCCATCCCCGTCCCCCACTTACCTCACTGCGGCGGGAAATAGTAATGAGAAAAATGGGAGGGAAATAGTAATGGGAACAGGCGCTATATAAATGACCACTACTACAATGCAAAGCCACCTTTGCCACCCACTGCTGAAGTGGTGCAGCCTATGCCCTGGGGGAGCCAGCATGCCCTCCAATGCACCACCCATGCCGTGCGTGTGCCGCTTTATAAGGCACCTGTTATGACTGTGTGTGTTTGTGATGCACCTTTTATGCCTCTGAAAGCCTTCCAGGACTTCTTTCCACCTTTTGTACCTTTGATTATCGTCAATGCCTGTTAATGGACCTTCTCTTTCTTTGTATGACTTAAAGGTCTGTTAATGCCCTCAAATGATACCCATGCAGGTGTCGCATGCCTTTCACAGGATCGTTTAGTAACCCCGTTTGCCATGTGATGTTGGGCCACGGTTCACCAGAAACCCAGAAGCGTACGAGCTGACACAGCCAGGTTGGCCAAAGTGCAAAAAGGCCTGAACTGTGGCAAATGGGAGCTTGAGAAACGATACGTAGCCGTGCTTTGCATGAAAAAATCCACTCACAGCTGCCAAGTGACCCTTGCCACGTGCAACACCTTAAACCAGCCCTTACATTTCCGCCATTGTAACTGCTCTCAATGAAACATGCTTTCTGTGGCATACACCCAGATCTCGGTGGCTGGCACTCGACTCACTGAGCAATCTTATTTGCGCACTAGTCACCCCATATGACACGCGTATATAAGTTAACCTTAGCTGCAGTCATTCCACATAGAATTTAAGGACATGTTTATGGGCTTCTGATATTCATTAGCCAAAATGGATTGTTAATTTAATTTGTGGTGAGTAATTAACGACATGGACTTTTACACCGTGTTTGTACCTGGTATATCTTGTCAACCCATCATTTCTGAACACGCACACCTGTACCTGCTAAGCTGAGTTTCCTCACTCTGGCCTCTAATAGTAGTGTCCTGCTGCTGTAGGCTTTGCATCTGTGCAGCTCTGAGTCAAGGTTGCAACTGGCTGCAGGGACGGTGCAGACTACAGGACTGCAATTTAGTAAGACGGGCGCTGTGGTGGCATGCCACTATGGGTCGGGGGTTGCCGCCCCCGGCCCAGAGTGGGAGGCTGCCACTTCAACTGAGTGGCAGGCAGCACAGTCCCTGTGTGCTTTATTTTCACTGGGGACTGTGCTGCCTGCCTCTCAGAAAGTGTGCGGGTTTTATGCAGAGTCCCGTGGGCCCGCAACAAACATAGAACAGAATAAGGGAGCCGTTGGGGTGTCAGAAGTCTGGCACTGCCATCTCTCATTATTATGCGCTAGCAGCATAGACACGCTGCCAGCCATAAGAGGAGTCCTCTCCTGTTAGTGTGTTCAGGTTGTGGGTCTATGCAATGTGAACATGCTACCTAACAGGAGTCGGGCAGTGTGTCTACGTCCCGGAGAGGAGGTGAGGGCCATCCGGTCCTACCCGTGGCTGCGAAGGCACGTATGGAGCGTGCATGCAGGTAAGTGTTGTTTTAAATGTAATGTGTTTGTATATATGTATGTAAGTATAGATGTTGGTGTGTTTGTTTACAGGAATGCGGGCATGCAAGAAGTTGTATGAATGATATGTGAATGCGCAGATTGAAGTGTTGTTTTTGAGTGTTTGTGTGTGTCAGCCCCCACATCTAAATTCAGCAGCCCTGCTCAGCAGGGCCCCTAAATGTAAGGGTGAGGGCTGCTGGGGTCTTGGCATTTTGTTTTTGCATTACCCTTGATGTACATTAGCGTGCATCAAGGGTAAAGCAAATGTGATAAGTGAAGTATTATCATGTGACTGGACTGCCCCAGTCTAGCCAGGTCATAACAGTTACGTTTGCTGTACCCTTGCTGCATAGTTACTGTGCATCAAGGGTAAAGCCCACACGTGTGTTGCTGCTGGCCCACATGGAATGTAGGCCAGTATAACCAGGTAACAACACTTACATTTGCTTTATCCTCAGTGCATGAAGGGTAAAACAAGCATAAGTGTAATGTTTCCTTTACCCTTGATAAATCAAAAGTACGCGTTATTATCTGGCTAGACTGGCCTACACTGAATGTAGGCCATTATAGCCAGGTAATACACATTTGCTTGCTTTACCCTTGATGCCATAAAACATACCATGTTACCTTAAGAAAGTATATGTGACTATCACTACTACTGTCAGTCTGCATGTACTTTCTTAATGCGGCATGGAGTTTATTACTTGGCATCAATGGTAAAGCAGACGTGATGAGTGTTATTACATGTCTAGTCTAGCTTACATTGGTGGCTCCAGTCTAGCCATATATTCTTTGTGTGTCATGGCATTTTTTGTACTTTGCATTACAGGTAAAAGTGAACATAAGTGTGATTTTGTGGTACACTAGCCTATCTTGGTATAGCCGGTCTGGATATACTTTCTTTCTGAGGCATGGCATCTTTTACTGGCTGGGAGGCCTTATATGGTAATTTTAGCATATATTGGTGCAACATACATGGATATGGATGGGAACAGCCAGCATGAACATGTTTTAACTCTTAAAAATGTTGTGGGCAAAGTCATCATGGAAATGTATTGCAAAATGGCCACGTTCACTGCTGGTGACTTGCATATATTAGAACTTTTCAAGTGCTATCAAACTGACCGCAAACTGTGTGGCTTTTTATCAAATGTTTCTACAGAAAGTGCTGTAAAATGCACCATTTTAACCCATTACTAAAACATTCTTCACAGGGGACTCTCCCTCCACACTTCGAAACCCCCTTGTTTGGTTCAGACACTCCCACTTATTAGGCGCATCATTTACACCCCATCAGGTTAAAAAAAAAAAACGCATCAGCCGCCACTGGAGGGGTGCGCGCGGGGGTTCTTCTGTCTGCACCTCATTTTAGTCAGTATTTGGGGGAGCCGAGAAGGGGGAGAGAGAGAGTATGTGTGTGTGTGTGGGCGCCCTCTATGGATACTACCAACCTCCTCTGTTCCCCAGTCCACAGCACGCCCCTCCACTCGTTTTCTAAGCACTCCCAGGTGATGCCTGACGCAGCGCCCGCTGCCCAGCTCTCCTTCCCATTCGCCCAGGGCAGGCATGTGCGGGCTGCAGTAGGTGCGGACGTGCCATCTCATGCCCACCCTCAAGGGCTCATGAGTGCGGGATCTTGTCAGGTCGGGCCTAATTACTGCGTGTTGCTTGTTTGGAAACAGATGTTTCTCGAGGCTTAAGATCTGCCAATTCAAAAGAGTCTAGGGGGCCGGCCCTACCTCGAGGAGTGCAGCACCATGTCCTCATCCGAAGGGTGGGAGGGGCATGTGCGTCCATGGCAATGTATGCGCCCCTAGAGTCACTTTCACGCGATGGACCTAGCTGACCTTCACGCCCATTCCATCTCATTGTCACGTGACATACCTATCTGCTCTGAGTACTGCAAGGCACGCCTATGTGCTGCCAATTTATCATAACACAACTACGTGCTATCATTAACGTGTCACACACGTATGTTCTGCCAATATCCCATAACACACCTATGTGGTGTCACTAGTATGACACATCTGTGTTCGCTCAGTATAACCTACCTCTGTGTTTTTATTATTATATGGCACACATATGAGCTGTCAATTTCACATGGCACATCTATCTTCCCTCATTATCGCATGACACTCCTCTGTGCTGCCAACATCACCACACATCTATAAGCTTTCAGCACTGTATGATACACTAATGTTCTCTTAAACCTCCTATATGTACTTGTGTATTCTCTTTATCATACGGACAGATATGTTCTCTCAATTTCACATGACATATCTGTCTTCTCCTGTTATCACATGAAAGGCCTGTGTATTATTAACACTGGCTACTCGCGTGCTCTCAATATTTAAGGCCTCAACAATGTTTTCTCATTATCGCTTGGCACACCGTTACCGTGTGAATATTGCGTGACACACCCATGGGTTATCATTATTGCAGGATACACCTATGTGTTCTCATCACTCCCTGCCATACACAGTGGTTTCTACACAACTGAATACACATATGTGTTCTATTTACCCTGAGAAACATACATGATCTCATTAGCGCATGACACACCAATGTACAGCAAACAACACATATCCTAACAACCCGCTGCCAACATCACATGGAACATGTGTGTTTCTCAGCATTATAAAACATAATAAAAACGTGTATATTAAATGCATTATCTGACAGCTCTGAAAGTTACATCAAATACTCTGAATATTGCATGGTCCATCTATGTGGTATTATTATGGCATGACACACCCATGTGCTCTCTTCGTGCTCGTCCACATGTACTTTCTTCTAGTCTTGTAGATCGATGAGCTGCTTTTGACATCGTCTACCTTGATGAACTCCTTATAACCACCTGGTATATCTGGAGCCGCTCCTCTTATTTCTCTCCTCGTTCTCTTTCAGTCTCATGGAACGGCTCATCTTCTCCGCCTTAGACTATTATCTTATGGAGTTCCTCAGGGTTTAGTTCTTGCTCCTTTATTGTTTCGCTTATACACTGTTCCACTCACTTCTCGTATTCAGTCTTATGGTTTTCAAAGCTCATGTTTACGCAGATGACAACCCAAATCCTTTCCTCTTTTCCATTATTGACAGGTTCTCTTCCTCGCCGATTATGTCAGTGTCCAAAAGCTGCCAAAACTCTTTGATGGCAACTCATTTTCTACGGTTAAAACCAACTTTTAGCTATTAAATTATGGAATGTTTCATAATTAGATAAACACCTATCCACTTCACTAATCTAATTCAAATTATGTTTAAAATAACTTATTCTGTATTTTTCTTTTTCTTAGGCCATTGTATTTTCGATGCTTGAAATCTTCTGAGACTGCGTGATGCATTTATATAGTTGACATGTTTATACTGTTTTCTCTGTATTGTAGCGTTTTGGAGAAAAAAAACGGTCATAATAATCCATGACAAGAAATAAAATAAAATAAAGCCAAACATCACATTGCACGCCCCAAGCTCTCTATGTAATAGGGCCTACATACATGCTCTTAACATCGCATGATATTTTCCTAATCAAATGAGACATATAAGTCCCTTACACCTGTTTCTTCTCATTATCAGCACATGCCTTCTTGTGATCACATGCCACACCTATGTACTGTCAATGCCACATGACACACCTATATGCCCTTGTTATCACAATACATACATAAACTGCATGGCACTGGCATTTGAGCACATTCTCCTATGACACCGTATATTCTCTCGATGTCACACTCACTTGTCTCAGAATCACACGCCTTGCATGCAACCTCTTAATATTGGGGCGATATGCCCAGAGGTCGCGGCCCACCCTATAGGTAACCACCTGCCACCAAAGTTAAGGACCTGAACACAGCGAAGGTCCCTTAACCAGGGTGGTGGCCCGTTGCCTACAGCGTATGGCCCGCCACCGAGGGGCATATTGCCATTAGCACCCGTGTAGTGCGCTACGCCTCACAGCGTCCCATTCATGGAGAGAAAATACTATACCAACAGGGCCGCCATGGAGTTGGAAGGCGGGTCTCTGTATGGAACCCTTCTTCCATTTCCATGGCGGCCACACAGGGACAGGAGCTGCGTCCCTACCGCAATCGGGTAAATGGGACGGGGGAAGAGATAGGGGGGGGGAGCAGGATCAGTGGGGGGAAGATGGCAGGCAAAGGGAACCGCCCGCCTGGGGGATTGGAACGTGGGCTTACACTAGCAGTGTCTGCCCGCGTTCCGATGTCCCTGATTGGCTGGCGCGCGCCCTTTATGCTAAGAGATACACCTAGGCACTATCATTAACAAATGGCATATCTAGATGTTCTCAACATTATATGAAAAATGTTAGAGCATTTTTGATTAAAAAAGGTGAAATCTGCCCTTTTTGCTTTTGTCGACAGGGGAAATAACATCGCTGTTTCACCTGGATTTCAAAGCTGAAATAAAATGTAAACTGCCTTTCAGAAGTCTTTGATTGGATTAAAATCATTAGTAGATGGTAATAAAAAAGCTGCTGGCCTTATTACTAAGATCTAAACAGGCTGAGAATGTTTGTTGAAAAAGTATAGTTAGGAATTTAAAACAGCCAAGAGTATTAGAGTAATAGTAATGAAATAAGCTGATGAAAAAATTGAAGTACAATTAAAAGTAATACCTTAGGTATGAATATTAGCTGTCATTGATCTTTGCTATCAATACTAATCAAGTGAACAGTTTCACTACATCAAGAAATGTGAGTGAGGCCTTTTCCCAGTTTTCATCTGGAAATCGATGGGGGTGGTGGGGATGATACAAATTGTGAATATGAAGAATGCAAAAAGTTCCTTCTCACCCCTCTCTCGAGGGATTATGTATCCACACCAAAAAGAGCAAGATATTTGGTGGCTGGCAACCCACCATGTACTACTGGCAATGGTTCACTCACCTGCCGGCCCACTCGGTTGTTGTGGAGTCGCATCCTCGCGTGGATATCCCGGTACATCTCCCTAGCATCCAGAAAGTCTTTGGAAAAGCGCTCTCCATACTCCACATCTGGGCTGCAACCTCCCCACTCCCAGGTCTCCTGCGGCCCCGGGGCCTCGGCGGGCATGTGCTCCAGGACCCCGTGCACCATGCCCTTGCCCCGGTTCATGGCCTCCAGCTGTAGTCTGTGCAGCTTGAGCCGAAAGCCTTCCTCGTCGCCTCTCCTCTTCTCGTCGCAACCGCAGGCCTTCAGCTTGCCCATGGAGCAGGCATTGGACACGGCGTGGACCACTCCCGCGGCAGCAATGGCGTAGGCGTACGCACTCTCTCGGAAGCCTGCAAGAAACCAGAAATGGGAGATATCAGGAGGGGTAAGGATTCAGAGAATGAGCAAAGCAGAGCTTCCAATGGCAGTTATCTCATGCCTGACCCATTGGGCAAGAGTCGCATGCTTTGGAACGTAGTCTCCCCCTTGACCTCTTTAAATGAAACTAATAGCTCTGATGGAGTTTCACATCTGGTCATCACAACATTTTGTTGTTGAAATATTAACATTTGATGGGAAACACTCAGACTTTATTCCCGTTGAACTCTGACCTTCATATGTCTGCCAATAGCCCATTCTCCATGTGTGCTTTGAAACAGTATTTTCTTATTGTATAAGCACCTAACAAGCAAACAACAAATAAATAAATAAAAACAACTACCACACAGAACACTGTCTCTAATGTTTCCAGAAGGCTCCATGTGGGAGCAGCTAACGTGTTGCCTGTCCTTGGCTTGCCATGAAAACTAACACATGCTTGACATAATTGCCTTGGTCAATTTCCATTGAACATAAGGCATGACCAAGGCCTGGGAACCTGGTGTCACCACAGACCATGATCCCCACACCCCATCTACCACCACCCTTTCCATTGTTCTGTGTGGAGGTCCCAGGCCCTGCTTTATGGAACTGTGATAAGGAGATTGGCCAGGACAATTGTGGTCAAGCAGGGAAGCACAGTGAGAATGTGGGTCTCCTCCTTCTGTGGTCAGCAGTGCATCCACTTCCCCTTTTGCAAGCTCACGTGAGACTCTGGCACGGGTGCACAGTGGCACACACCATACACTTATCAGATTCCTCTATTCTTGTTGAAAGCTTGTGTGGAGAAGTGGGGCACCCTCCAGGCCATGCCTAATAACCATGGCCACTGATGATGAGACCAGCATTCAAGCCAACCCATATCATAGGGGCTTTTAGAAAAAATAAATACAGTGGCAGAACTTTGGAATCCACAGGATCTATTATCTGACACAATCTTCTGATCACCCTTAGATCTGAAAAAAATCATCGCCCATTCAGGAAAAGCCTAGAGGACTTTAGGCCTGAGTTACAAAAGAATGTTACTAAAGGAAAGGCCTATTGAGAATATATATTTTGTAATCAGGCCCTTAGTGTTTAAAGAGCTCTTTTCCCGCCTGATCCCTGGAATCAGGTGTGCTACTATCTTGAAAACGACCCATTCTTCATCATTCCAATGACATATTATATCTGCTTTGCACTTGACATGCTTCTGCTTGATCCTTTGCATGTAAAGCACTTGTGTCAATGTGCACTTACTTGCACTTCCCTCTCCCTTTGCACTTAACTGATCCAGAATGTTCCAAGGCCTGTGAACGATCAGATTCCCTGCTCTTCCGTTCCCCCTCCTTGGGCCACCACAAAGAGACTGTGCTCCCCTTTGGCACCTTGCAAAGCCCAATTTATTCATACCCGTTGTTTGCATTTTGTCTATGTTGGCCCATCCTTTGAATTGTGGTAGTTGTAGTGTTGCAATCCCCATTAGAGAAATTGGGCGGCACTCACCAGAATGCAAAGGCCAAACCAGTGCTGGATAACTTTTCCCTTATCAGATCAGGCCAGTGCTGGATAGCTTTCCCTTATCAGATCAGACAAGTGCTGGATATCTTTCCCTTATCAGATCAGACCAGTGCTGGATATCTCTTCCTTATCAGATCAGACCAGTGCTGGATATCTTTCCCTTATCAGATCAGACCAGTGCTGGATATCTCTTCCTTATCAGATCAGACCAATGCTGGATATCTCTTACTTATCAGATGAGACCAGTGCTGGATATCTTTCCCTCATCACATCAAACCAGTGCTGGATAACTTTCCCTTATCAGATCAAACCAGTGCTGGATATCTTTCCCTTATCAGATCAGACCAGTGCTGGATATCTTTCCCTTATCAGATCAGAACAGTGCTGGATATCTTTCCCTTATCAGATCAGACCAGTGCTGGATATCTCTTCTTTATCAGATGAGACCAATGCTGGATATCTCTTACTTATCAGATGAGACCAGTGCTGGATATCTTTCCCTCATCACATCAAACCAGTGCTGGATAACTTTCCCTTATCAGATCAAACCAGTGCTGGATATCTTTCCCTTATCAGATCAGACCAGTGCTGGATATCTTTCCCTTATCAGATCAGACCAGTGCTGGATATCTTTCCCTTATCAGATCATAACGGTGTTGGATATCTTTCCCTTATCAGATCAGACCAATGCTGGATATCTCTTCCTTATCAGATCAGACCAGTGCTGGATATCTCTTCCTTCTCAGATCAGACCAGTGCTGGATAACTTTCCCTTATCAGATCAGACCAGTGCTGGATATCTTTCCCTTATCAGATCAGACCAGTGCTGGATATCTCTTCCTTATCAGATCAGACCAGTGCTGGATATCTCTCCGTTATCAGATCAAACCAGTGCTGGATATCTCTTCCTTATCAGATCAGACCAGTGCTGGATATTTTTCCGTTATCAGATCAGAGATCTCACAAACTGAGATCTTTAAGACACCTCCTCTTCTGCTAAGCTGCAGATGAAGGTTACTTTAGTTTTCCAAGCTACCAAAGTTACCCAGGCAGTGATACTACTTCTTTTAAATGTGTATGTGGGGGTGATCCATGGGGGTCCCCTCTATTTGCTTCGTATTGTGCCCGGGTACTGCCAGCTCTACTCTGTGCATGGTTGACCCAAGTACAGCGACACGCCCCTATCCATGCGTCTTTAGGCTATGGGAAGCATTTCATTTTATAGGTACATTATATGATACACAGTTCTTCATTGAATCCAAGAAATCTGTATTTGTTAGTTTTAAATAGCACAGTTACAACATCAACCGGCCCATGACTCGCGTGCCAAAGGTCAACCCTACAAATGATCGCCCTCTGATGGTTGATGGGGAAACATCTCACCATCTCTGGAGTACGGTGCACCACCAGAAGCCACACCATTGCCAGACTGGGAAGAGAGGAAGGCAAGAGGTAAAAGAAGGAGAAATCAGGGGATTCTCCCCACTATCCACCCTGTCTCTGGAACAAGTTACCAAGGAAGATAAGAGGGCACCTGTAGTCTCGGATTTCCCTAGGATAAACCCAGGACTGCAAGTCCCAGAATGCAACAGTAAACCCTGGATTGGACTAGCATCTCCAGACTGGCACGCTGACATGTATGCGTCTCTCCTCCCCAATGGCCTGGGCAGTTAGGCCGCACCCCTTTGCCAGTGCATTATTTGTGAAGGCAGAACGGGGGGGGGGGGGGGGGCTCACAAGGAAAGGAGTGCTTTGGGGGCAGGAAGTGGATCCAGTCCAGACTGCCCAGGGGCGCACTTTCCCCCCCCGCCCCCCTTGGAATCCTTGCAACTCATGAAGTTATCGTGATATAGTGGAAAGTACTGGGCGCGAGTTTCTTCAGAGGCTCCTCCATCACCAAAGCCAACCCGTCTCAACACGCTGCCCCGGGCCCGCTGTGCACGCCCTCCCCCCCACCTCGTCCTGCTCCTCGCTAATTAAACTGTAGGTGAACCCGCCCCGGGCTGGACTCGAGCCAGGAGTGAAACATCTCCCCGCATATCACGACTTGTCTGGCGTTGCTTTCAAAACACAGCAACACAAGCCGTCTTTCTAAATAAAG